>NC_047112.1:99749921-100111821 GCF_902500255.1 Thalassophryne amazonica | reverse complement strand
TTTTCAACGCCTGTCGGTGACGTCATTCGCCTGTGAGCACGCCTTGTGGGAGGAGTGGTCCAGCCCCCTCGTCGGATTTTCATTGTCTTAGAAGTTTCTGAGAGACTGGCGTTGTGCTTGATCAAAATTTTTTCCAAAACTGTGAGGCACATCCGAGTGGATACCATTAGACAAATTAAGCTGGTTTTCGGTGTAAATTTTAACGGCTGATGAGAGATTTTGGATTGTTTCTATCGCTGTAAGGACTTCCCACGGAGCGGGACGTCGCGCAGCGCTCCGAGGCGTCGTCGTCATCCTGTTTCAAGATGAAAACCTCCAAATTTAAGCCTCTGTTGACCCAGGACGTCGTGAGAGAACAGAGAACTTTCAGAAGAGGTCAGAATCAGCAGTTTATCCGGACATTCCACTGTTAAAGGAGATTTTTTAATGAAAGACGTGCGGACGGATTGGCGCGTTGGCTCGCAGCCGGCGCAGCGTGCCCACCACAGGAAAAACACCTCCTTGTTGATAACCATTTGTAAAATCCAGGCGGCTTTTGGTGGCTTTCAGTTGAGTGAGTATCTGAGAAATTGTTTAACAGCAGGGCATGTTCCAACTTGTCCTTAAGGCTTCCAACGGAGGCATTTTTCCTGTGGCGGGCGCGCTGCGCCGGCTGCGAGCCAACGCGCCAATCCGTCCGCACGTCTTTCATTAAAAAAAATCTCCTTTAACAGTGGAATGTCCGGATAAACTGCTGATTCCGACCTCTTCTGAAAGTTCTCTGTTCTCTCACAACGTCCTGGGTCAACAGAGGCTTAAATTTGGAGGTTTTCAGCTTGAAACAGGATGACGACGTCGCCTCGGAGCGCTGCGCGACGTCCCACTCCGTGGGAAGTCCTTACAGCGATAGAAACAATCCAAAATCTCTCATCAGCCGTTAAACTTTTCATCGAAAACCAGCTTAATTTGTCGAATGGTGTCCACTCGGATGTGTCTCACAATTTTGGAAAAAATTTTGATGAAGCACAGCGCCAGTCTCAGCAATTTCTCAGACAAAGGAATTCCGACGAGGGGGCTGGACCACTCCTCCCACAAGGCGTGCTCACAGGCGAATGACGTCACCGACAGGCGTGAAAAAATTCTTGCATGCCCACGAGGGTTCAAGCTTGGCTGATGTAATCACACGTGATTCAAATCCATATGGTTTTTTAAAAAAAATAATAAGGTTGGATACTTTTCTAATAGACCTCGGATATATTTATGGATCTTTTTGCTAAACATTCCTCTATTTGATCCATGATCGAAATGTAATCGGCGCGCGCACTGCAAAAACTTTGAAATACGACAGGAGAGGAAGGACTGAAACTGACAAATTACCAGTCACAGAGACCTTGCTTTCCCCACACCTGATCCTTCTTTCTTTGCCAAAGCCAGAAGCTTCCCCTGCTCAGCCTCCTTGGCCAGATCTTTCAGGGTCTTTCTGAGTTTTTAAGTTTGGGGCCTTTGACCCCCATGCTCTTCAGGAAGCACTGGGTGGATGCTCCCACATGCCCCCTGCAGCCGACTTCTACCGGGGTAGCTGGCAGTTGATTTAATCTACCTATTAACTCATCATAAGATCTGCTGCCTTGACAAGCATGCCCACTGAAGTCACCTCCAGTCACAACTCTTTCATGACTGGGTACACTTTCTACCACTTCATCAAGCTCACTACAGGAATATTCTTTCTCCAACCCACAACCTACCAGTGGGACATATGCACTGATGGCATTCATCACCCTTCAACTTCCAACTTAACACTCATCATGTCAGACACTCACTTAACCTCTGACACACTTTAATAGACTCTTCATTTAGAATAACCCTGATACCATTTCTTCTCCCATCCACACCATGATACAACAGTTTGAACCCACCTCTGATGTTCCTGGCCTAAACAATTTTTAATCACATGAGGAACCATTTCCAAATGTAATCAACTTTTCCCAACCCAAGGACCATGTCTCCATAAAATTCCATCAAAAGCTGTCATCTACTTTGTGAGTCATCATGGACACATTACTTTTCATTAGTTACTTCCTCCAAACCATCAACATGTCTATTAGACCCCATTCCTACCAGGCTGCTCAAGGAAGCCCTACCATTAATTAATGCTTCGATGTTAAATATGATCAATCTATCTTTATTAGTTGGCTATGTACCACAGGCTTTTAAGGTGGCAGTAATTAAACCATTACTTAAAAAGCCATCACTTGACCCAGCTATCTTAGCTAATTATAGGCCAATCTCCAACCTTCCTTTTCTCTCAAAAATTCTTGAAAGGGTAGTTGTAAAACAGCTAACTGATCATCTGCAGAGGAATGGTCTATTTGAAGAGTTTCAGTCAGGTTTTAGAATTCATCATAGTACAGAAACAGCAGTAGTGAAGGTTACAAATGACCTTCTTATGGCCTCAGACAGTGGACTCATCTCTGTGCTTGTTCTGTTAGACCTCAGTGCTGCTTTTGATACTGTTGACCATAAAATTTTATTACAGAGATTAGAGCATGCCATAGGTATTAAAGGCACTGCGCTGCGGTGGTTTGAATCATATTTATCTAATAGATTAAAATTTGTTCATGTAAATGGGGAATCTTCTTCACAGACTAAGGTTAATTATGGAGTTCCACAAGGTTCTGTGCTAGGATCAATTTTATTCACTTTATACATGTTTCCCTTAGGCAGTATTATTAGATGGTATTGCTTAAATTTTCATTGTTACGCAGAAGATACCCAGCTTTATCTATCCATGAAGCCAGAAGACACACACAAATTAGCTAAACTGCAGGATTGTCTTACAGACATAAAGACATGGATGACCTCTAATTTCCTGCTTTTAAACTCAGATAAAACGAAAGTTATTGTACTTGGCCCCACAAATCCTAGAAACATGGTGTCTAACCAGATCCTTACTCTGGATGGCATTGCCCTGACCTCTAGTAATACTGTGAGAAATCTTGGAGTCATTTTTGATCAGGATATGTCCTTCAATGTGCATATTAAACAAATATGTAGGACTGCTTTTTTGCATTTGCGCAATATCTCTAAAATTAGAAAGGTCTTGTCTCAGAGTGATGCTGAAAAACTAATTCATGCATTTATTTCCTCTAGGCTGGACTATTGTAATTCATTATTATCAGGTTGTCCTAAAAGTTCCCTGAAAAGCCTTCAGTTAATTCAAAATGCTGCAACTAGAGTACTGACAGGGACTAGAAGGAGAGAGCATATCTCACCCATATTGGCCTCTCTTCATTGGCTTCCTGTTAATTCTAGAATAGAATTTAAAATTCTTCTTCTTACTTATAAGGTTTTGAATAATCAGGTCCCATCTTATCTTAGGGACCACATAGTACCATATCACCCCAATAGAGAGCTTCGCTCTCAGACTGCAGGCTTACTTGTAGTTCCTAGGGTTTGTAAGAGTAGAATGGGAGGCAGAGCCTTCAGCTTTCAATCAATCAATCAATCAATTTTATTTATATAGCACCAAATCACAACAAACAGTTGCCCCAAGGCGCTTTATATTGTAAGGCAAGGCCATACAATAATTACGGAAAACCCCAACGGTCAAAACGACCCCCTGTGAGCAAGCACTTGGCTACAGTGGGAAGGAAAAACTCCCTTTTAACAGGAAGAAACCTCCAGCAGAACCAGGCTCAGGGAGGGGCAGTCTTCTGCTGGGACTGGTTGGGGCTGAGGGAGAGAACCAGGAAAAAGACATGCTGTGGAGGGGAGCAGAGATCAATCACTAATGATTAAATGCAGAGTGGTGCATACAGAGCAAAAAGAGAAAGAAACACTCAGTGCATCATGGGAACCCCCCAGCAGTCTAAGTCTATAGCAGCATAACTAAGGGATGGTTCAGGGTCACCTGATCCAACCCTAACTATAAGCTTTAGCAAAAAGGAAAGTTTTAAGCCTAATCTTAAAAGTAGAGAGGGTGTCTGTCTCCCTGATCTGAATTGGGAGCTGGTTCCACAGGAGAGGAGCCTGAAAGCTGAAGGCTCTGCCTCCCATTCTACTCTTACAAACCCTAGGAACTACAAGTAAGCCTGCAGTCTGAGAGCGAAGCGCTCTATTGGGGTGATATGGTACTATGAGGTCCCCAAGATAAGATGGGACCTGATTATTCAAAACCTTATAAGTAAGAAGAAGAATTTTAAATTCTATTCTAGAATTAACAGGAAGCCAATGAAGAGAGGCCAATATGGGTGAGATATGCTCTCTCCTTCTAGTCCCCGTTAGTACTCTAGCTGCAGCATTTTGAATTAACTGAAGGCTTTTCAGGGAACTTTTAGGACAACCTGATAATAATGAATTACAATAGTCCAGCCTAGAGGAAATAAATGCATGAGTTAGTTTTTCAGCATCACTCCGAGACAAGACCTTTCTAATTTTAGAGATATTGCGTAAATGCAAAAAAGCAGTCCTACATATTTGTTTAATATGCGCATTGAAGGACATATCCTGATCAAAAATGACTCCAAGATTTCTCACAGTATTACTAGAGGTCAGGGTAATGCCATCCAGAGTAAGGATCTGGTTAGACACCATGTTTCTAAGATTTGTGGGGCCAAGTACAATAACTTCAGTTTTATCTGAGTTTAAAAGCAGGAAATTAGAGGTCATCCATGTCTTTATGTCTGTAGGGCAATCCTGCAGTGTAGCTAATTGGTGTGTGTCCTCTGGCTTCATGGATAGATAAAGCTGGGTATCATCTGCGTAACAATGAAAATTTAAGCAATGCCGTCTAATAATACTGCCTAAGGGAAGCATGTATAAAGTGAATAAAATTGGTCCTAGCACAGAACCTTGTGGAACTCCATAATTAACCTTAGTCTGTGAAGAAGATTCCCCATTTACATGAACAAATTGTAATCTATTAGATAAATATGATTCAAACCACCGCAGCGCAGTGCCTTTAATACCTATGGCATGCTCTAATCTCTGTAATAAAATTTTATGGTCAACAGTATCAAAAGCAGCACTGAGGTCTAACAGAACAAGCACAGAGATAAGTCCACTGTCTGAGGCCATAAGAAGATCATTTCTAACCTTCACTACTGCTGTTTCTGTACTATGATGAATTCTAAAACCTGACTGAAACTCTTCAAATAGACCATTCCTCTGCAGATGATCAGTTAGCTGTTTTACAACTACCCTTTCAAGAATTTTTGAGAGAAAAGGAAGGTTGGAGATTGGCCTATAATTAGCTAAGATAGCTGGGTCAAGTGATGGCTTTTTAAGTAATGGTTTAATTACTGCCACCTTAAAAGCCTGTGGGACATAACCAACTAATAAAGATAGATTGATCACATTTAAGATCGAAGCATTAAATAATGGTAGGGCTTCCTTGAGCAGCTTGGTAGGAATGGGGTCTAATAGACATGTTGATGGTTTGGATGAAGTAACTAATGAAAATAACTCAGACAGAACAATCTGAGAGAAAGAGTCTAACCAAATACCGGCATCACTGAAAGCAGCCAAAGATAACGATACGTCTTTGGGATGGTTATGAGTAATTTTTTCTCTAATAGTTAAAATTTTATTAGCAAAGAAAGTCATGAAGTCATTACTAGTTAAAGTTAATGGAATACTCAGCTCAATAGAGCTCTGACTCTTTGTCAGCCTGGCTACAGTGCTGAAAAGAAACCTGGGGTTGTTCTTATTTTCTTCAATTAGTGATGAGTAGTAAGATGTCCTAGCTTTACGGAGGGCTTTTTTATAGAGCAACAGACTCTTTTTCCAGGCTAAATGAAGATCTTCTAAATTAGTGAGACGCCATTTCCTCTCCAATTTACGGGTTATCTGCTTTAAGCTGCGAGTTTGTGAGTTATACCACGGAGTCAGGCACTTCTGATTTAAAGCTCTCTTTTTCAGAGGAGCTACAGCATCCAAAGTTGTCTTCAATGAGGATGTAAAACTATTGACGAGATACTCTATCTCACTTACAGAGTTTAGGTAGCTACTCTGCACTGTGTTGGTATAGGCTTAAAACTTTCCTTTTTGCTAAAGCTTATAGTTAGGGCTGGATCAGGTGACCCTGAACCATCCCTTAGTTATGCTGCTATAGACGTAGACTGCTGGGGGGTTCCCATGATGCACTGTTTCTTTCTCTTTTTGCTCTGTATGCACCACTCTGCATTTAATCATTAGTGATCGATCTCTGCTCCCCTCCACAGCATGTATTTTTCCTGGTTCTCTCCCTCAGCTCCAACCAGTCCCAGCAGAAGACTGCCCCTCCCTGAGCCTGGTTCTGCTGGAGGTTTCTTCCTGTTAAAAGGGAGTTTTTCCTTCCCACTGTAGGCAAGTGCTTGCTCACAGGGGGTTGTTTTGACCGTTGGGGTTTTACATAATTATTGTATGGCCTTGCCTTACAATATAAAGCGCCTTGGGGCAACTGTTTGTTGTGATTTGGCGCTATATAAAAAAAAATTTTGATTGATTGATTGATTGATATGGCATTAGAGAACATAAAGAAGGAATCATATCCTTAAACCTAGTTACAGCGCTTTCTGAAAGACTTCTAGTGTAATGAAAGTTATTCCCCACTGCTGGGTAGTCCATCAGAGTAAATGTAAATGTTATTAAGAAATGATCAGACAGAAGGGAGTTTTCAGGGAATACTGTTAAGTCTTCAATTTCCATACCATAAGTCAGAACAAGATCTAAGATATGATTAAAGTGGTGGGTGGACTCATTTACATTTTGAGCAAAGCCAATAGAGTCTAATAATAGATTAAATGCAGTGTTGAGGCTGTCATTCTCAGCATCTGTGTGGATGTTAAAATCGCCCACTATAATTATCTTATCTGAGCTAAGCACTAAGTCAGACAAAAGGTCTGAAAATTCACAGAGAAACTCACAGTAACGACCAGGTGGACGATAGATAATAACAAATAAAACTGGTTTTTGGGACTTCCAATTTGGATGGACAAGACTAAGAGTCTGGGTTTTTGATTAATTAATAAGCTGGAATGGAAGACTGCTGCTAATCCTCCGCCTCGGCCCGTGCTACGAGCATTCTGGCAGTTAGTGTGACTCGGGGGTGTTGACTCAACATATTCATCCTGCTGTAACCAGGTTTCTGTAAGGCAGAATAAATCAATATGTTGATCAATTATTATATCATTTACTAACAGGGACTTAGAAGAGAGAGACCTAATGTTTAATAGACCACATTTAACTGTTTTAGTCTGTGGTGCAGTTGAAGGTGCTATATTATTTTTTCTTTTTGAATTTTTTTTGCTTAAATAGATTTTTACTGGTTATTGGTGGTCTGGGAGCAGGCACCGTCTCTACGGGGATGGGGTAATGAGGGGATGGCAGGGGGAGAGAAGCTGCAGAGAGGTGTGTAAGACTACAACTCTGCTTCCTGGTCCCAACCCTGGATAGTCACGGTTTGGAGGATTTAAGAAAATTGGCCAGATTTCTAGAAATGAGAGCTGCTCCATCCAAAGTGGGATGGATGCCGTCTCTCCTAACAAGACCAGGTTTTCCCCAGAAGCTTTGCCAATTATCTATGAAGCCCACCTCATTTTTTGGACACCACTCAGACAGCCAGCAATTCAAGGAGAACATGCGGCTAAACATGTCACTCCCGGTCCGATTGGGGAGGGGCCCAGAGAAAACTACAGAGTCCGACATTGTTTTTGCAAAGTTACACACCGATTCAATGTTAATTTTAGTGACCTCCGATTGGCGAAACCGGGTGTCATTACTGCCGACGTGAATTACAATCTTACCAAATTTACGCTTAGCCTTAGCCAGCGGTTTCAAATTTCCTTCAATGTCGCCTGCTCTGGCCCCCGGAAGACAACTGACTATGGTTGCTGGTGACGCTAACTTCACATTTCTCAAAACAGAGTCACCAATAACCAGAGTTTGATCCTCGGCGGGTGTGTCGCCGAGTGGGGAAAAACGGTTACAGATGTGAACGGGTTGGCAGTGTACACGGGGCTTCTGTTTAGAACTACGCTTCCTCCTCACAGTCACCCAGTCGGCCTGCTTTCCCGGCTGCTCGGGATCTGCCAGAGGGAAACTAATGGCGGCTAAGCTACCTTGGTCCGCACTGACTACAGGGGCCTGGCTAGCTGTAGAATTTTCCACGGTGCGGAGCCGAGTCTCCAATTCACCCAGCCTGGCCTCCAAAGCTACGAATAAGCTACACTTATTACAAGTACCATTACTGCATTTCAGTCTCCTCTCCTGTGGAACCAGCTCCCAATTCAGATCAGGGAGACAGACACCCTCTCTACTTTTAAGATTAGGCTTAAAACTTTCCTTTTTGCTAAAGATTATAGTTAGGGCTGGATCAGGTGACCCTGAACCATCCCTTAGTTATGCTGCTATAGACTTAGACTGCTGGGGGGTTCCCATGATGCAATGAGTGTTTCTTTCTCTTTTTGCTCTGTATGCACCACTCTGCATTTAATCATTAGTGATTGATCTCTGCTCCCCTCCACAGCATGTCTTTTTCCTGATTCTCTCCCCTCAGCCCCAACCAGTCCCAGCAGAAGACTGCCCCTCCCTGAGCCTGGTTCTGCTGGAGGTTTCTTCCTGTTAAAAGGGAGTTTTTCCTTCCCACTGTTGCCAAGTGCTTGCTCACAGGGGGTCGTTTTGACCATTGGGGTTTTTCGTAATTATTGTATGGCCTTGCCTTACAATATAAAGCGCCTTGGGGCAACTGTTTGTTGTGATTTGGCGCTATATAAATAAAATTGATTTGATATGATTTGATTTGACACCTGTGTTTGATGACAAATTAACACTGAACTGCTGTTAAACCTAAATTACCAGTGTTCTGTCGCTATCAACGTTTTGGTATTGGTAAAATCCAAGATTGAGAAATTACATTCAAAATCAACAGTTTTCGTCATTACCTTCCACTGCCTTCAACATGCTTTTACATATTATTTGTTAGTTTACAAATTATGTTAATCCCAAAAAGTAGTTTGCGTTACCAAAACAAGAACGTCACGCCTTGACAGGGGTACGGTGTTGTCACGATTATAGGTTGGTTATAATATTGTAATTACTAAAACATACTGACACAGCATTAGTGCTAGCAGCCTTGCGCTACATCTACGTTAGCTTTCCAACTAACGCTCACAGTGCTACACCGCTAACAGGAGCGCAGCATTAGCAAGCTAGCTACGACAAGCTTTCATCGGCTAACGATGAACAAGCCTCAGTGACATGACAAGAAAAAAACGTGAGGATCCGCGTTTCGCCGAGTTCAGCTCCACAGAGTGTAAAATGTAAATTTTATGGATACATTGCATAATTACCTGCGGTCGCTGCTTAAACTATTCTCGTCCTCTCAGCTGCTTTTCTGCATTAACGAGACATTCATAATGGAAATGATTGACAGGCCGTGGAGTGAAGTAGAGGGCATGGAAACATATTACGTCATCGTACTGGATGATTCTGTGCGATTGATTTGTTTATAGTAGTTTGCCGAGGTGGAGTTTATCATCTGAACCTGTCTCTGGGCTGCAGATAGTACTCCGCCCATTCAGGCTGACTGGTACATTATATTAGGCACTCCGTACGGGATCAAGGCGGGACGTACAAGGGGCGGGTTTGACCTGGTTTAGAACAGAAGACGCCACTAGAGGGCGATGTGTGCCTAAACAAGAAGATTGTAGATGTTTAGATGTTTGTGATATTTCAATCAATCAAATCAAAAAATACCAAGAATGCACAAAATTTTGCATGGCTTTGAGAATGTGGACCCCGCTGTATTTTTTGAAATGAGAAGCTACACTGGCCTTAGAGGCCATGAATTGTGCTTGGAAGTTAATAGATCTAGATTGAATGTGAGAAAAAATTTCTTTAGTAACTGAGCAGTAAAGATTTGGAATAGTCTGCCACCTGAAGTGGGCTTATCCTCGAGTACAGATATTTTTAAAGCAAATTATGATCTGTATTACAGTATAACGAATGCCACCAGATTTTAAAATTGTTAATAGCTGTTTTTTGTTGTTGTTGTTGTTGTTGTTGTTGTTGTTATGATGTGTCTTTATATACAATCATGTATATGAATATTTTACACAATAAAATTAATTATGAATTATGATACAAATTAAATTATAATATAGATTTAAAATTATTTTTAAAATATGTATTGTTTAATTTTCCTTCTTCATCTTCTTTCAGCTGCTCCAGTTATGGGTCGCCAGAGCAAATTATCCATTTCCGTCTCACCCTGTCTTCTGTATCTTCCTACATGTCCTCCCTCACCACATCCATAAACCTCTTTGGCCTCCATTGACTCCTCCTGTCTGGTGGCTCCATCCTCAGCATCCTTCTCCCTATATACCCTGGGTCCCTCCTCTGCACATGTCCACACCATCTCAATCTCTCCTCTCACTCTATCTCCAAACTGTCCTACTTGTGCTGTCCCTCTGAAATGTGCATTGTTAATCCTGTCCATCCTCGTCACTCCCAAAGAACATAGCAGCATCTTCAGTTCTGCCTCCTGTTTTTTGTTTGTGTCACCGCCTCTAAGCTGTACAGCTTTGCCGGTGCCATTACCATCTTGTAAACTTTTCTTTCGACTCTTGCAGATACCGTCTGTCTCAAATCACTCCTGCCAACTTTTGCCACCCTGCCTGTACTCTCTCCTTCACCACTCATGGCCATCTCCATTACATTAAACACTTGACTGCAAGTATTTAAGTTTGTCTACCTTCACCACCTCTGCTTGTTGCAACCACACTATTTAGCCACGCTCCCTCTCCTTCGTACACATGTACTCTCTTTCTCCTACTGATTTTCATTCCCCTTCTCTCCACAGTTTCTCCACCTCTCCAAGCTAGTCTCAACATTAACCTTCAAGTGACCAAGCTATTTTAGCAACTAAAAGGACCAAGTGAGATCATTTATGATCCCGTTATATTTTATTATTTTTTAATGTCTCTGTTTGTATTTATCACATCCATGCTACCTTCTTTTTCTATGACAGATATTCTAAAATGTTATAATATAATTAATTGATTTTATTCAATAAAACCAAAGCCTGTAATGTTAAAAAACAGGGATATCTTTACAGAGTCATAAATGATCCCGCATAGGAGATGTTTTTCTGATTAAAAAATCACAATGTACATAAATATTTGGCTGGGGTCATAAATGATACAACAGAACCTTCCATTATCCTTGCCATACCAATGGGACAATTCTTGGGGCAAAAAGGAAAGAAAGAAAATCCATAAAAAATATTGGATTGCTTTATAATTAATCGGAAGTAATAAAACAAAGCCATATGGTTTTAAATTGTGTTATTCTTCATTTATCTGACCTTCTTGGAAAAACTTCATCTTAGTCGTACATATGTGTCAATCAAAATTGGGATTAAAGGTTTGGGTAGGCCTCAGAAGATTTTCAGATATAAAAGCGCAGAGGCGGCGCCAAGGGGGGGCTTGGGGAGCTTAAGCCCCCCCAATAATGAGCCAAACCCCCCTCAGCCCCCCCCCCCCCCCCCCCAATAATTCTGACAATAATGTGAATAGTGACTGACATATTTGTGGATCTCAACTGCAGTTTTGCGCTTGGGCTAGATTATATACAAACTTCATAAAGAATCACTTTTTTGTATATTGTTTACAACTAAGTTTCTCAGGCTATATCTTTTACTTACTTTTATTGACTTGTTATGACCTTGATGTTAAATTGGCAATAAATCTTTGATATAGATGATTTGTGGTTGATTCCATGCATTATCTTGAGCACCATTTCAATGAATTCAGTTTGTATACCTATGTGCAAGTTTACTGAACTTGCAATCATTCTAAGTTATGTGTGTGTGCATTGATACCACATTTTAGAGGAGCACAAGTGACTAAAACATATACCTTGGTATTTATAAAGCAATTTACTATATATTGTTCATTTCGACGACATTTTGTGGAGCTCCTCCAACTTTTACCCCAGCTCTCCCTCAGCCCCCCCAACAAAAATTTCCTGATGCCGCCACTGTCAAAGCTGGCTCTAATGTATGGCTGATCTATATATTAATGTTATAGTACATTCGTTCAGCTTCTCCCTTTTTGCTTGGAGTCATCACAGCACATCCAGTACTGACACAAGATACACTTCCAGACAGGAGCCCACATTACATGGAAAATAAGCACAAGAGGTCTTGAACCTGTAACCTTCCATTTCAGAAGAAAGTGCACTAGCTACCACAGTGCATTATGAAACTTAATATTATATCACATGAAAACTTAAATGTACTTTTTATAAAAAAAAATTTTAAAAAAACGTCTTCTAAAAAATATAGTGACATCTGTCAGTATAAAATAATAACGCTTTAGCTCGTGATTTTTAAACAATTTCCGGTTTGCTAAGAATCTGACGGGTCACATTACTGTTTGCAACAGCGTGCTCAGCGCATGCGCACATTGAGCCGCTTCCGGAAGCACGAAGTTGTGTTGTACTTGTTTTAATTATTATGTCGTTTGAGTGGAAGCTAAGCGGTGCTTCGTTACCTGTTAGTGGAATAGTGATTGCTGTAATATCAAGTTTCATCAATGGCTCGACATTTGTACTTCAAAAAAAGGGAATATTACGCTCCCGTGCCAGAGGTAGACTGAATGACAGATAAGTAAACCCACAGCAGCGTCATGGTTGAATTCATACTTAAATTCATACTTTAATTGGACAGAAATGTGTTGTTTTATTTACAACAACTAAAGTGTGGTTTCCTGTAGGAGGGTCGTACGTCCGTGATGCTGTGTGGTGGAGTGGCACAGTGTTCAGTGAGTCTAGCGCCATCTATCTCTGGATGCACACCTTTAAATTTTTGTATTTTTTTAAATGTAATATTTGTATCCATAGCAGGTTAACATAAATTAACAACATAATTCAACGGTTTGTTTTCCTCTTCTTGATGTGATACAGAGATGGATAAAAGACATGAAATAGAGATTTCTCAAGGTGCATTTACTTTGCCTTGAATGGATATGTAAAATACGAGCGTAGTAACTGCAGTAACTTTTTAACTGATTCATGTGATAAACTACATGGGCAGCCAGTCTGCTCTGTGTAAGCCTGATCCCGTCAGATCTCAGAAGCTAAGCAGTGCAGGACCTGCTTGGTACTTGGATGGGAGACTTCTTCGGAACACCAGCGCCTGTGTTTATCCAGGTAAAACTGGAGTTGTGTCAGGAAGGGTATCCGGAGTAAAACTTGTGCCAAATACCATTGCGGATCTGACTGTATCCGCTGTGGTGACCCTGGACAAAAAAAAAGGGGAGCAGCCGAAAGGGCAACAACAAATGTGATAAATTACATAATTTCCTTTTGGTTGTCTCCAACAGTTTCTGGGAAAATCGGGTTGTATTTAATCAAATCTGGGTTTTTTTCTGAGATAAAATTTTGGGGTTACAGCTCCTAGTGGTCCTATTACCACTGAGATCACTTTAGACTTTACTTTCCACATTTGCTCCAGTTTCTCCAGTTGCTTGGTATTTCTTGATTTTCTTGTGCTCCTTTTTTTCTGATTGCTGCTGTGGAATTGCCCCATCGATCATAACTGCAGTTTTCTTTCCTTTGTCAACCATCATTATGTCTGGTTGGCCAGCAGCTGCTTGTCTGTCTGGAATGTGAAGTCCCACAGGACCTCAGCCTTGTCCTTCTCCCATTAGGACTTGCAGATTTCTAATCCATATGCAGCACAGATGTTCCTGTACGCAGTTCCTGACACTTTGTTGTGCCTCTCAGTGTACACTGTCCACAGTGTACACTAAAAGTAAGTAAGCACTAAAAAGTAAGCACAGTAAAATAGAAAACAAATCACGTTTAACTTGGATGTATGGACATCTTAAATTAGGCTTTCGTTAGATCCACTGATGGTAGAAACAAGCTACCATCAGTGGATGGTATTGTTATATTGTTATATTGGTATATCTGCATTGTTATGAAAATGTCCAGGTCCCTTAAAACAATGCTGTACAGTAGTGTTGTAGCTCTCGAGTCTGGTGTTGGTTTCGGTTGATGATGACGACTATGATTTTCATCATATTACACTTGTAAAGGACCACTTGTAAAGGTTATATTGATGTTTCCATCCAACATTTAGCTTATATGTTATGTTTTAAATGTATGTTTTCCAAAACAGAACTACAATGGTGCAATTAAAAGTTTATCCAAATTTGACGACATTAAGTATTAAAATTTATTAGCCTTCTTGGGTGTCATTAGATTCCTTTCCGTACTCAATTAAAATTAAATTTTGTCTGGAGAGGTAATGAGTCACAGAAAGCAGTGGGTCATTCTTGCTCAGTTAATCAAACTTAAGAAAAACTTCCCACCTGACCATCTAAGGTGTTTTTAAGCCAACAGTCCTGAAATTTTGTACTTTTCCAAATACTGATGATATCTTAAACCTGGAATTTGTTTTTGTTAAATCTAGAAAGTAAGATGAGAGGAATTTGACAAAGTGACATGGAATGACCCAGCTTCATTGTGTTACATTTGTCTCACTACCATTTGAAGCAAGTTTATTTTAACAGTGTATCAGAATGAACTGAGAATAGTGGCATAAAGGAAAGGCAGGAAAAGACGTTTATGAATTTACAATTTCAGTTGATCATTTTGGAAAATGGCTGAGAGTGATGTTCACATATCGGGTAATTGTATCGTTAGACTAAAACCTGTATATTTAAAGTATGAGATGAATGCACTGACATGATTTTTTTAACTTTTTATCTTGATCTAATTTAGTGATTGTTGGTCAAATTGGGAATTTCCTGGCGTACAATGTGGCTCCTGCTGCCATTGTCACACCCTTAGGGGCCCTTGGCATCTTCTTTGGGTAAGTCAGCAACAGCATTTTCATTCGCCCTATTGATGTTTCAAATCCTGCAAAACTTCGGAGAGGTCGCCGCTCTGCGAGATCTCAGTAACATTGAGAACTGCATTGAGATGCTCTGATCGGGCTGCACTTTAACCGCTGCACATGGACAACACCATTAACATCGCAACATAAAACTATTTTTAGATTGTGCCTAAAACTCTTATGAATATATTCTCTGGGTTTATAGATGTTGTTATTGCATTTATTGTATGTAAATATGCGAGAATCACAGGCTGTCTCTCCGTTATTTTCAATGGGAGCTGCTGTGAGCTACGCTCGCTTCCTGATCATGTCAGAAAGTGAAGTTTGCTCTTTAACGTCTTGATTATTCTTCTTTACAACACTGTTTGTTGTCTTTGTTCGAGACTAATATATAATATGTCTGAAATTTGGTTTGCGTTTATTAAATTCCACGCAGATTAAACGTAGCAGACACGGATTATTTGTTATAATTGTTTTAGCAAGTTTTCAGGGTATCATGCATGCAGTCTCTTATTAACATGACGAAAAGCATAAAAAATTACATTTTTTTATAGTATAATATTCATTTACAATTGTCATCATGTGGATTCTTTATATGTTGTTTGACTGCAGCGACTCTCTGGCGCGCAAGGGATTATGGGATACGTCAATAGGGCAAATAGATTTTTATGAACTATTATCATTTGCTTAGTCTAGAAACATCATACAGTGACCAAAGTAACATGCTATAGCTTCCTGTCACCCCACCTCCTGTGGTAAGTAGGGTCTGCAGATTAATGGAGTGAGTTAGTAGATCTGCAAACTTTCCCTCAGTAATGGTGTAAAAACTACTGCATAGTCATCTCTGAAATTTTGGGTTCCTATAGAGGACCAGCCAACCTCTTGTTTTGGGCCGTATTGGTGTCTTTTAACATAATTGCATTTATTTTATTCAGATGAAGACAAAATCATTTGCCCCCTTTGAAATGTAACATTTTCTTCCAAAAAATCCCAAGTGCAGTCTAGTATGCTCTGTGATGTATAGTAAAGTACTGCATATATGATGTGACATAGAGTTTCAGATTTAGGCAAATAATCTCACGGAGCCGCTAATGCTGAGGAACATTGCGATTTTTGGATATGCCAACTTTGTTGGTGAAAGTCAGGGTTTGCTTCTGTCATTTGTAAAACATTGAAAAACAGTTTGCAAACTGTTTTTAGGGTTAAAAACAGTATTTCTTGCCACAAATAAATTTTGAGCATTCAAAATTTCTTTGCGAATTTATTTTTCTGCAAATAGTTGCAAATGTTTGAAAAACAATTGTAAGTTGTAAATAAATTCTCTAATAAATTTTGAATATGTTCAAAATTTGCTGCAACAAATACTGTTTGCGACCCTAAAAACTGTTTGCAAACTGTTTTTCAAACTTTTACGAACCCTAACGAAATTCAAAATTCGATACATTTGTCACTGTTTGCAGCTCTGTGAGTTAAGGGCTTTAGCCTTATCCAGGAACTGTTTTGTCCTCAGTTTGTCACGAGGCTGAGTCTGTCAGTCTGTCAGTCTGTAAATTGAGTCTTGGTGATGGTGGTGGTTTTGTGTGGTGCAGGGCTGTGTTGGCTTCTTGGACCATGAAGGAGCATCTGAATGTTTTGGGGAAACTCGGGTGTGTGTTATGTTGCTGTGGCTCTGTTCTGCTCATCATTCATGCCCCGAAAGCTGAGAATGTAACTACAAGACTGGAGCTTGAAGAGAGGCTGTTGGACCCAGGTAACACGTCCAGTTGTACTTCATTTAACTTAGAATGTGTATCTGTGTTATCTGGGCAATATGTGGTAAATCATTTCCCCTGAGAACTGTTACTTTGTCATCCTGCAGTGTTCCTGATTTATGGCGTGCTGGTGGTGCTGCTGCTGATCGTGCTGATCGTTTGGATTGCTCCAGTTCACGGCACGTCAAACATCATGGTGTATGTAGCCATATGCTCGCTCTTGGGTACATTCACTGTTCCGAGCAGCAAAGGACTTGGAATTGTTGCCCAAGACGTATTTGGTAGAGGGTCATCGAGCAGCGGAGCCCTGGCTCTCTTCCTGGGCTTTCTAGGAACCTTGTCTATCAGCGTCCTGCTTCAGTTCCTGTTCATCACGAAAGCTTTAGAGTGCTTCAACTCCAACATCTTTGAAGCCATCTACTATGTGGTATTCACATGCTCGGTGATTCTTGCTTCTGCTCTTCTCTACAAGGAATGGACTGCCCTCATGCTGACTGACTGTTTAGCCATGCTGTGTGCTTTAATGACTGTGTGCGTTGGGGTGGTTTTACTTCGTATATCTCAGGAGGCCTTACTTACCTGGAAAAAGAAAGGGGTGTGGGAAAAGATGGACTAATAGTTATGCTTTTACATTTCTCGGGCTTTTGTGCAATAACACATATCTGGTTAAGACAGGCTTAATAATTTATTTGTATTGTACTACTTACAGTTTGAGTAACCACCATTAAATGGATTACACTAAAGTTTAACTCCAAGAGTTTAACAAAAATATCACATTAACCATGTAGGATTTAGAGGTTTTTATACATAGTCCCTCCATTTTTTGAGGCTAGACATTAGGATTATATGTAATATAATAACATTGTATATTATAAATTAATAAAACTATATAATAACACCTATATTTTTTTATGGAATACAAGTCACCTTTACTGTTTCATGATGGAGTGGCACAGAGAAGGATTTTCTTTAAGGAAAAAAAAAAAAAAAAACAGTTAAATTGCAGCTACACTATGCCAGGAGATTCAAGCCTGGATTTGATCTGTTTGCATTTAAGATACTCCTGCTCTGTTCCACTACACCATTAACCTGTATAACTGCTGATGCAACAGACAAACATTGCACTATTACTAGTTTCCGCGAGTAAAGCCGAAACACGAGTTACACATGCGCGAGTTAATGAGGTTCACCTGTAGTCACTAAACTATTTAGTATTAATTAATTAATATTAGTATTAATATTGCTATTTGTTTTGTTCATTTTTTTCCACGAGTACCATAATGGAAATAAATGTTTTGTTTTATGTGCATTGATTTATTAACAAATAAATCAATAAAAGTGTTTTCTACACATCATAATAAAATGTTCACAAGTACTCCCTAAAAATTGTGATGAAATCCATCTGGACACAAACTATAAAACATGACACACTATATTAAAAACGTCCATAAATACAGATATACAAATTTTATATAGAATTACCACATCCAAGCAAATGTTTTAACTTCACATCACTTTGATTCTTTGTAAATGAAACAGGCATTTGACCACTAGATATCAGTGTAGAGAGGTGTTTAAAGATCAAATCTTACTACTAATTTTTAATTAACGTTGATTTTACCAGATTAGTCCCATTGAGATCGAGATCTCTTTAGCGAGGGAGACCTGGGCAGTTATAAAGTTTCCAATTCACCTAACTTAGTAGTGCTCAAAACTTAAAACCATGAATGTATTTTGATCTTTTACGATATGAGTTTTGGTTTTATATTTATATAGCTCAGAGTGTTCTATTAATCTTAATTATTTTATGTATAGTCGACTCCACTGGCATCTTTTTTTGTAAATGCTTATTTTATTTATTCATTGTCAAAAATAGTTTAAATGTAACTATTTTCTGAATCAATCGAGTCAATCTTTAATCACCCTTTTTTGACATATCACTTGAGTAATTGGCGTGTGTGCATAAATGTTTTCAAGTGTTTGAAAATTTATGAATACTATACACTGACCACTAAATAGATGCACTAGTATATAGTACAGTCCATCGGGAAAGTATTCACAGTGCTTCACTTTTTCCAAATTTTGTTATGTTACAGCCTTAAAACAAAATGGAGTAAATACATTTTCCCCTCAAAATTCTACTTCCAACACCATGAAAAAACATGAAAAAAGTTGTTTGTTTGTTTGTTTTTTTGCAAATTTGTTACAAATAAAAAACTAAGAAATCACATGTACAGAAATATTCACACCCTTGAAATACTTTGTTGATGCACCTTTGGTAGCAATTACAGCCTCAAGTCTTCTTGAATATGATGCCACAAGCTTGGCGCACCTATCTTTGGGCAGTTTTGCCCATTCCTCTTTGCAGCACCATCAGGTTGGATGGGGAGCGTCGGTGAACAGCCATTTTCAGATCTCTCCAGAGATGTTCAATCAGGTTCAGGTCTGGGCTCTGGTTGGGTCACTCAAGGAAATTCACAGAGTTGTCCTGAAACCACTCCTTTGACATCTTGGCTGTGTGCTGCTTAGGGTCATTGTCCTGCTGAAAAGACAAACCATCGCCCCAGTCTGAGGTAAAGGGCGCTTTGGAGCAGGTTTTCATCCAGGATGTCTCTGTATGTTGCTGCTTTCATCTTTCCCTCAATCCTAACGAGTGTCTCTGTGCCTGGCGCTGAAAAACATCCCTACAACATGACGCTGCCACCACCATGCCTAATTGGTGGATTGCTTTCAAGATGATTGACCTTCTGGAAGGTTCTCCTCCCTCCACAAAGGAATGCTGGAGCTCTGACAGAGTGACCATTGGGTTCTTGGTCACCTCGCTGACTAAGGCCCTTCTCCCCCGATCACTCAGTTTAGATGTCCAGACAGCTCTAAGAAGAGTCCTGGTGGATCCAAACTTCTACCATTTGCGAATGATGGAGGCCACTGTGCTCATTGGGACCTTCAAAGCAACAGAAATGTTTCTGTACCCTTCCCCAGATTTGTGCCTTGAGACAATCCTGTCTCAGAGGTCTACATACAATTCCTTTGATTTCATGCTTGGTTTGTACTCTGACACATCCTGTCAGCTGTGCGACCTTATATGTAGACAGGTGTGTGTGCCTTTCCAAATCACATCCAGCCAACTGAATTTACCCCAGGGGGACTACAATTAATCTGTAGAAAACATCTCAAGGATGATCAGTGGAAACAGGATGCACCTGTGCTCAATTGTGA
This sequence comes from Thalassophryne amazonica, assembly GCF_902500255.1. Taxonomy (NCBI): domain Eukaryota; kingdom Metazoa; phylum Chordata; class Actinopteri; order Batrachoidiformes; family Batrachoididae; genus Thalassophryne; species Thalassophryne amazonica. The sequence continues at coordinate 100,091,988 of NC_047112.1, read as the reverse complement.
GCTTCATGGAAAAGGCTGTGAATACATACGTGCACGTGATTTCTTAGATTTTTTTATATGTATAAATTTGCAAAAAAAACTCAACAAAAAAGAGAAACTTTTTCACATTGTCATTATGGGGTATTGTGTGTAGAATTTTGAGGAAACAAATGGATTTCATCCATTTTGGAATAAAGCTGTAAGACGGGGTATTCAACTCACTCCAGAAAGAAACCAGACGGTGCAGGTTTTCTTTGCAGCCACTGAATCCAGCAGGTGATTTCACGGATTAACTGATTCCATCTGCTCAAAGTGATGTTAATCCGTGAAATCACCTACTGGATTCAGTGGCTGCAAAGAAACCTGCACCCTCTCGACTCTTTCTGGAATGAGTTGAATACCCTTACTGTAATAAAACAAAGTGTGGAAAAGGTAAAGCACTGGGAATACTTTACAGATGCACTGTAACTTCAACTACATCTCCTAATTCCCTTCATGTATGTAATGATAAGAAAATTCCCTGCAACAAGACCAAGCATGTCCTGCAGGTGGCAGACAAGGTACTTAGACCAACCTGCTCCTAATTTCCAATAGCCATCAACCATCTGGCAGGTGGCAGACAGGTTTATAATCTTATCACATAAGTAAAACAAAGCTGCTTTTTGACTAGATCTGGTGTGTCAAAGTTCAACAGATTATAATCAGTTCGTCTACATGATACACAACCTTCATGATATTAGATCATGATAACATTCATTGTTTTTGAGTTCTGTTAAACTGGATGGACTAGACTTATTCATTTATCTGTCTTTGCATTCCTCACTACATTTCACAGAATACACGACAAGGCCTTCCCAAACCCTAAGAATATTTGATATGCAATAAAACTCATTTAAGTATAGATAAATGGGCAATTCTACGGTAACGGAATTACAATCTGAGCTAATCTGTCGTGGTTAGATGCCATATGTCCAGATTTTGCTGCTGCTGTAATTCCGTTACCATAGAATTGCCCAAATAGAGGAGTGACCCTTAGCAAGCGTGTGCGCTTAGTGAGTGAGAATCAGGTGTCAGTTTTTTCAGCTCAAGAAAATGTTGTGCAAAACAGATGCAGTAAGCCTGAGTTAAGACAGAGGAGTAATTACTTCACCTTCAAAAACACATTTTAAGATCTTACCCAACACAAGACAAACTTGTAATGTTGTGCAACCCATGCTGCCTTTTTATTGGCAGTGAAGATTCATTTTCTCACTATTTATTCTGTGTTGTATTGATTAAGTCTGACAATGTTTTTTTCTTGTTTATTTGGTGTGGGTGGGTGTGTGTGTGTGTGTGTGTGTGTGTGTGTGTGTGTGTGTGTGTGTGTGTGTGTGTGTGTGTGTGTGTGTGTGTGTGTGTGTGTGTGTGTGTGTGTGTGTGTGTGTGTGTGTGTGTGTGAGAGAGAGAGAGAGAGATGTTGTAATGTGGGTTTGTTGCAGTGTTTGTCTTGTAGACATGCAATGTACTGGTCTGATATGTGTGTAATTTGTCTCATGTTATATGTCATATTATTCTATACTAGGTTGCTTAGTAAGAACTGGCTATGGACAACACATGAAAATTAGCCCGTTAACTCTGGCTCATTAATGTTCCTATCAGTGAGTACTGTCCCTATTAAATATAATTAATCATTTACATACATAAATACATTTAAAGGACCTTTTAAAGTCATAATCCCTTTCAATTTTCACAAAACTGACAAAATATATATTTTATGTTGCAATCTTGTCATTAAAAAGTGCTTTTATTTCTGTGGTATGTCACGAAATTACAGTTACTTGTATTGATGTTAAAGTATTTATTTTGGTGAGATTCCACTGCAAATGTAATGAGTTTTCTTTGTGGGACTGGATTTTGCAGACGACATGAAGAAGGGGTGTGAGCAAAGTGAAAAGTTCTAAGTTGTTGCTGCATTTAATGGAATCTGGGAAGTTTGAATGTCTGACTGACAACTAGGACAAAATACATCTTAAAAAGCTGAACTAAAATGACTTATTTTGGCAAAGCAAGTAAAAACATAACTGCATCTAACCTTAGTTTTGACAACTGACTCAGTAGATGTGTGTGAATGTTATCTGTCCAGCAGATATCCATCAAAACCTTCTTATGAAATATGCTCAGATTTATTTTGAGTTATCTCTGGTCACCTGTAGATGTTAGCAGTAGTCTCCATCGCTTTCTTTCTGCTTCAGTAATACGTATGTGGTGAAATTTAAGTCAATATTGGATATTAAAAATTGGCAGAAATTAGTATCTGTGAATGAATTAAAATTCTCAGAAATGGAAAATTGTAACAATTTCAGATTTTGTGCAGATGAGGATTAGCAGTGATTAGCAGTCTTAGTAAACACTGAAGTGAAATTGGTCAATGAGGATGACCAGGCATGTGAAGAAACAGGGCTTCAATCAGCTGTTTAGTCTGATTGCTGTTCAAGTTCACAAATATTAAAACAAACTGAAATTTTGATGGTAAGTAGGTCTACCTCATAACAGCCATTCATGTTTTTCATCACAGTCTTAAAAGCACTGAGTAAAGAGTTCAATGCCCTACTTTGTGGATCATGACCTTATTTCATGCTCAACATAATAATTAGAACAGGTGGATTTCTTGACTCTGTACTTTCTCTTGGAATTAGCAAGGTATTTACTATCCTCAAATCGGATACAGTAACCATCAGTGTATGATGACACATTAATATGATTTACTTGGAATGGACTTAAAAACCTTGACATTTCTTTAGTTGCATAGAAACTCTCACAAACTGAACTTCACAGATCATGTGATACCCTCTTGTGTGATGCTTGTCTTCAAGAAGTTTACTGATCTTTCCTACAGAATGCTTTCTATTAGTGAGTAAAATGTTTTTAGTTTTGACTTTGATATAAGAAAACCAGTCAACTGGTTATTATCTATTGAAGGAGGGAGGTGGGGGATGATGGTCTAGTGGTTAAGGCATTGGAGACCAGAAGATCCTCGGTTCAAATCCCCGCCTGACTGGAAAATCACTATGGGCCCACTAAGTGTGTGTAGTGAGCGCCTTGTATGGCAGCACCTTAACATCATATTTATAAACCGCTTTGAGCGTCTGATGCAGACCATTTGAAATCAGTTAATATACATATCTCTTGATCATATCACCTATGGTCATGAGGGTTGAGTCTTGACTGAAAGAACTAGATCGCGGGTACAAGTGGCTGAAATGGGCTTCCTGGTGTCTCCCTTAAAGATAGGGTGAGAAGTTCGGTCATCTGCGGGGAGCTCGGAGTAGAGTCGCTGCTCCTTCGCGCTGAAAGGAGCCAGCTGAGGTGGTTTGGGCATCTGGTAAGGATGCCGCCTGGGCGCCTCCCTAGGGAGGAGTTCCAGGCACATCCATCCGTGAGGAGACCCCCCGGGGAAGACCCAGGACTAGGTGGAGAGATTAGCGCTCCACACTGGTCTGGGAACACCTCGGGATCCCCCAGTCAGAGGTTGTCTATGTGGAGCTGTTGCCCCCGAGACCTGGACCTGGAAAAGCGGGTGAAGATGAGTGAGTGAGAATTGTCAATGCTGCAGTGGCAGGCAGGAGAGGGCCTCCCACTTCCAAAAACATCCAGGTTTGGTGAATCCGGTGATTGGGTTTAGATTGGTGTCCTGTCCAGGGTGTGTTCTCCACCTTGGAAAGGCTTAACTGGAATAAACATATGTATGGATGGACTAATGGGCATCTTAAAAAAAAAAAAATCCATCAAAAATACTCACCTTCGATGACTTACTAATTTACATTACCAATTATCGGCTAACCTGGCTAATAACTTGTGTAATAAATGTGGACTTTGGGCCTGGCGTGTGGACTTCAGCCGGCGGGGGGCCACACAATCAGACCATCCGGCGGCTCCAGCGCGCTGATGCGCAGAAGAAGAGGCGCTCAGTGCGTCAGGGTGCGGTGTTTGTGTGCGGACGGAGCGCTATGTGAAGATAAGCCGCAGCCCTGCAGGCCAGCTCACCTATTTCGGAGGAAAACACCTTTAAACAGGTATTTACGCCGCGCCGTTACGCTCTGACACCTATACTGACACTCCTGATGTAGCTAGCTGATAACTAGCCACTCGGCTAACCGCCGGGCTCACGCAAGCTAGTGACCACAAACTGCTTAAAGGAGGCAAAATGCATCCTCGTTCTTATTTATCATTATTACATAATTACAAACACCACCGCGGACGTGTCTATAATTATGTTTACTGACGCGTGACCGCTACCGTTAGCTGTGTGACTAACGTTAAGTTTGACCGGGGCTAGCCGCTGTCTGTTAGCGAGGGGAGTTTCTCTTACATTTCCTGGATTTGTGCAGCTCTTTGACAACATTATTGCACAACGTGTTTTACCAGCCACAACGCTGCCGCTGTTTCATGGACGCAGACTGTACTGAGCCTTAAATGTGCTGTTTTTGTGATTGATCTTTCTCGCAATATGTCACATGTGGTTGCCGGTTGTAATGTCTCATGTGGAGCCGGTAGGTGACTCCTGCAGAGATTTCTGCCTTTCGTCTTTTGCGCTTTTCTGGATTTTTTTCATTGAGTTTTATGTTATTTCAGGTGTGTGGGCTGCTCAGAACTGTACTGTTGGTGATCATCTGCAGTGCTTGTTTGTTAATGTGACGGAATACGTTAACACATCCAGCCTCGCTATGGGTCACGACAGGGGAAAGTATGATTTTTACATCGGTCTCGCGTTGGCCATCAGCTCCAGCATCTTCATCGGAGGCAGTTTTATCCTCAAGAAGAAGGGACTCTTAAGGCTGGCCAAGAAGGGGTCGATGCGGGCAGGTACTGATCGTGTTTTTTGTTAGACCCACACAGAGAATGATTGTGTTTACTTGGGCAGCAATAATGTGACTATTGGCCCCGTTCTAAATACGACTGTATTTACGAGTTGCTTATGGAATATTCAATTTGTTTTCCTGTTTACATGTTACAAAGTGTAGTGCAGTTAGATGTTATACTGTAATCAAGGTATATACATCTCTACAGTGCACTTCAGTAACTCAAACATGTCTTCAACACACCTTCATTTGATTATTTCTGACGCTGAATATGACCTGATTCAGGTTAATGTAATCAGAAAATACTTTTTTATACGGCAATAGCCTTAAAAGGGGATTAAAATCAAAAAGAATGTTGTGCTCCATGTTAACAGTCATCGAATGTTAAGTTTATGTGCTTTGGGACACGCCCTGAAGTACTTGTTCGAGGAATCTAAGAGGTCTAACAAGTTTGGACAGAATATTATCATACCAACTTGTTATACCTTGCCTCCATTTCTGGCTTGCTGAGTTGTGTGTCTATAAAAGGTGTGTTTAAATATTTAGCTGTGTGTTAGGAGTCATTGACCTCAAATTACTTTACATTAAGACTAGCAGAGACTTGGAAAATTACATCAAGTTGTTACTTGGACGATGTGCTGTTGGTGAAATTACATGTTCTAAAATGTTGATTTTATGCTCTTCAGGCCAAGGTGGTCATGCATATCTTAAAGAATGGTTATGGTGGGCTGGTTTACTATCAAGTAAGTGATGATACTTTTTCTCATCAAAAGACCAAACTGGCTGTTTTGAGGTTTGACTTCAAAATACTGATTTCACTTACAGATTTATGCTGGTAAGTAACCATATTTCCATACATACTAGGCGTGGGATTCAGAGGGCTGCGATTTGATTATAAAATGATTATCCATGCATGTTGGTGAACTCTGCCATGTTTGCACCCCTGTGACTCTCATTCTCTGACAATAAATTCTACAACTCAGCGGCGCTGGTGCTGCTGTGCTAAAACAGTTTAAGTGCTGGGATTGTTGTCACTCCAACAGTGGTAAAACATTTATGTGCACTTCATTGCGTCACATGGGTGCTTGCACAAGACTGTGCTGCACTCTGTACTTGTGTTAGGATCATTTAAAAACAGCAATTTGCATTGTGATAATGGTGAAACTTTGTTGCACTGCTGATACTTTAAATTGCAGAAATCATGGCATCTATTCTCATCTCACGCATGTACATTTTCGTTTTTATTTTCAGTGGGACGAACTGTGTACACATGCACGCCAACATTGTGTAGCACAGTGAAGATAGTTGTGGAGATGATTTTAGGTGACCAGCTATAAATGACAGCCATGATACTCAACAGATAAGCTGTTTAGATGGTTAATTAGCGCTTCATGAAACAGAATATCAGCCTACTTTCACTGGAACCTTCAGCAGTGCTTTTTAGCATGCTCACGTAGGGTAAAGATAAAAGCCAAGATTTTCTTTTGTGGCACAAACAAGCATTTTGTCATTTGTTTTTAGACTTTGAAGTTAAATTCTGTGTTGAGATGGAGCCAGAACTTGTCACAATGTGCTTCTTGTTCTGTAGTTTCTTGTATATAGTTGAAAAACAGGTTTTTGTGTGTAATTACAGAGTACAACACTTGCAGCTTCTGTAATGACAGAGTGGCTGTAGCAAAGCCGTATGGTCATTGTACTGAAATTAAAAGGATGTTTCTGGATCGTAAATGATCCGAGTAAATGTAGAGGAAGCACAGGTTTACATAAGAAATGCAAAAAGCTCTTGTTAACTATGACCAGCACCCACTTTCCAACCCCACAATTGTTTATAAAAAAATTATTCACATTTGTGAACTGATTCAGAATCATCCATGCCCATATTGCAAAGCATCTAAGAATGGATTCTCACACTCCTAATACATTTTTTGGTTGCTTTTAATTTAATAAAAGTTCGCATTTGGGGCACCACATTTCTAGGTTTGATGGCCCATGGAACCATTACTTAAAAATATTAACGTCGACTCTGCTAAACTGAAAACCAGTCGGAATGTGGTGTAACATATCTCCAAAGTGTCACACACCATCAAACGTGACCATTTACTCAATGATGTCTGTTACAATGTCAAACGAGCACTCAGATGAACTTCCTGAGATTGTATGTCAAAAGGCATTTCTGCATTTGCTCAGTCCGTTGATGGTGAGTACAGACGGCAGCAGTAGAACGAGCTACACTATTAACTATTCAACGAAGTGTCTTCAAATCTGCATGTGAAACATTAAATAATGAAACTTACACAGTGCTTTACATTTAGTGATTATTAAATCATTTAAATCAGGATGAGAAAGATATTAGCTGCAACATTTACCATATTTTCTGGGGTGTAAGTCGTGTTTGGGAGTTCCTGTGACTTGTGCTCCTGTGCAACTTATATAAATAAAAATCACACATTGGTTCTTAAGAATAATAATTGAAATGACTGTGTTTATATGCATAGGTCTTTCCCAGGAATCAAAGTACTCAACAAAATAAGCTCCAGTAATGAAATGATATATGCCAATAATAAAAAGTACACAACGTTGTACAAAAATCCTAAATTAAGTAGCCGATAACACAGAAAAACGGTGTGAGATATATATGGGTTTTTCCTCTTCAAGAGGGATTTAAAAGCTGCGACTTATATGCCGGAAAATACAGCACACAGTTTTTATCTTCCTCTCATGTTTATTAATTTTTTTAATATGTAAATTTACCCACCCAGCATTTTAACATCCTTAAAAGGAACTTTTGTTTTAAAGTTTGCGTTGGTACAAATGGACTCACTATGCTACATTCATATCAGATCTGATAATAGTCATCAGCCTCTTTGACTAGTACTAATTGGTATCGGTATAAGTACATTTATGAGTTTGTAGTAACGTGTGTGTTTGAATTGCTGATGTTGGGCTCAAATATCAAAATGGCCAGTATGATCTTTAATGGATTGTAACATTTGATAATATGTGGTTATAGCACCTCTGCCTTTATTTGTTATTTATAGTTAACCTTATAACTGTTCTTCTTTTACAGTGGGGGCTGGGGAAGCAGCTAACTTTGCAGCTTATGCTTTTGCTCCTGCTACACTGGTTACTCCTCTGGGGGCCCTCAGTGTGCTGGTCAGGTAAAGATGACTTGTACAGACAAACATTGTTTAAATGTGCCCCCCCCCCCCAAACATTTGAAAATGAATTGCTGGAGTTATTGTGGTTGACGGTGAATGTTGTTGCAGTGCCATCCTGTCGTCATACTTCCTGACCGAGCGGTTAAACCTGCATGGGAAGCTTGGCTGTCTGCTCAGCATTCTGGGCTCCACCACCATGGTGATTCATGCTCCACAAGAGGAGGAGATCAGCAGTCTTGAGCACATGGCCAAGAAACTAGTTGACCCAGGTACATATGGCTGAAACAAACAAACAACCCCCACCAAAATATTGACAGGTGTTTTAATAGTTAAATAGTTTTTTAATTTGGACAGACAAAGCTATATTTTGATCAGTGGAGTGCTTTGGCCAAAAGTCCATTTTAATAAAAGCACCTGTCTTACTCACTGTTTATCTTAATAAAATGTAGGTGGTGAAGCGGTGTCAGTGTTGTAAAGTGTAGGGATGGTTTACAAAGCTACAAATGAGAGCAGTGCAGATGAAGTTTACGAGCTAAACATATGCTGGTTAGTTGGCTAGGATGACATAGTTATCTTCAGGCTTCTACACTGACATTTGAAGATGTCATCAGATTATCAAAGCACATAATGAAAATGGACTGAATTTATACAGCGCTTTTCCATCTACATCAGAAGCTTAAAGTGCTTTACAGTTATGCCTCGCATTCACCCAGACACACTCACACACTGATGTCGGGGTGCTGCCGTGCTAGGCGCTCACTACACAACAGGAGCAACCTTGCCCAAGGGCCCTTAGTGATTTTCTGGTCTGGCTGGGTTTTCAACTGAGGATCCTCTGGTCTGAAGCACCACACTTTACCACTACTAGACCATCACCTTCCAATATGTGTTAAACTTTGGGCATGATTTTGTATGAAAACTGGCAGCCAAGCAGTTATCTTGTATCCTCCAAACACTAAACTGGATGTTTGTTTTCAATGAGGATGTGAAGTGAAATTCCACCACTGCTGGCTGTGAGTGAGACATCCATGCACCTTGACTTCATGCATTGTTAAAATTTCAACTTTTTCCATTTTCCGTAGTGACAAGAACAAACTGGATGTTTTATCTTTAATGATGGTGGGGGGGGGGGGCAGCAGCAAATGAACTACTTGAGTGTGGAGCCTTTTGGTTTCATACAGTGCATCTGGAAAGTATTCACAACACTTCAGGGGAGGTGATGGTCTAGCAGTTAAAGCACTGGGCTTGAGACCAGAGGACCCTCAGTTCAAATCCCAGCCTGACCAGAAAATCACTAAGGGCCCTTGGGACCTCTTAACACCTCTGAACTTATTTGTAAGACGTTTTACGGAGGTTAGCATGGTGACATCACTTCTTAGTTTAGCGACTTGCTAACTACTTCATGTCTGGTATATTATGTAAAAGCAAGTGAGAAAGAAACACTTCTTAAACTGAAGACACTGTTCTTGTAACCTGATAACACCCCTGGTGTCATTTACAAGACATTTTGTTGATGTTAGCTTGCATGCTAACTTTTGCTAACTATCTATGGAGTTAAATTTGTCTCATTAATATTAATACCTGCAAATGCACAGAGGGTGATCTACAAATATTCCTTGATTTGCACAACATGAACAAATGATTTGATTTGAACATGTACAAACTGTATGTAAGACAATAGGATCGTAAAAATTTATTAAACAACTGCAAATTATAAATGATACAATGCTCATACAGCAGAGGGTATTTTAGCATTGTGTGTGTGTGTGTATGTGTGCGTGTGTATATATATATATATATATATATATATATATATATAGATATATATATATAGATAGGTATATATAGATAGATATATATATAGATATATAGATTTTTGCAAATTTATAAAAATAAATAAAAAAGCTCACATGTACATAAGTACTCACAGCCTTTATCATGAAACTCAGAACTGAGCTCAGGTGCATCCTGTTTCCAGTGATCATCCTGGAGATGTTTCTACAGCTTAGCTGGAGTCCACCTGGGGTAAATTCAGTTGATTGGACATGATTTGGAAAGACACACACCTGTCTACATACAACCCCTGGCAAAAATTATGGAATCACCGGCCTCGGAGGATGTTCATTCAGTTGTTTAATTTTGTAGAAAAAAAGCAAATCACAGACATGACACAAAACTAAAGTCATTTCAAATGGCAACTTTCTGGCTTTAAGAAACACTATAAGAAATCAGGAAAAAAATTGTGGCAGTCAGTAACAGTTACTTTTTTAGACCAAGCAGAGGGAAAAAAATATGGACTCACTCAATTCTGAGGAAAAAATTATGGAATCATGAAAAACAAAAGAACGCTCCAACACATCACTAGTATTTTGTTGCACCACCTTATAACAGCTTGCAGTCTCTGAGGCGTGGACTTAATGAGTGACAAACAGTACTCTTCATCAATCTGGCTCCAACTTACTCTGATTGCTGTTGCCAGATCAGCTTTGCAGGTTGGAGCCTTGTCATGGACCATTTTCTTCAACTTCCACCAAAGATTTTCAATTGGATTAAGATCCGGACTATTTGCAGGCCATGACATTGACCCTATGTGTCTTTTTGCAAGGAATGTTTTCACAGTTTTTGCTCTATGGCAAGATGCATTATCATCTTGAAAAATGATTTCATCATCCCCAAACATCCTTTCAATTGATGAGATAAGAAAAGTGTCCAAAATATCAACGTAAACTTGTGCATTTATTGATGATGTAATGACAGCCATCTCCCCAGTGCCTTTACCTGACATGCAGCCCCATATCATCAATGACTGTGGAAATTTACATGTTCTCTTCAGGCAGTCATCTTTATAAATCTCATTGGAACGGCACCAAACAAAAGTTCCAGCATCATCACCTTGCCCAATGCAGATTCGAGATTCATCGCTGAATATGACTTTCATCCAGTCATCCACAGTCCACGATTGCTTTTCCTTAGCCCATTGTAACCTTGTTTTTTTCTGTTTAGGTGTTAATGATGGCTTTCGTTTAGCTTTTCTGTATGTAAATCCCTTTTCCTTTAGGCAGTTTCTTGCAGTTCGGTCACAGACGTTGACTCCAGTTTTCTCCCACTCGTTCCTCATTTGTTTTGTTGTGCATTTTCAATTTTTGAGACATATTGCTTTAAGTTTTCTGTCTTGACGCTTTGATGTCTTCCTTGGTCTACCAGTATGTTTGCCTTTAACAACCTTCCCATGTTGTTTGTATTTGGTCCAGAGTTTAGACACAGCTGACTGTGAACAACCAACATCTTTTGCAACATTGCATGATGATTTACCCTCTTTTAAGAGTTTGATAATCCTCTCCTTTGTTTCAATTGACATCTCTCGTGTTGGAGCCATGATTCATGTCAGTCCACTTGGTGCAACAGCTCTCCAAGGTGTGATCACTCCTTTTTAGATGCAGACTAACGAGCAGATCTGATTTGATGCAGGTGTTAGTTTTGGGGACGAAAATTTACAGAGTGATTCCATAATTTATTCCTCAGAATTGAGTGAGTCCATATTTTTTCCCTCTGCTTGGTCTAAAAAAGTAACTGTTACTGACTGCCACAATTATTTTTCCTGATTTCTTATAGTGTTTCTTAAAGCCAGAAAGTTGTCATTTGAAATGACTTTAGTTTTGTGTCATGTCTGTGATCTGCTTTTTTTCTACAAAATTAAACAACTGAATGAACATCCTCCGAGGCCGGTGATTCCATAATTATTGCCAGGGGTTGTATAAGGTCCCGTAGTTGACAGTGCATATCAGAGCACAAACCAAGCATGAAGTCAAAGGAATTGTTTGTAGACCTCAGAGACAGGATTGTCTCAAGGCACTAATCTGGGGAAGGGTACAGAAACATTTCTGATGTTTTGAAGGTTCCAATGAGCACAGTGGCCTCCATCATCTGTAAATGGAAGAAGTTCAGATCCACCAGGGCTCTTCCACAAGCTGGCTGCCCGTCTAAACTGAGTGATGGAGGAGAAGGGCCTTAGTCAGGGAGGTGACCAAGAACTCAATGGTGACTCTGTTAGAGCTCCAGCATTCCTCTGTGGGGAGAGGAGAACCTTCCAGAAGGACAACTATTGCTGCAGCAATCCATCAATCAGGTGTGTATGGTAGAGTGGCCAGACAGAAGCCACTCCTTAGTAAAAGGCACATGGCAGCCCATCTGGAGTTTGCCAAAAGGAACTTGAAGGAGTCTTAGACCATGAGAAACAAAATTCTCTGGTCTGATGAGACAAAGATTGAACTCTTTGATGTGAATCCCAGGTGTCATGTTTGGAGGAAACCAGACACCATCCCTACAGTGAAGCAGGTGTCATGTTTGGAGGAAACCAGGCACCATCCCTACAGTGAAGCATGGTGGTGGCAGCATCATGCTATGGGGATGTTTTTTAGCAGCAGCAACTGGGAAACTAGTCAGGATTGAAGGAAAGATGAATGCAGCAATGTACAGAGACAACCTGGATGAAAACCTGCTCCAGAGCGCTCTTGAACTCAACCTGGGGTAACTGTTCATCTTTCAGCAGGACAATGGGCCTCATGTATCAACGTTGCGTACGGCGATATTTGAGCGTATATGGGGTGTACGCCAAAACGGCTGCGCTACTTGGCATTTATCAATGTGGTCGTTGGCGTACGCTGCGCTGAAAGTATACACCAGGTCGAGAGGTGGCGTAAATTATACACCAAAATGAACCAGCGCTGGAATCCACATAAAAATGAAGATGATCAACATGATAAACAGTGCCATTATACAAATCAATGCATATGTTACATAAATAACACTTTCCTGATTATACTACATAATAATCAACACAAATCCCGCCTTTGCGGGATTGTTATGGAGCACGATCCGTGGTCACAGCGCTGACAGGAAGGAAAGCGCTGCTCGCCTTTATCTCCAGACTTCGAGCCTGGAGCCAGAGCAGCGCTGAGCTTAACTTCATGTGGTGTGATCGTTTTAGACTATGAAATTGATAATAACTGTAGTTTCGTCATTCCCTTAATTCGCCCGTGCTGCAACCAGGTTTTGTCGTCTCCATTCGGTTGTCACAATAAAATAAATACAGAAATACATTTAAAAAATAAAGAAATCTGACAGATTAGGCGTGTCTTATTAATTGAGCGAGCAAATATCCACGTCAAGAATTATTGACATGTGAAAAGAGAATACAGTGGTCCCTCGCTATAACGCCGTTCATCTGTCGTGGCCTCGGAGTCTCGCGGAGTATTTCGTCCAATTTTGTATGCCTTTTTTTTTTTTTTTTTTTTACAGTGTTCTGTGTTCTGCGTATCTGTTTATAAGAATCTTGTTTCCCAGAAGAGAAAAGAGCGCCAACAACTACTCATAACTGTGTTTGTCACACGGAAACAAACACCTGCAAGGTGTGAGTGGGAAAAGGCTTGGCGTCAGGACGCAGAGGCCCGATCTGTGAAATACTGGTCAGTCACTATTAATAATTTCTTATGTGTCCGACCTCGTTCGTTGATCGTTAAAATTAATTCGTTAGTTCTAAATGCCATCATAATTATTTATAGGAAAACGTTCTATTTTTATTTCTCAAACAAATGTTTGGACCTGAAAACAGTTTGGTCTTATTTTCCTACTAAGGTTTGAACTTTGACAGTGTTTACACACGAGAGAAAAGTGAGAAAATGTTCATGCCTGATTGAGAACGTGTATAAACTGTGTAGTGAGGGGTTTTACAGCTTTGAAACGTCTATAATAATTGTAAAAAATAACGCTGACTACGTCGCGGTTTCGCGTATTACGGGCTATTTTTTAGAACGTAACTCCAGCGATTAATGAAGGACCACTGTAACACTTTATTGATTATATACTACAAAACAATTGATAAGACGGCCGCTTTTGACGCTCTATTGGCACGCGTCGTGATTGGTGGAGTTCTTTTTCATTGCCGTCTTTCCGTCTTCCATGTCGTAAAATGAGGGTGTGTCTGAAGCGGAGTCTGAATATTTATGGGCGTGTTTATTATAATTACAATCGTTTCCACCCGCCGCATTTATCAAGATCACGTCAGGTGTACGCCAGAAATGGGCAGGTGCGCACTGCTTGATACATGTCACGGCGACTTTGGTGTATTTCAAGTTTATGCTGTAAATTTATGCCACAAGTGCGCAACATTGATACAATTACCTTTTTAGACAGCTCCAAATGCTTTCTCCAGCCCATTCAGAGTGTGCGAACCGCTGCTGCTGGAGCAGTCCACCGTGATTCACAAAGCGATTAAAGCCCATTTTCAGCAGCCAACTTGCAGAGAAAATGATTAATCTGCTATGAAATAATTATTTTATATATATGCAGCGTCCAGCGTAGAGCACGTGGCAGCCGGTGGAACAAAGCACAGCGTCCACCTGGGAACACAGCAGGTGGGATCGTCACCATGACGTGCGTGCATCAAAGTCATGCAAGTGTCAGGACACCTCTGCAGTGAAGCATGGTGGTGGCAGCATCATGCTGTGGGGATGTTTTTCAGTGGCAGCAACTGGGAGACTAGTCAGGATTGAGGAAAAGATGAATGCAGCAATGTACAGAGACATCCTGGATGGAAACCTGCTCCAGAGCGCTCTTGACCTCAGACTGGGGTGACAGTTCATCTTTCAGTAGGACAGTGACCCTAAGTACACAGCCAAGATATCAAAGGAGTGGCTTCAGGACAACTCTGAATGTCCTTGTGCTGACCCAGCCAGAGTCCAGACCTGAATTCAATTGAACATCTCTGGAGAGATCTGAAAATGTCTGTGCACTGATGCTCCCCATCCAACCTGATGGAGCTTGAGAGGTGCTGCAAAGAGGAATGGATGAAACTGCCCAAAGATAGGTGCACCAAGCTTGTGGCATCGTATTCAAGAAGACTTGAGGCTGTAATTGCTGCCAATGGTGCATCAAGAAAGTATTTCAAGGGTGTGAATACTTATGTACATGTGATTTCTTAGTTTTTTATTTTTAATAAATTTGCAAAGAAATTTTTTTTTTTTTTTTTCTTTTTCATGTTGTCATTATGGGGTGTTGTGAGAAGAAATTTGAAGGGAAAAACTGAATTTACTCCATTTTGGAATAAGGCTGTAACATAACAAAATATGGAAAAAAGTGAAGCACTGTGAATACTTTTCAGATGCGCTTTAGCAAGATATGTGTAATGGTTTGTGTGATGAGTGGTTGTGTGGCCCTGGGCGGGTAACCATATCACCATCCACCAATGGATTACAATTACACTTGAGAATAATTTGTTTCTTTAACACTATAACATTCACTATAGATTACTTTGTACATAATTAGTGGGAATGCATTGATTCGTGATAGACGTATTGTGGCGCTAGTCTATCGATCCCAATTAGTTGAATCACTGATGGGTAATTGTTATCGTAGTCCATTATTAAAACAATTCTAAGTTGCAGCCCTACAGCTACACGGTTTATGGGCTATTTCTGTTGCACACAGCCTTTCATATTTTATCTTATATTTTATCTTATTTTAGCATATATTTTATCTTAGCATTTTATATTGCTTTCTGCTTAATGTTGCACCATTATATCAAAGCAAATTCCTAGTCTGTGAATCCTGTTCATTGACAGTGGCAATAAAACTTCTTCTGATTCTGATTCTATTGCACAAAGGCAGGATTAAGTAATCCAGGATGAGAGGAAAAAGTGAGGTGTGACCCAGTTAGTGCACTCATTTCATGAAGACCCAGCCCAGCTGTGGAAGTGCAACTAGGTCAAACCATCTTGGAAGTAATCTGTACAGAAAGGCTTTCAAGATTTTCTTCAACAGACCATTAGGTTGATGACAGATTTATGGATGCTAAAATGGAGAAAATGTGAGCCGCATACTTTAAACCAAGTGAGCAAGATGGGTGCTGTGAACTGTGGGAGATGAAAGCAGATTGCATGCATGTGGGATTAAATTATATTTACTGCCCACTGCTGTAACTGAAATAACAAAATTACAACATTCAAGGAATCACTCGTCATTTGCACAAACAATTTGTGCACTTTGCCTTTAAAGAGAGCAATGGCACTTAAAGTATTACTCAGCACGATGGGTTCGTGGTTGGAATTAAACTTCATGGTAAATTTTGCAATGTGTCACACAACACAGACATATGGTTGTAGTTACAAGTTTACATACACTCATAGGTATGAATGTCATAGTAATTTTGGAGTTTTAATGATATCTATGAACTGTTATTTTGTTAGAATGGAATGATTGTACAGCATTCATCATTGACTCTAAAAAAGCAAGAATTGGGTGCAGAAGTTGGAATTTATTTTGGTTCTTTAATCCACACAGGGTCAAAATTATACATACAGGTTCAAACATACATATTTTCATTTAAACCTTTTAATAGGTGGTGCTGAAGGTTCTTTTCTTTATATATGACAAGGCCTGGCCCTATTAATGCTTTGTTAGTGATCATGATTTACTACAACTGATAGGTTCTCTTTCTCAGCATAGAAAGGATGTGTTTGACAGCACTCACTGGACTGAACAATGGCAAAGTCCAAGCAACTCAGGGAGGTCTAAGAAGGAGAATTGTAGGTTTACACAAGTTGGGAAGGTCTCTTGGAGCCATTTCTAAACAACTGCAGATTCCAAGATCATCCGTTCAAAAAAACTACATAAGCACAAGTTAGTCAGATGTGTCACCACTTTGCCATGGTCTGGAAGAAGACCCAAACTGACATCCTCACATGAGAAGCATCTTGCTAAGGGACATTTACCCAAATATTAGTGGGGGTGTATGTATATATTTCAGCCTGTATGTATAATTTTAACCATGCGTGTACTAGAGAAGATCCAAAATAAATTAAAACTTGTGCACCCGTTTCTTGATTATTAATGTCATTAATGATATATTCTGTACAATCATTCCACTCTGGCAAAAGAACAGTTCAAAGACATCATTAAAAGCTCAAAGGTACTATGACATTCATGCCCATGAGTGTATGTAAACATCCAACCACTGCTGCACACGGTACTAGGAGAGAGATGTAACATTTTGAAATTAATTAATTTTTTAGGGAATAAAAATAGGACTCGCAGCACAAACAGCGCTGGTAAACAGACAATGGCACGTGCGCATGTTAGTTGTAAAGGTATGGAACATGGCTGGTTATTAATATCATGGTAGGTGATGGTGCTTGCGTACGTGTGTGGCGAGGACGATTCCACCTTGTGAAGTGACGAAAAGTTTATTCTGTACTGCATTCTTCTCTCAAATTCAGTCTGTTCTGTTCCTGTGCTCGTGTCGTGGTTGGGGGTCAGGTCAGTGATTAGGGTTGGGGTAACCTCATTTACAGTGTAAATATTTATTTTGTCCACACAATTACAGACTGTACCTGGAGGCTCAACTGCTAAAACCAGTTACCTGTCAAAATATCTCCAGTTTTGGTTGTGTATGCAGGTATAAAATATAGATTTTACCATCTGTCCTTTTATAGAATGCTCTTTGACGCATGATTAATCAAAAAAAAATATGGCCATCTTTTATGAATTTAAGTTGATGTGATTTGTTTCCTTTTTCTTTCTCATAGGTTTTTTGGTCTTTGCCACCACTGTCGTCATTGTAGCACTCATATTCATATTTGTTGTGGGTCCTCGCCATGGCCAGACCAATATCCTTGTATACATCACTATCTGCTCAGTGATTGGATCGTTGTCCGTGTCCTGTGTCAAAGGATTGGGAATTACCATCAAAGAAGCGATTAATGGAAAAAATGTTGTGGCTAACCCGCTGGCGTGGGTCCTGCTTCTGGGTCTGGTGGCCTGTGTGAGCACTCAGATTAACTATTTGAACAAGGCACTGGACATTTTCAACACATCACTGGTGACTCCCATCTACTATGTGTTCTTCACCACCTCAGTACTCGTCTGCTCCGCCATCCTCTTTAAGGAGTGGGAGCACATGGGGCCGGACGATGTCATCGGAACACTCAGTGGCTTCCTCACAATCATTGTTGGCATTTTCCTGCTGCACGCCTTCAAAGACGTTAGTGTTAGCTTGGCTACTCTTGCTGTGTCCATGAGGAAGGAGGACAAGTCCTTTCCCGCAGCCAACGGCGTGGCGACACACAGCAACTATGAACTCTTGCATAACGATTCCACTGAGGACACAGAGGACAGAGAAATGGGCTTACCGTTTGATAGTGTTTCTAGAAGAAATGGGACCGTGACCTCATAGAACCTTTAAAGAACGTTTTCCACCACTATGGTGTTTTTAGGAAAGCCATTAGACAATCAGCTCTGTGTGGTGGGGGGGTGAGACGGCGAGAGACCGGTGGATTGTATTTGTTTTAATTTGCCTTACCTTTTCTCAGAATATGGCAGTCATATTCAGTTACCTTTTTTGAAATTTGGTTTCAGTCAGCTGTAGCACTGTACATATTAGTTTTCTAAGAAGTGTTTCATGTACCTGCTTATTCATGCACTGACTTGTTTCTATCAATCAAAAGTTTGATTATATTCTCTGTACGTTCCTGCTGATTTGGCAGCATTTATAAAGACAGTCCCTATGATTTGTAGCAATGTGTTTTTATTTTTTGAAACAGTTGTGTAACAACAGGTTTTCAAATTGCTGAAACTGTTTGAAAACCGTGTTGTGAACCATGTCAAGCCCTGAGGTTTTGAACAGTTCAATCTTGGGCATTGTTTTATTGTGATACTTGAAAGTATCTTTTTTTTTTTTCTTCTTAGTCTTCTTTTTTTGGGAGGGAGTCATGGACTTTGTTTTTATTTCTCCACAGGAAAATCTCTCCAGGTGAACCATCAGATTTACTTATTTATTGAAGGAAAATGATTTAAGATATTTTAAACAAAGGCACAGTGAATAAATTATTAAAAATGAGGTCTGTCTGAGAGTCACAGTATATGTTAAAACCACAGCTCAAGTTTGAGTTTTCTTCAGTTTTTTTTCCTTCTCACCAAGAAAGGATATTTCACAAACTACTACTATACATTTGATGTATGAAAGCGTCCATAGTTGAGACTGTTGGGGTGACAAATACTAGAAAAACTGCATATGTTTACATACAGACCTATTAACATTTTGTCCTTCCATCACCCCCCCCCCCCCCCCCCCCCCCCCCCCCCAAAAAAAAAAAAATAAATAAAAAAACTACTGGAGTAGACATTTGCTGGGCAGCTTCCTGAGCCTTTTCAGTCTGTGTTTAGGAAACATGGATGCAGCACTCAAAGGGGTGATGATTTGTTACATTAGTGTTGCTACTTGAGCTGAGTGCAGCTTCTTGCTACAGTTGATGGCTGCATTTGAAGAGAACTTAAAATTGTTTGGGAATTTCTGGACAGGTACTTTAATGGCTGAGATCTTAGTGGGCTAATTTCAGTGTGCTCCTTATAGTGGCACAACATGTGTTCTCAAAGTTTAAAATGTTTTTGGTCCACTGTTTTCTCTAGATAATGGCCATGAATGTATGAAAGTTCTATCCCAGGTGGTTATGGTGGTGGTTGTGTGACAGGAACAAGACATGTCTGTGCTGTTTACCTGCAGTATGAGGTTTGTGGTACTTTGATGTTCTCAGCAGCTACAACAGAACCCAATGGAAAGTGCTGTATGGATGCAGTCCATTTTAGCTCACTGCAACAGCAGAAGTGACACCGATGAGCACCTTGTAAGTCTGATGACTGGAGCATTGGGGGGGGAGGTTCAGGTTTCATTTAAGAAAATTTTGACGGTATAATTTCAGTGAAATATGTAAAGCGTATATAATGGCTATCTGAACCTTGCTGCCAAAATTAAATCCCATCCTGGTCACGCACACTCAGCACTGCGATTGTCTATGGAGAAATGTTTTGTGCCTACAGCTGCCACTTGGGATATCATGGTGGTACCCATAGCTACGTTCTTTCTCCACACACAGCCACTGGACTGACTTTGTGTTCTTCTGATGACCTGCAGATGGATGTGTCTGTTTATGTTGGTAATGGCTTATATTGCAAAACCAGGTGTTTACTGGTTGCAGGAAAGATTTGGATGTCTTCAGAGCTCTTCATTTTTCTTAATTCAAGAGACAACTGAGATGGTGGTGGTTGTTCCTGCTACACAGAGAAGTCATTCTGATCAAGTCACTGTGTGATTCATCATGAGAAGGTTCAAGCTCTTGCTGTGATCTTTGATCGACTGTCTTGTGACCTGCATGTTGGAGAGGTGGTTATGATTTGCCTACTGCTCATAACTATCTCCAAAAGTCCAATTTTTCCTTGTGAGCTGCCACGAAAAGATTCATGGTACCACAAGCAAGCGTGCAAAAAGTATGAGATGCTTGGTGCAGCCTCATGGTTTCTTTCTCCAATTACTTGAGTGAAATTTAAAAAAAAAAAAAAAAGCTCGATTAATCCAAACCACTTTTCTGAACTTTTTTTTTTTTTTTACTGTCGTTATTAATGAATTCTTACAGCTTCTAATTGTGAATTTATTAAATTAATATAGGAACTATTTACCATGTGCTACATCTGTGATAAACAGGCCAGCGCTAACGTGTCACTAAAACAGCTCTAGCTGTGGGGGTGCTGGGGGACTGTATCGCCCCCTGGTGTAAAAGCAGATTATGCACACAAATTTAACATTTGATATTTTTCAGAATAACCAGTGCAGTGCCTGTAGGAAGTATGTATTCTTATAGAAAAGGGGGAGCTTTATTGATGATCTTTGTTGAAGCTGGCACGTGAGAACGTTCCGTTTTGTGATAAAGCAAGAAGCGTCTGGCTCGCATATCTCTGACTGTATTATTTATTTCTTCCATCTCTCCCCTGTGAATGCTTTAGATCAGGGGTGGGCAACTTGTTACAGAAAGGGCCACGAGGGTGCAGGTTTTCTTTGCAGCCACTGACTCCACCAGGTGATTTCACTGATTATTAATAGCAGTTTGTTTAAGGCAGAGAGTGACTCATCTTCGTCAATGATCTTTGTCAAAGCCGGCACATGAGAATGTTCTGCCTTGTGCCAATAGTGATGACTACAAAATAAATGTTTTGAAAATTAATCCCCAAAATTTTCATAATAAAGGATGCACATCATCTTGCGATGCACAAGCCATATCCGAAAGCTGGGGCCGATCTGACAAACAGAGATATGTGACACAAACACATGCATTTTGCTTTATAGATAGATAAACAATTCTGAATTACATTAAAAAAAATGCTTTAAATATTTTGGTTTATATGCATTGAAACTAAAATATGGTATAAAAAATACTCACTTTCTGAAATAAACATTTAACTTTATCCACAATATTCAAATTTTTGGAGATGCACTTGTATGTAGTATACAAGTACGTATGTACAATAAGAAGGTAGGACCGTTTCATTATGAACACCCTGCGAGTGTCTGCAGACAGACCAATGTATCTCAAAGAAAACCAATCAGTTTCTTTTTTTTTTCCCTGCACCTTGGAAACCCCAACAGGACGTCAGTTGGTTCTGAGTAAATGTGTAGATGTGTCCTCCAAGGATTACTATGAAACATCATGGATGGCATCAGAAGCGAGTAAAGAATTCAAATGAATCTCAATCACGTGACTCACGTATCAAAACACTGTGTCAAAGCTTGAGACTCAGTAACTCAGGGATATTTTTGCTCTGAAAATAAAACAGCAGATTTGTTCAATATTTATTGAAGTAAAATGATTACAATATTTGAAATAAGGCACAGCAAATAAATGCTTAACAATGTTTGTTACTTCTCAGGTTGTGTTAAAACATTCAGCATGCATGTTTCATAGTACAGAAAATACAGTTTCACCTCCATTATAACTGTTCACCATCATCTTTCCACCACTACAAAGTCTTAAATATGACTAATTCCCCATCCCTGATTTCTACCTTTCTGCAAGTACAAAACAATCTTTTTTTTTTCCAAATGCAAGGAGGTTATTTAATCTCTGATAAGGCACAAGTGAATACAAAAAAATCATTCTAACAAAAAGTGGCCCACCGTCTTCAGCTTTAATGGTCCTTTGCAGACTTATGGAATATTTGTGCTAACAGTGTTTGGACTTCATGCTGGTCCACAGGACAAATGAAGACTGACGCTCCTCAGTTGCTGGCGAGGGACTGATGTATGGGCGGCTGGAAGCATCGCACATGTTCCACTGGCATGTTCTCTCCGTCTCCAGACTTCAGGTACTTGTTCAGGATGGCAAAAATCTCACTGTTGAGGACTTGGAATTTGCGGATTCTGTCTACCATCTTCTTCAGTGGCTAAAGGGACGCGGAAGACAAGAATCCATCAACCAAACCGTGAGATACAAGACATTAAAGTCAAGCGATGGTTTGGAATAGACAGTTCATACAGGAGACTGAAAATCATTTTAAAATTCCAAAGCAGCACCAGGATTTGAACATTCTGAAAGTACCGATCTAACTTGTCATCCTGATCCTGCATTCACTCGTTAGCTGCAAGCAGCCGGCCAACTGCATGTTCCGTCATTTTCAATGAGAGGACAGAATATTCCAGCGCCAATGACTGTGAGCATGGCAGCCACACTTAGAGACGGCGCATTGGTGTAGCGATGAGAACAAGGCGTATGTTTTATCTAACGACGGGCAGCGAGATATGGGTAAGTTGAATAGAGACACCTGGTTTAATATATATATATATATAACGGGAAGAAGTGAAGCTGTAGCGTCACTAAAAGAATTTTTGAGCAGCCATCAGAGTTCGTGCTTCCCCTTTTAATCTAATGTTTGTGCACAAAGCAAAAACTGGCATCTTTCGGTTAGAAACTAGTGCCACCCGTTATCATGTCACCATAAACACTATGATTTCAACACACACTATACATTAGAAATTTATTTATGCTCACGGCTGCATAGGGACGAAGCTGCAAGACGCAAGTTGTATCAGCTCAAGTTAAATTTTTATTTTTTTTAAACAGGCATGAAGAATTCTGGTCGGTGGAACTGACCACACTCTTGATGAGCTCATCCTTGCCATCATGTTTCTGCACTTTGAGAAGGTGGTAGCTGAAGTCCAGAATGTCAAAACGTCTCTGCTGTCCCAAAAGAGCGATTATCATACAGCCTGCCCAGTGGAGGCCATCGCCAAAGCACTGCCTGAAAAATAGGAACACAGCAACAATCAGTACCACAACCCGCCCCTGAATAAACATATATATATATATATATACACACACACACACACACACACACACACACTGAGGCAAATAAGTATTTGACTCCCTGTCAGTTTTGCAGGTTTTCTCACCTACAAAGAATGGAGAGGTCTGTAATTTTTATCATAGGTACACTTCAACTGTGAGAGACAATCTAAAAAACCCCCCCCCCAAAAAAAAACACATTTTATGATTTTTAAATAATTAATTGTATGAAATAATTATTTGATACAAGAGAAAAAAGGACTTTAATATTTGGTACAGAAACAAACCTTTGTTTGCAGTTGCAGAGGTCAGATGTTTCCTGTAGTTCTTGACCAAGTTTGCACACACTGCAGCAGGGATTTTGGTCCACTCCTCCATACAGATCTTCTCTAGATCTTTCAGGTTTGGGGTTTCAGCTCCATCCAAAGATTTTCTATTGAGTTCAGGTCTGGAGACTGGCCAGGCCACTCCAGGACCTTGAAATACTTCTTACGGAGCCCCTCCTTAGTTGCCCTGGCTGTGTGTTTGGGGTCATTGTCATGCTGGAAGACGCAGCCATGACCCATCTTCAATGCTCTTACTGAGGGAAGGAGGTTGTTTGCCAAAATCTCGCAATGCATGAACCCATCCATCCTCCCTTCAATACGGTGCAGTCGTCCTGTCCCCTTTGCAGAAGAGCACCTCCAGAGTACGATGTTTCCACCCCCATGCTTCACAGTTGGGATGGTTTTCTTGGGGTTCTCGTCCTCTAAACATGGTAAGTGGAATTGATTCCAAAAAGTTCTATTCTGGTCTCATCTGACCACATGACCTTCTCCCATGCCTCCTCTGGATCATCCAGATGGTCACTGGTGAACTTCAAATGGGCCTGTACATGTGCTGGCTTGAGCAGGGGGACCTTGCTGCCCTGCAGGATTTTAAACCATGACAGCATCATGTGTTACTAATGTATAATCTTTGTGACTGTGGTCCCAGCTCTCTTCAGGTCATTGACCAGGTCCTCCTGTGTAGTTCTGAGCTTTCTCAGAATCATCCTTACCCCACAAAGTGAGATCTTGCATGGAATCCCAGATCGAGGGAGATTAACAATCATTTTGTGTTTATTCCATTTTCTAATAATTACACTACAGTTGTTGTCTTCTACCAAGCTGCTTGCTTGTTATCCTGTAGTCCATCCCAGCCTTGTGCAAGTCTACAGTTTTGTCCCTGGTGTCCTTAGCTCTTTGGTCTTGGCCATGGTGGGCAGGTTGGAGTGTGATTGAATGAGTGTGTGAACAGGTGTCTTTTATACAGGTAACAAGTTCAAACAGGTGCAATTAATACAGGTAAAGAGTGCAGAATAAGAGGGCTTCTTAAAGAAAAATTAACAGGTCTGTGAGAGCCAGAATTCTTGCTGGTTGGGAGGTGGTCAAATACTTATTTCATGCAATAAAATGCAAATTAATTATTTAAAAATCATACAATGTGATTTTCTGAATAATTTTTTAGATTCTGTCTCTCACAGTTGAAGTGTAGCTATGACAAAAAATTACAGACCTCTCCATTCTTTGTCAGTAGGAAAACTTGCAAAATCGACAGTGGATCAAATACTTATTTGCCTCACTGTGTGTGTGTGTGTGTGTGTGTGTGTGTGTGTGTGTGTGTGTGTGTGTGTGTGTGCGTGTGTGTGTGCGGGGGGGGAATACATGTCTGGGAGCTACTAAACAAATTTCATTGTATCCTGATGCAATGACAATAAAGTCTCTTATCTTGTTTTATCTAACAGCAAAAATCATTTACATAAACTTGAATGGCTGAAAAGACAAAAACAAAAAACTGTGTGTGTAAGTGTGGTGTGTAAGTGTGCCGCACTCACTCCACTGTGAACTCATGGGCTCCCACAGGGATGCAGTACACAAACTGCATGGCGCTCCACAGACGGTGGAACTCCACACACTCGTCCACGTGCATCACACCGTTGCTAGGCAGCGGCCCACGCCAGATGGGGTCATCCAAGAAGCCCCGCACACGGGAGAGGATGACCTCAAACATGGACAAGCCACAGCACAGCCTCTCTTTGGTCAGCAGGTCCCCCTCACGAGCAATGGCGATTTGCTGAGAGGAAGCACATGACACTCAAAAGATTAGCACATCTCGTTTCTGTTAATCAAAGTCACTAATTCCACAAAGAACACAGTGGTTAAGGGCATTTACGGGACATTTACACACACCGAGCTGAGCACATTCGTTGCCATGGCAGCGACCTTGCAGGCTGTGGGGAGAATCACAAAGGAGAAAATTCTGTTGTGTCCTCATCGACTACGCCCCACTGCTGTTTGCAGCAGTCTGTCTGCTAAGATGAGACACTCCTATTCTGCTGAGCCTTTTAAATCCAAATACTACTTATTTTAATAAACTCCGTTTTACTTTGATATGCGGCTCTGATATTATGGTTCTTAAAAGCTGCTACGGCCCTTCAAATTTCAGAAGAGAACATATTTATCTGGGGGGAATTCCAAGGCGAATATTTTCTTTTCCTTCTCACGCCATCATGCAGATGAGCTGCAGAAAGAAGGAAGTGCATGTGCACATGCATGAGATTGAGATTACTTTTGGCCTGACCCACCTGCCAGATGAGAGTTCCTGGGGCGTGCACGCCAAAATCTATAAGATGTCTTGTAAATCACTTCAGAGGTGTTATATGGTTTCAAAAACAGCATTTGTTTTCCATTAAGAAGTATTTATTTCTCTAACTTTTACAAAATATGAGGAAACATTGGAGCATTTTCGGCCATCTTAGTTTATTTTGTTTGAGCAAGCAGAAAGCTGATGTCACACTGCCTTTCTTGACTTCCATTGGCTATCGCCATGCCCCTCCCAGCATTCAGGGGAAGCCCCCACGTGATCTATGTCGCTACCAAATGTAGATCTTGGCATCTGATCACTTAAATTTCTCCCCTTCTGAGGTCAAAATTCTAAAATGTTTCCACAAACAGTGAATTTGACTCATAATAGATGGCAATATAAGACTATGAATCTCTTATTTAAATGCTAAGGAATAAAATTACAATGGTGCCAAAGAAAATACTTTTTATGATCTAAATTTTAAAACCCCTCAGGGCTGCACAGCTTTAATAATTAATGATTCTATTCAAACATGTATATTCACGATTATCGTCATTATGTCCTCAGAACATTACATGATCACAAATGATAGCAGCCGCACATACGTCGTATGTGGCTGCTAGTAGGCGGGTTTCTATTCCCCTCCAAACTGCAATTTGAAGTAGCAAATAATAAATAAAGCAAATAATATGCTTAATGGAAAAGCATGTGTTTTTGGAGGAAGAAAAACCCTCAAATATTGTAAAAAAACAAAACAAAAAAAACAAAAAAACAATTACGCTCGCTTGAGATGGTTTTTCAGGTGATTCCAAAAATACCTTATTTTGAAAAACTACAGTGGAAACCCTTTCCCCATTACAGGTCCCATGATGTGCAGAAAGAGTCATGACATTCTAAAATACATAATACAGTGCATGTGGGTGAAGTAATAGTGTGTTCCACTTGTACTCAGGTCAGAAATTCCCGGTTATGCCCATGAGAAATGCCTCCTGAAGTCAGAATTCCAACTTGTTCAAACAAAGGCAGGGGTGCTGTGCCAATGTAATCAATTATGTAAATATATTGATTTACGTAACAACATGTGCATCGACGCATCGCAAGGAGTCGTCCATAGGACAAGAGGGTTTTCTGTATCACTTAAGGGGACTAAATAACACCTACAATCCAGCCTCAGTGTACCATGGCCTACACAAATGTACAATAGCCATCCCAGAGTGGTAGCTGTAGCAAGGTAGAGGTCAATGAAGAATTACATACAGGCCAAAATTTGAAATGATCCAATCATATTTACAAATATACCACAATATTTGTCTGATCATAATAATTCCAAAATGGTATAGTTTGGACTATCTATGACGGAATGTTATGGAGTTATGAGGTAAAACAAGCAAAATAATAATAATAATTTTTAAAAAATGGTCAGTTTCAGTTTGTACAGAGGTGAAAAGTTAAAGTTGCTCCAATTTTGCTAAAAAGTGACACAAAAATTGATCATTTTTCACCTGTCCACGCTCAACGTTTTTTTTTGCACTACCAACAATGTTTACACTGTTTACGTCTTTGCACAACCTACACTGTTTATATTGTGTACTGTTTACATCTGCACTACCTCCTTATTACTGCATTATTACACTATATTTACGCCATTATATTCTGTGAGACTGGATGCTGACAAAATTTTATTTTTATTTTTAGTTTAGTTAGTGGTTTTTATTGAGTGGTCTATTTTTTATTTATTTAATCTTATTTGTGTGTCTGGTGTAATGTGTGTGTCTTGTCTAATGTGCAAGCTGCTGGATGCCTTGAATTTCCCCCTGGGATCAATAAAGTATCTATCTATCTATCTATCTATCCATCTATCCATCTATCCATCCATCTATCCATCTATCCATCCATGGATGAATTTCTGCACTGTAAATACAGCTGGGTGTTGGGACTGGTTCTAGGTGTTGGAACTGGTTCTACCTGTGGCGTGCCCAGGCGCTCGATCAGCGGAACCATATGTAGCGCTGTGTATTTGGCTTCCAAGCGCTTCATCTTAGCATCAAGGCGTTCCCCCTCTGCACAATCATGAAAAGAAACATTTCACTCAACATAATGTAAGTCATCGTTCATAAAGTGATATTTCCTCTTTCATGTTTACCTTTGACATGGACTCTGGGAAGAATGTTCTGGAAAGGAGCAGCGTGCAGCAAATCACAAACTTCTTCCTGTGACTGGAAGAGAAGACAAAACTCACAACACTGGGACCTTTTGTACGACGAACAGTGTGAGAGCTTCCTAAATGTGGCCTGTGGCACAGAAGATACAGGCTGTTACTTTGGCTACAAAATTCCTGTTGCACACTGTAGTTTGTTTTGTTTTCCCCCCCCCCGTTGGTAACATTTGAAATTTCATGTTTGAGGTTTTTCATCAGCATGAAGGAGAAACTTCTACCAACTGAGGATAAATTATATTTACACTTTATATTTTTAAGACTGAATCTTGCGTCCAATTGAGGCTGCACCTCCATCTTTTATGATGAAATAATGCTGAATTTATGTGGAAATGATTGTTGTATGAAAGCTTCAGGTATGTCGCTGAGATAGATGATGACTGGAGTGCAGTTTGAAGCAGAAACGAGGTGATAATCGGTGAAAAGCGGCTGATGACGCATGCACAGTGAAGGCAGGGCGGACCGATTTATAGAGGGACCATTCGGTCTGTGACACCGGAACCTTCTCACTGTTAGATAACAGTGCTGACCACTAAGCCACCGTAATTAATCACTCCACATATTGGAAAGAAAATCAGGGTTGGATTAAGGGAGTTAATTTTAAGTCCCTGGGTGCCCTTGTCATTTGATGAAGTACCCATTCAATCAATGAATTTTGATGTTCAAATGTGATGTACAGTTGAATACAACCCATTTACCTTTCCTGCACAGTATGCTCAACTTAGTATTATTCATTTTAACTTCCAATTTTTATAAGCTGCTGCAATTTCTTGGTATGTTATGATGTTGTGGCGGCTTTTCTTCCACCTCTCACTTTCTCTTTCAACAGAACACATGTACTTAAGGGGGAAAAAAAGTGGATCAGAAATGAGAAAAGACTTGTGGCTTTTCACCTTTTGCTGATACTTTCTTAGGATACTTTTTTTTTTTATTTTGAAAAAAACATTCCAAATACAGATCCTTTTGGTAGTCATCTGCATACATTCTCCCGTGTTTTTTTTGGGTCATTTAGAGAACTAGGAATGCTGTCATTCTGCCTGTTGTCTCTCTACTTTCAGCACTCAGCTACAAGGGACGTCTGAGGCACATTCCCACACTGAACAACACATTTTCTTATCAATATCCGAGATCCTGTGTCCATGCTTTCAAGCAGGAGCAAAGTGAAGGCATCCTGGTGTGACATCACGCTCATCTCACAGATGCAATGGGACATCGGAAGGCAGAATTCATGCAGGAAACTTTAAATCTTATAAAAACTGTCCAATTTTCTGTTTATAGCATCTTTAGTGTATCATTTCCTGTCTCATTTCTGATGTTTCCAGTGTTGTACTGCCAGAGTCTGATCCCTCTGAGGTTCATGTTGGTGTCAAGCAGGTGTGTGTTCTTGCTCCAGTCTTATTCAACATCTATGCGGTGGCTGTGCCTCCACTTGTTGGGACTCTCTTCAATCTGCAGCAATTCAATGCCCAGACGAAAACCAGTAGTGAGGTGGTATTTGACCTCCAATATGCAGATGACGCTGCCTTCATCAGTCATTCAGCAGCTGACCTTCAAAGGTCAGTTTCCACCCTGGCAGATGTATACAGTAGCACTGGTCTTCTCATCAATGCCAAAATGACCCAGGTTCTTCATCAGATGGCTGACCCTTGTGTTGATGCCCCTGACTGGTCCTTAAAGACGGGCACTGAACACACAGACCTTGTCAGCAGCTTTGTCTACCTTGGCAGTGTCCTGACCCTGACCTATACCATTGAGGATGAGGTACAACACAGGTTCCAGAATTCATCTAGTGCCTTCAGCTGCCTCCCACACTTTGTACTTCTTAGTCACGGTGTCACTATATCCCCTGAGGTCTCACACAGTCTACAAAGCCAACTGCATCTCCACCCTGCTCTGTGGCTGTGAGGTGTCAACCATCTACAGGGCCCATATCAGGAGCCTTGAGGCCTTTCACATCCGCTGCATGTAATGCAATAACAGTAATGAAATGAAATAGGCTCTGAAATTTGTTGCGAGATCAAATATATTTGCCCACGAGTCATTCAACTCATTTCGGCTGCGTAGACAGAAGCTGGCTGTACTGGTTTGACATGTTCTACATTAACAAGTAGCTGCTAGATGAAGATCCTTACCAGACTCTGCTCGCTCAGCAGACAGAAGAGGATGGCGTTACCCACTTCCCTCAGATTCTGAAAACACACAGTTTTCAGCTCAGCATACTCAACAATGTCCTTCAACTGGTGGTGAAAGAATTCCAGGATACCTTAAAATAAAGAAACCAAAAAGCCTAATTAACACCTCTTCCAGAAAAAATGACGACTGAACAGTCTTTAATTTTCACAGCAGCAAATGTGTTCAGTAAAACTGCAGCAGAAAACGCGTCACACTCAACTGTAAACTCCAGTTAGCATGGAGTAGGTGTCCAGCTTGGTTTTTCAACCTGTTTTTGAGATCAATTGCTTTTCTCTTTCAGCAGTTATTCATAAATATTTACTGATAATCAGCAGGATGATGTACAATAACAAGTTCACAATCTCAGAAAAGACCAAGAATGTGTATTTTGTTTTCCTTATGCCATGGCAGGACTGGCATCTGTTTTTATTTTTCAATTTAGAAAATAAATAGAATTCCATTTAAGCAGCTTTCCACTCAACAGCAAGCTAAAGTGTTGTTCATCAAACCTACCACAAGGTGGCAGAAACATGCGGAATTGAGTTCTTCAGAGGACATACAGTAAACTTTTGCAAATATTTAGGTGAAATGTCTTTAATTATGCCAAAACAGTGAACCAGGTAGAAGTGGACACTGAGGGAAGATGGATCACCTTTGATAAGATTTGGAGCCGTGGAGGACACCGTTCATTTAATGTCTGCTCGTTTGCCTCTTGTGGGGTTGCATTAGGTGTAGAATTCACATTAGCTAGTAAAAAACTTGAGTCAATATGGCGGAGAATTTAACTTTTTAATAATAACATTTATTTTTTTCTCCAAGATGTAGAGTTTGTAAACAAGTTCTTAAATTTGTGTTTTAACCTGAAATGAAATGTGTTGATTTCTAAATCCTATTTTAATTTGCACAGATATACATCTCAGAAGATCACAATGTACAACCACGACAAGCAGGCACGTGAAGATCATGACTGCCCATGAATGCAATCTGTTGCATGAGTCAGTGACAACACATCAGGCCTGTGGCGCGTGCAGAAGTAACTGCAATATAACTGTAGACACTGGAGCACTCCTGTAGTATAACTTCAGCGCAGCCTTGGTGATGTCAGATAACCTCCTGGTGATGTCATGGCATGTTTTACATTATACCAGGTTCAATGGAAATCCAAAGGATCACCAAAGTATGTCAAAGTTTACGAGTGCAAAAAAAAAAAAAAAAAAAAAAAAAAAATTCTCAAACATGTTAAAAATCCTACTGGAGTTATGTAAAACAAGACCACAGCACAATGACAGTATATCACGATTCATCACGGACACCCCGTCAGACCCTCTCACATTTTTCCAAGCTATAGGCAAGGTTTCAAACCGTGAACTTCTCAGATGCATATCCATGAAAATGAGAATGGGGCTTTAATCTTCAAACACAGCAAATGCACTGTGGCTGAATTTAGCTATTATTCACACATGTATAAAGTTGTTAAATAGTTGTTAAAATTTGTTTAATTTAGATTGGGCCGGGGTGGTGAGTAAGCAGATAATTTCACTTGTTTCCAGTGCGGACGGTTCACGATTCGAGGCCACCCCTACCCATTATGGCAGTGATTCTCAACCAGGGTGCCGCGGCACCCTAGGGTGCCGTGATTGATCGTCAGGGGTGCCGTGGGCAATTATCAAATATCACCATTGTCGGGTGTATGTGCTGTAATAGTATGGCAGATGATGTAATGCTCTTTTATTCCAGTAGATGGTAGCAAAGCGCTGTACTATAGTATAATACACATACTTGCGCACATAGCGTTGTGCGTCTCCATGGTTACGGGATGCTGGCTACAGCGTGAATCTCAGCTGCTCACAGAACATGGCTCCTCTGGGGAAAGAGAAACCACGTTGGCTGTGGAGGTGTGCGGGGAAGGCGGCCTGACCTCCGTTGATGTCACCGTGGTCAGACTTGGGCCTTCTCGCTCACAACTGGGTTCACTGAAGGCAGCCTCTGCGCTCCGTGAATATTAGAGTGGCAGATTATTGTGAATAAAAGTGTCGACACGTCTAAAAAAAACTCTTGAGATTAGGGCTGTCACAATTATTACAATATTCATCAATCGCGATTATTTTTCATATTCGCGATTACCGTGAATTATTTATTTTATCCACAAAGCATAAAACGACTCAGAATCTGACGTCATTGTGCTGCAGCCTCGCTCTTGTCTTAAGGCGGGACAATAACATGGAGGCTGAAGAGCGATCCGTCCTGCCGTTTGGATAAGACGGCCGATTAAAACAGTGGCCGTCTTCTTCAAAAGCTGTCTAAAATGCGGAGCTGTCGGTGTGAGTGTGTGTGTGTGTGTGTGTGTGTGTGTGTGTGTGTGTGTGCGCGCGCGCGGAGTCAACAGGCTGCAGGCTGGGAGGGAGGGGGCACGTGAGGGAGATTCCTGAATGGAAGCACGACACGTTACAGTCTGAGAACCATCAGTGCGCAGCGAGCGCGGAGCAGAGAGAAGATTTTAACCCGCGTGAACAAGTTTAAAAAAAAAAAAAACCAAAACGTGAAGCTGCTTTTTACTTCTCTCTGAACTTTCTCTAAAGGTGTGATTCTGCCGTTACCGTCCTGTTCACACCATGTGCGCGTCGTATGCTGAATTTATGAGATCATGAGATGAAATAAACGGTCAAATAGCTTTAAAAACATATTTAAAAAATGAGAACATATGAATGAACTGAGCCACAAAAAAAAAAAAAAAAAGCCCTGACATGGAGAAGCTGTGGTGATGTTCAGATGCACAAATCACAAAAAGCAGGTGAGAACTCTGAACTTTAACAGCTGTTACTTTCCAAAGGTATTTATTTGTTCAATATGGGCTTAATGCAGTGTTTAAGCACAAAACGTGACTGATGAGGAGAAACAATTTCAGAAATGCAACAAACAACCACAAATCAGAAAAAGTTGGGACTGTATGTAAAATGAAGATAAAAATAAAAATGTTGCACCATTCCCAGTTTCTCCACTCACAGAAGCCAACCGTTCTTCCAGAGTTGTGTAATTATACTACAATAGTAGAATATAAAGAAGGGAAAAAAAATAGACAATATATTCGTCAATCGCAATTATTTGTCTGACAATTAATCGTCTCCAGAATTCCTAATCGTGACAGCCCTACTTGAGATCAGAGCGCAAAATGCTTGAGGATTTTCGAAATGCGGTGTTTTCTGTATCGATTTTCTATTGCGATAATTGGGTTTTGCGCAAAACCAGAGGTAATAAAATTATAATATTATTTTGGTTGGTGGTGTGCCGCAGGATTTTGTAAATATAAAAAGGGTGCCGCGGCTCAAAAAAGGTTGAAAATCACTGCATTATGGAGATGCGTTAGGAAGAGCCTCTGGTGTAAAACGTGTGCCAAAATTAACATGCAGATCCAAATCAGATCTGCTGTGGGAACCCTGTGTGAAACAAAACTAGAGCACCGTGCTCATAGAGCGCAAACCTCCAACACTAGTTTCCAATTCCACAAATTTTTACCTTGGAAAAATTTTCAAGGTCAAAGTCCTGATAGAAGTGACTTTTCATAAGCTAAAATATAATACAAAATATAGATCAAAAGGGCTTTTCAACATTAAAATCAAATTTCTGCTAAATCCGCAATACGGATCAGATGCGGATCACTTAGTCTGTTCACTGAGAGTGCCAGTTTGCACCTCATTCTCACAAATGAGAGCGATTGAGGCACTTTTGATTGAGATATAATTCAAAATGTACACCAGATGGGCTTTTCAATATTAAATTCACATGTCCACAAAATCCACAATCCGGATCAGATATGGATCAAACTTTGTCAGGCAACTGTGAGTGTCAGTCTGCACCTCACTTTCAAATATGAGAGAGCTCGGAGCATGTCTGATTAAGATATAATGTAAAATATACACTAAATGGGGTTTTCAATGTTTTAATTTAAATGGCCACAAAATCAGAAAACTGGATCAGACTTTGTCACTCGATAAAAGATACTATCGTACATAA
The DNA here is from genome assembly GCF_902500255.1 of Thalassophryne amazonica. Classification (NCBI taxonomy): domain Eukaryota; kingdom Metazoa; phylum Chordata; class Actinopteri; order Batrachoidiformes; family Batrachoididae; genus Thalassophryne; species Thalassophryne amazonica. Next base: position 100,057,850 of record NC_047112.1, on the reverse strand, counting down.
CGCTCTCAAATATGAAAACGTTTATCTTTTTTGACAGTTTGAATTTTTGAAAATTCATTCAATGTTAAAGATATGGATATTTTCAATTTTCCAATATTTTTCCTGACTTTGCCCTTTGACCATGAACATTGAATCAGTTCTTGCCTATCAGGATATGAATCTTCAGTAAAAATTTCATAACGATATATGGCAAATTGTGGGTTCCAGGCTGTTCACAAACAGACAGACAAACAAATGGGCGAAAACAAAACTTTTTACTTAAAAAAAATGTTCCTGTTTCTGTTTGAAATTAATGAAAATATTTAGTTAATTCACAAAGCCAATAAGGTGTTATAATAATTTCAGAAGATATAGAGGTCACATGTTCACCTACCTGGTGACCCATATTCATGGCGGGGAAGTCGGCAGATCTTGGGCATCACCTCCATCAGTGTCTTTACATACTGCATGATAGTGCCCTGCAGCTGCAAAAACAACAGAGCGTTAAAAAGCACAAAATGGGCAAATCACGCAACAAGAAAAGATGATGAGCCCCTCCAATATGTCATCTTCCCTTTTACCTTTCATGCATTGTAGTATGTGGTGAGTCTCACTCAAAGCTGTTCTTAAAATTAAGTTTGTTCTTACTCACCAAGCTTTTGACGACTTTTAGTAGCTCCTCCATCACCACAGCGATGCCCTGATAGCCCAGTAGTCTGCACATTACCATAATATGCGGCGGTCCCACAAAGTTTCTGTAGGAACCAAATATGCTGCTGTATGCCAGATTCAAGGTCTGCAACAGAAACAAGAATCATCAGGAGATGACATGCCCCCCCCCCAGTCCGCACAAATCAGTAATCGCCCAAGTACACCCTTATGCTAAATATGAATGAAATTGATCAATTGGCTCTTGTGATAAGTGAAAGCAGACAGACGGACGGACAGATTGACAGACGGGCATATTGATTGCTATATGATGATAAAAAGGTACAAAACATAAATTCAACAACTCATCCCCCTGGAATTTACCATGCAACTTCAAACACACCAGCTCCTAACTTTCATTGGAATGTGGTGATAAAATTATTTCCTGCAGCAGGTCCAGACATGTCCAGCAGGTCAGTGTCCAGCCATCAGACTCACATCAACAATCGATTTGTAATGACCTAGTACGGTATCCGGTGGTTTAGCCATAATGCTTCATGTAAAAGGCAGAGCTCGACCTTACAGTTTTAACCCCCACTGCACTCAGCCACATTTACACAATTTCTGCAAAAAACTCACAGGATGCAGTAAACACCTGTACAGCATATTAGAAACACACTAGAAACGGTTAAGGGTGTGATGTGTTATCATGCACGTGGAGGGTGTGGTTGAACTTTGACCATGATCAAAAAATTCATAGCAACTATGTGGTCAAAACATGGTGCAGTAAAACCTAAAGCTGGCGTGCCCAACCGATCGATTGATCGCAGGCTGAGTTCCAGTCGATCACATGAACAAAAACAAAATCTGGACTCAAGAGGATTTAGTACTGATATAACAGATGGATACAGAAGGTGGCACTAATGCACCAATAAGGATGTTGGCTGCTGTTAAAGGTGGAGGATGAAAAAAATGAAAAATTATTTTTATTCTGAGTGGGAGGAGGATTATTTTTTTCCATTTATTCGAATGGCAAATCCATCTGTCTTTTCTGCAATGTAAAAGTGGAGCGGCATTTCAAAACTATTCACAAGAACTACGATGCCAACGTTCCAGCTAAATCACTGCTGTGTGTCCGAAAAGTCCAGGAACTGAAGTCGGCTAGCAGCACAACGGTCCATAAATATGGAAGACATGATGAATGTGGCGAACAAGACTGCTTATTCTGTTTGGGCCAGGAGTCTGAGGATGCATTTATTCTCTGCGCAGCTGGAGACAGGTGCAGAACACACACATATGCTGCACACAGACGTTAGGTGACTCAGCAGAGGTAAATTTCTTAAAAGGTTTTCTGGATTGTTGCCCGAAACTAAAGAATTTCTGAAACGTTTAAACCATGCTGAATATGCTGACACATAACTTAAGCATCAGGACAAAGACTGGGCGGTGCCTAAGAGTGCACATTATGATGATCACGTGCAGTCAGAATTTGACAGGTGCTTTACTGACTTTCCATCCATTGAACCTGTTTTCTCTGTTTTCCATTTGGGGACACTATAGTTGTGGACTGTATGATGTTCATAGTGGCATCACTCTTCAACCTGGATAGCTGTGCTATTGAGAATGAGATCCTCACACTGAAAAATGACACTGAGCTCAAACCAAGAACAACACCTGGCATAAATGTCCAATTCTGGAATCTAATGCAGAAAGAGTACCTGAGTCCTTCCTACTGGGAGGCAGAGTCTTCAGCTTTCAGGCTCCTCTCCTGTGGAACCAGCTCCCAATTCAGATCAGGGAGACAGACACCCTCTCTACTTTTAAGATTAGGCTTAAAACTTTCATTTTTGCTAAAGCTTGTAGTTAGGGCTGGATCAGGTGACCCTGAACCATCCCTTAGTTATGCTGCTATAGACAGACTGCTGGGGGGTTCCCATGATGCACTGAGTGTTTCTTTCTCTTTTTGCTCTGTATGCACCACTCTGCATTTAATCATTAGTGATTGATCTCTGCTCCCTTCCACAGCATGTCTTTTTCCTGATTCTCTCCCTCAGCCCCAACCAGTCCCAGCAGAAGACTGCCCCTCCCTGAGCCTGGTTCTGCTGGAGGTTTCTTCCTGTTAAAAGGGAGTTTTTCCTTCCCCACTGTCACCAAGTGCTTGCTCACAGGGGGTCATTTTGACCGTTGGGGTTTTTCCGTAATTATTGTATGGCTTTGCCTTACAATATAAAACGCCTTGGGGCAACTGTTTGTTGTGATTTGGCGCTATATAAATGTGTGGAGAAAAGATTATGTTGTTTTGCCCCTGTCTTAAAGTAACCCTAATGATGTACTTGTTATTATTACACTGATTGCACAACTTTGTTTTTGTAGCCACTAACGACTGGGAGTGAAGCATGCTGGGGTCATTCTGAACTGGGAGTGAAGAGCTGGGGTTATTATGTTTTTGCAAGAGGAAATACCTTTTTGATGCCTGTAGATTAAAGGAATTATGTGCGCCAGGGAGTTTGAGATGGCCACTCACCCTCCCTTCGCGCACACACTAGAAAAGAGGGGGCAGAGCCATGCTCCGATAGAGTCTGCTGCGGGTTTCGTACGAACGCCCAGCCGGTTGACAAGCGCACTCTACCGAAAGGTGTTGGCTCTCCACCTTAAAGGCGTCACGGTAAGAGAGAAAGAGATATTTTATGCGCTGCAACCACTTGTGTTTGATGTAACTGCTTTTGTGGGAATAAATATACGCCTGTTTGTTCTAGCAAAATGCAGTCTGTGTGATCATTTCTGTGTGCCGATCTGACCGAACCTTGTTTCAAAACATTTTTTGGCGTTGTCGGCAGGATACGGTTGCGCTCAGACTACACACAGAAATGTCTTGTTTTAGTAGAAAGGGAAAGAAGGATGCCGAGGAGGCATCTCAACAGGAAGAAGTGGTCCCGGGGTGGGATGGGATCACTTTTAAGGAAATAGGCCAGCTTCTACGGCGACGCGGGGGACGCCCTGGGCCGTGGACTGGAGCGATTCCCACCGCAACGCCACCGGTTTTATGTGAGATGTTAAAACGGGTGGAGGTTAAAGAGAAAGCTCCGTTGGGAGGTATTCATGAAATGATGTGGATTTGTGCGGAAGCTTGGAAAGAGCGAGTTTTAATGTTAGATACGGTTCGCTCATCAGAATGCGCTAAGTCACAAAAAGTGACAAAGTTAGAACAACAGGTAAAACAGTTGGAGGGACAGTTAAAGGAGTTTGTATGGGGGGAGGAACAACAATGCTCATTTGACATGGCAAAAGAAGCCATACAGCAGGCTGTGTCCTTAGGAAAAATGCAATCAGGACCAGTAGAACTTCAAGTGTCTGCTCTAAATGATTATGCTAATTGGAGCTTATGGCAAAAACAAAACAGGATACGAAAACCTTTAGGGTTCTGGTCGAGGAAACTCCCAGTCGCGAGAATGCGTTATACGCCCTTTGAAAAGCAGCTTTTAGCATGTTATTGGGCGTTAATTGAAACTGAATCACAAACAGTAGGACATGAGGTAATGATGAGAACTCAGATACCTATTCTCTCATGGGTAATGAGTAATCCTACCACACACCGAATAGGAACAGCTCAGGAAGCTAGTGTAATAAAATGGAAATGGTATGTGTCAGAACGAGTGAAACCAGGTGAGAAGGGGGTTTCGTTGCTACATGAACAAGTAGCTGATGCTCCTGAGAAAGATGAGGTGCCTTTTGAAGTTCAACCATTAGAGGAATCTCCTGTGAAAGCGGGAAAAAGATGGGATGATTTGTCAGATGATGAGAGAAGTCGAGCATGGTTTACGGATGGTTCTTGTCAATATCAAGCAGGAAAAAGGCGATGGAAAGCAGGAGCTTTCAACCCACAATTAGGTCAATCTTTAGAAGAATTAGGAGAAGGAAAAAGAAGTCAGTGGGCGGAGTTGAAGGCTGTGCATATGGTGATCATGCAGGTAGGAGAAAAAGGAGTTAAGCCGAGTGCCCCTCCCGTTGAGGAGGAAGAGGAGGAGGATTCCGATGACGACATGGTGCACATAGCTGCTACGCGTAAGGTCAAGAAAGATAGAAAGAAAGGAAAGAATAAGGGAAGGCGTTCCCGGAGTCTTGATTGTTATGATGAGTATTAGGAAAATGGTCAAGCTCTTGTGGCCCGCCGAGATTTAACACAATGGTCCACAAGTGATATTAGGCCCTATGTTCGATTGGAAATTTATTGGATTAAATCAGTTCAAGTTACTTCGGCTTTAGTGGACACAGGAGCGGAGGCCTCATTAATTCATGGCAATCCAGAAAAAATTCAGGGACCAGCTCAGACCAGTACAGGTTCAAACTGATAATGGTACTCATTTTACGGGGAATAAAGTAAAAGAGTGGGCCAAAGAACATCATGTTGAATGGATTTATCATATTCCCTATTACCCGCAAGCGGCGGGACTAGTAGAACGAATGAATGGGCTCCTTAAAGAGACCCTATTGAAGCTGTCAAAAGATCGCACTATGCGACAATGGAGACAGGATTTGACTACTGCCGTGGACCAGTTGAACAATCGGCCAATAGGGTTGGGATCCACACCCTTGATAAGAATGATTTCAGGGGAAGAGATAGAGCATACTACAGAAAGCATCAAAATGTGGAAAATTGATCCACAAGCGGAACTACCTGTCAGAGCAACTCCAGGCTCAGCAGGATTAGATTTAAGGACATTGACAACCGTAGTGGTAAAAACAGGGCTAGGCCTACAGTGTCCGAAGGGCACATATGGGCACGTCCTGCCACGCAGTGGTCTATCACTCAAAGGGCTGACTATTCAAGCCGGGGTGATAGATGCAGATTACCAAGGCGAGATTGGAGTGGTTTGTAGATTGTTTGGAGAACAACCTTTGATATTGAACAAAGGGGACAAAATTGCTCAATTAATAATTAAACCTTGTGAAATGGGGTTGGTACAGGAAATTCCAAAACCGGTAGTCATAACTACACGCGGAACACAAGGTTTTGGTTCCTCAGATCAAGCAGGTGCCAAAGTTTGGGTTAAACAACCTAATGGGCCGCCTAAAGCGGCAGAAATTATAGCTCAAGGAAATGATGCAACTGTTAGTATACTCTATCAGGGTGAAGAAAAATGGGTGAATGTGCCCATATCAAAGTGCTATGTAAGGGAAGACTAATCATTGTCATTCTACGAATAGTATTCCTTGTCTATTTAGGTTTGATGTCCTGGTGGGAGTTGCTGATTGGGAAGCCAAGGACCACAGGAAGTGAACGTCGCCATGGCAACCGGTGGAAGCCCCGGGATTGGAGGTGTCGGCTGCTGGGTCATACTCCTCCTTGTAGGTGGTGCCATGGTCTCCAGCTGCTGGGGAATGACTGAAGGACATCAATTGAACGCTGTAGGATCAATAGCGACAATGTCATGGTGGAAAAGTACTCAAAACAGGACTCAGGATAACTTCACTTGTGTGAATAACCAAAGATGTACATTTGGAAATGTGACTAGTGACTGTACTATTTATAAATGTACACAATGTGGAAAGAATCACAATCTACCTGTGATAGAAGCAGGATGTCAACTGATTATATCTTCCTTAGTACAAGTATGTATATTAAATGAGACAACTGCTACTTGTAGGGATTCACCAAACGGTAAGCATTGGAATGTAACATTGGAATCAGCCATATGGATAGCTAATGAAACTTATGATGCATTTAAAAATATTTCGCATATGGGAAATTGGACAGCATGTACATTACAAACCATTCATGCAGAGGCTCAAAGGGAAAGATTTCAGCGAATAGTTACTACAGGGAACTATCATGATTGGAGAAGGATTTGGAACATTAGCAACACCTTATGGTTAAAGCTACATCCAGAATATACACAATGTAATGAAACAGTATGTACTGGGTATTGGACCCAGTACAATGCGACACAACCAAAGGTTGTTTGTAAATATCAAGTGTTACCTGTGATAACGGCTAATGGTTATTGGTTCTTGCATATGGATGGAGAGTGGTTAGAACCAAAAACTAATACGACTTTTGATACCAAAATGTGTGACAAAACAGATAAAGGTATGGCCTGTGTGCTGCAAACGGGATATGCCAATCCATGTCTAACCGACTCAGAGGTTGTACTTTGTGACTGGACTAGGGAAACACCAAGAGAAATGTTGTGGCAGATCGGCCCACATGCTCTGTGTGTTGCAACAATGAAAAATAATTCACAAGTACCTTCGGTTCCGTATACTGGCTGCCTGAACAATGTGCACTTATGGCACTGGGGAAACCGGACATATCGTTTGACTAATTATTCTGTATCGAGTCGGCTGACTTCGGTACAATGGGCTGTATTGCATTCCCCATGGAGTCTTTCCCTGGAGCGTTTCAAATGCGCATTGGAACAATCTACGGAAATTCAGCAATTAATAGAGTCACATACGTCCAACATCTCCAGTCTCATGGTGTCTACATTGATAGCTAGTGACCGGGTAAAACGTGGCAAAATTAGTACAGCAAGCATCAGCACATCATTGGTGGGATATCTTTTCAGGGATGTCTGTCACTGCCAGGAGTACCTTAGTGCCACCTTTGACAATATTAATTATAGCAATATGTGTGATGACTTTTTGTAACATTTTTACATGTATCTATGTTATACGTTTAAGGCGAGAGGTGGAATGGGTAATATTTCAACGAATGAGATGAAATTAACTTTGTTAATTCATGATCCTTTTGGAGTGAACGAATACAATGTCACATTAGACCCCACAACATCGGGTTTTGTATATGAGTATATTGTTTGGAACAGGTATAATCAAGACTATATTACTCAAAATTTTGTTTGTGAATCACTAGAAGAAATGTGGGAAATGCTATGGCAGGTCCAGCATTACCTGAATCTGCTAGTGGTTACATAAATTGACTGGTGCAAAACACCAAGAGTGGAATGTGTGGAGAAAAGATTATGTTGTTTTGCCCCTGTCTTAAAGTAACCCTAATGATGTACTTGTTATTATTACACTGATTGCACAACTTTGTTTTTGTAGCCACTAACGACTGGGAGTGAAGCATGCTGGGGTCATTCTGAACTGGGAGTGAAGAGCTGGGGTTATTATGTTTTTGCAAGAGGAAATACCTTTTTGATGCCTGTTGATTAAAGGAATTATGTGCGCCAGGAAGTTTGAGATGGCCACTCACCCTCCCTTCGTGCACACACTAGAAAAGAGGGGGCAGAGCCATGCTCCGATAGAGTCTGCTGCGGGTTTCGTACGAACGCCCAGCCGGTTGACAAGCGCACTCTACCGAAAGGTGTTGGCTCTCCACCTTAAAGGCGTCACGGTAAGAGAGAAAGAGATATTTTATGCGCTGCAACCACTTGTGTTTGATGTAACTGCTTTTGTGGGGAATAAATATACGCCTGTTTGTTCTAGCAAAATGCAGTCTGTGTGATCATTTCTGTGTGCCGATCTGACCGAACCTTGTTTCAAAACAATAAATAAAATTGATTTGATTTGATTTACTGTCCTGGCTATAAGAGATTAGCTTCCTCCTCTCAGTGCCAGAAGTCCCAGTAAGGTAGGGAACAACTTTTTCAACTTAAGGCCAGTCCTAGGCCTACTTGTGAATATTCTTTGCACCATGTACATTTACTTCAATAATGCATTATTATTGTTAAAACTTTATCTTTGTGCCAGAAAAGTGTGTTATATTGGTGCACAATAAATTGTGGCTACACTATGAAGTTCGATATGGCCTTGTAGATCTCGATACACTGTCAACTTTAAAAGTAGATCTTGGTTCATAAAAGGTTGTGCACCCCTGACCTACAGGATATAGGAATGCTTGCACTGACATATTAAAAACTTAGCTAAACATAGCAGGGACTTCTTTGACATTGTACAAGTGTGGCATGGACAGACAGCAGTCACAAAGCACTCTGTGGACTGCTTTGTGAATGAAACGTACTGTCTATGGTGCTGAAATGCAACAAAGGGGTGGGGGGAGTGCTCCCTGCTTCCTTGTATAAATTGAGGTTCACTTCAAAGCATGCACCCACATGCACGAAGCATAGAGTGTGTAGCATAGAGATGATTGGCAGGAGAGCGATTTTTCTGACTACAGCTTATTGTTGAACCCAAAAGCAGACACACGCAAACTTGCAGAAATAATTAAAAAGTGCAGCACGTGGTGTAGTATTGATAAATACAGGACAGACAGTGAAAATATGTTACCCGTGTGCACAATGTAATTGTTCATATTAAGAATGTTGTAAAAATTAGTTTTCCGTGATCATGTGCGTGGTAAGATATTAGTTTGACCATTCTGAAGCTGTGAGAACATGGGAAGGAGGTAATCAGGATGAAATACGGTTTTAAATGGCACATTTTTCCCATTCCATTACCCCAATAACTTATCCCACTGAGCTGCACATCCCCAGTGTGTTCAACAAAAAATTTTGGGACCCCTTCTTCACTTGATGGAGGAATGCATTAGTAAAGCCATGAACTGAGCGGAATATATAACTGGATCTGGTGAAAAGCTTTGAATTGCTAGATATAGCAATAAAGATGGTGTGTCTAGGTATGAATTTCAAAAGGACAGTCTTATAAGCACAATTAAATCGAAGACTGCAGACAACTGCGGCAGATTTAAGAACAGTGCTGTGTGTGGAGCTACCACTTTGAGGGTCAGTTTTGTTTGTTTGTTTGTTTTTTTAGGTCAGGTGGCAGAGTTTGGAATTGTGGTAAAAAGAAAGTTATTGTTGAAGCCATGCTCTGTTCCAGGTGTCTGTGATCTGCTTCAAATTCTGCAGACAGCTAACAGCAGCCAGGCCACAGATCGTTTTCAAAGAAGGAGAAAGAAAAAGAGCGAGTACTGAATCCTTACTGAATAGTAAACATTTCTGCTGGCTCATTTCCCCTTTTTACCGCACATAATATGATCAATTTCATTCATATTTAACATAAGGATGTACTTGGGCAATTGATCCACACAGTTTGAGAACTGGGACTAAGTAGAGACTTATTTATTTATTTTTAACTCCTGAATCTGACTGTTATGTTATAACCCCTGGATTGCGTGCACTCTGAATCAGTCCTGTCTCCGTGTCAATTGCCTGTAAACAAATATATTGATATTTATATTTCTTTTTGCATTATATCCTTATCTGATCAATGGAACAATCAAGAAAAAAAAAGGGGAAAATAAAGCTTTGAATGGCCTGATTCAGATTGCTTCGATTAGCTTGAGACATCCTTATTATCATTATTTTTTTTATAAATCATCACTTTTACAGAAAGTTTTCAATGAATATGCTTCGGACTTCATTCATATCAATCATTAAGAAACAATCAGAAATACAAACAGGAAAATACTGTGTGGTAAATTTGTCCGGAGTAGGTCGCTCTCAAAAACTGACCATACAATGAAAGAAGCTAAGAAGACATCCAGTTCAATTAATTTGCACAGCACCAAATCATAACATAGGTGCTCTATCTTTACCCACCCCATGAGTAAGCACACTGGCAACATGAGGACAAACTCCCTCAAGATTTTTTTGATTACAGGAAGAAACTTGAAGCAGACCAGACTCATTGGGGTGGACAATCTGCTTTGATCATACTAACAAAAACAAAACAAGCCATAATATGGAAAAGTCAAACATGCAGAGACAGAATTGCTGCCACTAAGTAGGCATAGAGTTGCTGCAGCGTCCTTATGGCTCAAAAAGCATCCAAATAGCAAAGACCATAGTCCTAGCCAATAGAATGGCAAGTAAACAACTGAAGGAGTTATAGGCTTCTGTTGCTGTGATTGGAGAAACTGTGCAGAGTGCAACTTTTGTCCGCTGCATCACCAGAACAAAGGATTGAAAAGAAAATGTGAAATTTCAGCTACAGTTTTCCAGAAGGCATACGGGAGACTTGAGCGTAGATGTGACTGGTTTTCTTGTATGTCTGCATGTAAATGTTCAGGTAACCATCCCCTGACTAAAGAAAAAAGTCACAGTAAAAATGGTGATTTGTATGGAGAATAATACTTATGTTTAGTATGTCCAGTATGACTGATTTGTTCTAACTCCATTCTGGTGGTGGAGAGAGGCAAAATTGCAAAAAAAAAAAAAAGTGGCACTGTTCCAATACTTATGGACTTGACTGGAGCTATAACTGATAACATAATCAACCTGGCAGAGTCTAGGTAAAGAAAAAAAATGTATTTGGCTTAAGTAACTAGAATAGTTTAATTTTGTTATGGAAAAATGAATTAAATATGAAGAGACAGCGTGGATGTGAAACAGCTCTGACACTTCAGTGTGAAACATTTGAGCTCCCTCTCTCCCCCGTCGGCAGAGTTAATGCTGCTACAATCCACTAGTGGCAGAAACAAAGACAGACCAGTCTGTGGTCCTCTGCAGATGCTGAAAATCTACACAGCAGCAGCAGCACACTTGGTACCACAACAGTGGAACAAGTGCAGGTATCACAAGATCATTTGAAGCAGCAGCTCCAGCGCTGATGGTTGGTTGTGCCGTCTGAGTTATCCTGGTAAGTCATGACTCATATTTTTGATGACCAACAACAGTCTTACCACAGCTCATTACCACACAGACAATTATATTTTGTTGCTATGGGTGGCCACTGATGTGACAGAAAAATGTAAAAGGATGCACTTACTGGTTTTTCTGCACATAATTAAGTCTGGTGGTTTGAAAAGGCTTTTGATCGAAATGATGAAAACAGACTTAAAACCTCTCATTTTCAAGGGCAAAGTTATAAACAAGGCTTCTGAGTAAAGTGAAGATTTGTGGGAAAAATATTTTTAAAAAGTGGATTTTGATTATGCCTCATTCTTGAGCATGCCTTTCTTTTTATCCCATTAGTCTGCCTTTTATTTGGGCCACTTTCAAACATTTCACTTGTTGCTGCTGCCAGTTTTGCTCAGTGAGCACAGCTGTGACTCTTAAATACAGAAAGTCTGTGATGATAGTCAAAGCTGAGACAGAGGTTTCATGAACTGCTGTGCATGGTAAAACCTTGTTAGCCAGACTGTAACAGGCGCTCTAATAGCATAGATCATCTGCTTCGCAGGTCGCTCTACATTATGCAGCAAGCTGAACATCTGCAAATACTGTATTTTGTTCCTGATAATCCTTTACACAATTCATATTATTCAGATTTTTAGTTTATGCACTTGGTTTGATGCTGGGGTGGTGTGATATTATTTTACATACAGACATACATCTTCACCTGCTTATCTGGGATCGGGTTGCGGGGTGATATTATTTTGAATTGAACCAAGAGTTCAATCTTTGTCTCATCAGACCAGAGAATTTTGTTTCTCATGGTCTGAGTCCTTCAGGTGCCTATTGGCAAACTCCAGGCGGGCTGCCATGTGCCTTCTACTAAGGGGTGGCTTCCGTCTGGCCATCATCAAGATCATAAGTGGAATGATTAGATTGTCCCATTTTAAAGGCTGCTTGGAAAGTGGTTGATGTGGGCAGTCTTCCTTCCCCTGGAAAAAAAGGGGATACAACAGGTGTATCCTTCATGGCCCAAACAATCTCTTGAGTCACTGCGCAATTCCACCCCCACCCCCCCAGACAAAAGAGTTGGTAAGAAGAAAAAAAGGACAACAGGACACATAAAGGCTCCATATGTACAACTGTAAATAGGTCAAATAAGCACAAATAAATACCGAAAAATTATTACTAAACTATGGGTTACACCCATTACACTAGCTTGTCAAGGATGCTAGGTGACGCCAGGGAGGTGTGGGGAAATGTAATGATGGGAAAACACTGTGTGGGCAAGACAGTCTCATTTCAGAGTCTGTTCCGGCCTTCGGCATCTCTGACGGCCTGAAGAGTTTCACTGGACACAGACCTAAAGCCACCTTGACACTTGAACAAATTTGATCCCCACACTGCCATGCAATTCATCGTGCCAATACATCCCACTTTGTCCCGCTTGATGCCATGCTATACAAAATAAAGCCTGTGCCATATCATTTCCTTGCCGATAACGCATTTGCTCTCAGAACTTGGCTGATGAAATCATTCTCTCATCGCTCACAGAATCACAGAGAAATTATCTACAGCTGCAGGTTGTCTTGTGCTCATCGTGCGGTGGAGAACACATCTGGAATCTTGTGTCAAAGGTAATTATTTATAATATATATGTTGTAATGGATTGATAAAACAGTTGCATTTTCATTCCTTCTTATGAGTTAGATAATGTATCTGTATAGTTATGTTTATTACAGATGTAACATCTCTTCATAATCTAATTCCAGGTACAGATGCCCTGTCTGAGACACACTGACACACAATGTATTTGAATAGGTTGTGTAATGTTGATGACTAGTTCACGGAAGTGGCATGAAATTTATGCGTGCCAGTAATTCTAAACATTCTGAACATTGCACAGTTTACAACGAGTTCACTCACTGGCACGCCAGATAGCGTGCCAATGCTCGTAGTAAATTCATGCAAGTGTCAAGGTGCCTTTAAAAGGCTGCAGACCCTGAATTGGACGCAGCCCATATTTTCATCTCACAGCTGCTCACCTGATATTTGGGTGGAGTGCATCACAATTCTCCCCACATTTGCTAGCTGGTTAGCTGAGTGGAATACAGCGACGAGTATACGTGTTCAGGAGTCAGACAAATGCCACGCGAGTCTAACCACAGCTGTTCAGAATTTTTAGTAATATAGCCAGTATCCACAAACCATCCAGCAGGTGGAATCTTACAAAGGTAAAACAACGTTGTTCTTTTGATCGATGTGATGCGTCAAAGTTCACCAGATGTGGCAAGTTTGCAAGACGATAGCATTTGTTATTTTTGAATAACTGTCTACATAATCTAGCTTGGATGGAATGACTAACTCACTCACCTACATTTTTGATGTCCAGGCCACACTGTGTAGGGGATTATACTGGGTCATAGTACCGGTATAAGATAAGGTGGATTGGAAACTTTAAGTTGTCCGCAGATGTGCGTGCGGGTGTGTTTGTCTGTCTATATGTGGCCCTGCGACAGACTGGCATCCTGTCCAGGTGTACCCCGCCTCACGTCCTATGACTGCTGGGATAGGCTCCAGCTCTAATTAGAGTAAGAGGTTGAAGATGACCATGTGAGTGTGGGGAGGGGGGTGCATAGGACAAGACGTTTGGTATATGTATCGGTAATCCCATCTGCATATTTTTGATACATCAACGCTGGATGTGGTGACCAGTTAGTCTACTGCTTCTACACCAGCTCTGGGTTAAAAACCAGTTTGTGTCATCTCGCTGTGTCTCACAGTGCGGTGGTGATGCAACAAACAAGAGCAGCACATCCACCATGGGTTTTACATGCATTTTTATGCAGTGCACAGGACAGAACCCCCCGCCCACAATTTATGATACTACACATAGCTGCAACAAGCACAACATCACCAATCATGCCACTTTACGCTGCTTTGATAACCATTTGGAACCAATAAAAGCTTTTCCGTCAAAACAAAAACATTTTTTTGTATTTTCTCTTTCTAGCTCAGGTTTACCTCCTGAGCGCACGCAGACTGGCATAACTGAGGAAGTCTGTTCACTCACACTAGCCCCACAACCACCTTGCATTATGGGAATTGTCATCTACAACATCACTGCCACGTCAGCCAGAGTGAACTGGTCATCATCACCAAACTGCCTGGACACTTTCTACAGTGTCATGTACGATCCCAACTGGAACAGTCTGCTGGTGGGCTACAAACGCTAGAGCTTCATGCACGAGGAACGAATCCCAGTCAGTCAGACCAGCATGCACCTGGCCAGCCTGATCCCCCAGACAGCCTACTTCCTGTGTGTGACTTGTCAGGCTGCCAACCCAGTTCGGGACCAGTGTCAAGCGTTCAGCACTGAGTGAGAGTTGTGAAGGTCCTGACAGGGCTGGGTGGGAGCTGGCCACGGGCGTGTGGTTAACATGCTGCATCCTGCTCCTGGTCATCGCTGGGATCCTGCTATGGGGATGTCTCCACACCATCTGCTCCATCCCCAATCAAGCAGAATGCTGCCCTGTGATGACCGACCTAGCCCGCAGAGACATCACTGCACCTGGACGCCTCTTCGCTCCGAACAGCAGCGACGACAGCGCCAAGCTCGCCCCCGTCACACCGGCTCCCCTCCTCCCAAACCAAACCAGCAGCCACATAATTACCCAGAAGCATGAGATGAGCACAATCACTAAGCTGTCTGGCAGTGAGCCACTGTGAATTGATTGGATTGAGGTCATCGCAGCATTGTTCTGCCTGAACACAATTGCACAGTGTTTTCATCCACGGCTCAAATCCTATTTGTGTTTGGGGGAAATAAAATCTTTGCTTCATAAAACGCACCACCTTATAATAACATAATGTTCCAGCAAATTTCCCTTTTGAAAAGGAGCAACTGATGGACTTTTTGATGTAGTGCAATTTTGCACAGCACATGATTAAACATCATTTCCAGGAACAACGTACCATTTCCACTCAATCTAGATGCAGATGTCACAAATGAGAACTGAATGTGAAACACAGTCATAAGGTGTCAAATGCAAAAATCTGAACAGTATGGAGCAGGAAAACAAAGCTCAAGAACCAGTTTAGTCAATGTTTTTGTAAGTGCTGACCTTTGATCCGTACAAGTACTGGGGCTGAGCGTTGGGTGGTTTGTCCCTTTGGAACTCCTGAGAGAATGGCAAGATGGTGCGCACAAATCTGACGGTGCAGAAAAAAAAAAAAAAATTCATCAAACATGTTGCATGCAGGTTTCATCATCATCATCACCACTGATGTTTGTCATGAGTTGTGATGCAATGTAAGAATGTAATTTACATACAAATGGATTAAACCCCCCCTCCCCCATCACACACATAAAATATGACTCGTGTTGAAATATCAGCATTCATCTTAGCCGCAATCTTTCCTAACAAATGACCCATCAAATGCAATTTTTATTAAGCTGCTCTTCAAATGGTAGTTAATCCTATTTGAAATTCACTGTAGACATTTTTTAACATTAAGTTAGCGCAAGACACTAGGCAAAGGTATTTATGAGTACGCAAATAATATTTACAGCCAGGTGCAAAAGTATTTGGGCAGTGATCATTTTGTAAGTGGCTCTGCATTCCGTGTTTAACCAAAGATGTCACATTGACCAGATAGTTTGAGTAGATAGTTTATTATCATTATTGACATTTCTATGTTCACATAAAAATTTAAATTATGCTTCACAAATGCACATAAAATGATTTAGATGCATTTTATACACTGTTCTTTCACTTTCAAAGGCCATGTTTTTGGAAAAGCAAATGTGCTACAGTGAGAAATGTGGCACCACAGCAAGCATTAGTAATGACTGTGTGAGCTGTTACACACCTGTTGGTGGAGCCATTGTAACAATAGTTGGGCAGAAAGTCATAGTTGAGCTCCCAGAAGACGTGCAGTGTTATCCGGCCGTAGGGCGCCGACACATTGTGGTTGGCCTCGCGGAACATGGCATCCAAGCTGTCCAGAGTCAGAAACCTGCTGAGAAGCTTGTGGGTCATGCGATTGATTTCCAGAAGCCCTTCCAGTTCCTTTAGAAAAAGGAAGGACAGAAAAAATAACAGACAATAGTACATCAACCATTTAAACCACATTTTTCTGAGATGGCAAAAGCAAACAAACACTGCAGACCTGCAATAAAAGGATTTCCACAATGGACATACACACATATATATACATATATACATATATATACATATACATACATATATATATATATATATATATACACACACACACACACACACACACATACATATACACATATACATACATATATATATATATACACACACACACACATACATATACACATATACATACATATATACATACACATATATACATATATATATAGCAGGGGTGGTGGCCAAGTGGTTAATGCGCTTGGTTTCAGTTCGGAAGGTTCTGGGTTCAAATCCCACCCCTGCCACATTTCTCCATGTAATGTGGAGTTGCGTCAGGAAGGGCATCCGGTGTAAAACCTGTGCCAAATCAACATGCAGATCCACCTTGGATTTGCTGTGGCGACCCCGAGTGCAAACAAGGGAGCAGCCGAAGGGACTTACTATATATACACATACACATATACACACATATATATATATATATATATATATATATATATAAATAAATAAAAGGGTGTCCCAAAAAATGGTAACTTTAAAAAATCTCGAGTCTCACCCACCAAAAAGTTTCCTTTTGGCGAGTCATTCTCACATGTAAAATTATTTGCCAATCAGAAATGATTTAGAGGTGGCTCAAGGTCACCAAACATTGAAAATCTAACCACGACAATCAACATCAGTGCAACTGCAATGTCATACCTTTGCCACTTTTAGAACTATATTATTTTGGTAATTTAGAAATTATAGCAGCAGACTGGGTGCTAGATGTCTACTGCAGTGACTATACAGGTCCAAACGTGGCTTCAAACCCAATTTGTGCAGAAGCTGGGCTTCATTAGTCAGCCTATGATATTGGTCAGTTAGACAATTTATTTACATGTTATATTTACAATACTGTGTTTACTTACATTTTATTTAGCCTTTATGGCTTTGTTTAATATTTTTTGGTACTTTGCTGATAACTGTCTGCATTCTGCACGTGCTTACAGATTAATCATAAATGTTGAAAAAAAAACACTCTGTTAGGGCCGTTTTTAATCATTTCTGTATAATTAGTGCAATGAAAATACTTATATGAATACTGAAAATCAGCTGCTGGTTAAAGGTATGTAATATGTTACTGTGATGCTTTCATATGGAATATATCAATGTTTCTAGTGTTTAGAGAGACCAAAACTGCTGAGTGTCCATCACTTCCCAGTCTTCCAGGTTTCAGATCTGCAAAAAACTGGCAAACCAGGTTTTACCATTTCTTTGCTATTTTTGGAGGAGAATGGCACGACCCATCAATTTCTAAATTACCAAAGGAAATTGTACACAAATGAAAAGTAGTGATCTAATAGTTCTAACAGTGGCAGAGATATGACATTTCAAATATTGCACCAATGCCGATTGTCGCAGGTAGATTTTCAATGTTTGGTGACCTTGAGCCACCTCTAAATAATTTCTGATTGGCAAACAATTTTACATGTGAGAATGACTCACCAAAAGGAAACTTTTTGGTGGGTGAGACTCAAAATTTTTTAAAGTTGGCATTTTTTGGAACACCCTAATATTTTATATATATATATATATATATATATATATATATATATATATATATATACTTTAAAAGAAAAAGAAGAAAAACAGCCCTTTTACTTCACTCACACACACACACCTGCTGTAAAAACCACTAAAATTAAGTTGTCAAATAGCACAGTAGGATTATGTTTTAAAATAAATGACAGGATAAAGCTCAGTGGAATTTTTATTCAACACATTTTTGTATCAGTGTCGAAATGCTATTTGTTGTGCATACAGAGCATGACTAAAAATTAATCTTCATATTTACTGAAAGTCTGCGTTTAGACACTGTAGAAGATTTCTGTGTGTTCATCTGAGCACTTCACTCACATACATCTCATTTTCTTTTTTAAACTCAACAGACTGCCAACAAGAAAAGCCTCTCTACATGTGATATAATTATTTTGGACATGCAATGATTCTAAAGTGCGTGCAGATAAAAGACTGATAATGTATGAGTGTTAGTTGGAAAAATTTTAAGTAAAGTCAGCTTTGTCCTATTAGCCTGCTAAAGCTCGGTAGAACACTGCAGCGGTGTTACAGTAAAGATCTTTACGGTGTTCCCATAGCAGGAGCTTCCGCTGTAATGACGCTGAAAAGACTGTCAAACAGATTCAGAAAAGTGTTGTCGATATCAGTGTTATACATTCTGAAACCAAAAGCAGAACTGTCCACAGCAAATCAGTTTAACATAGTTATTTTTCCATCGTGAAATACTTCTGTAGCTGTTTTTCAGGTCTGAGGGTGTCAATAGTGAGTAGGTCAGCAAAATTTCTGTCAGTAACTCAAAAAAAAAAAATCTACAGCTTTGGAGTCTTGGGTTATGACAGATACAGATGAGGACCAGTGAACCTTCCATTTTAAACCATGCAGTCATCTTTTAGCATAGTTTGCAGTTATTCTTCAACATATATTTGTGTAATTAGGAATGTTGAGACACTGGTTTATGTCTGGGCTTCTTCAAGCAGGCTCACGTAAAGGAGACCATGTGTTTGTATGTGATTTATGAAGCTTTGTTGCTTATCGTGATGTCCAGTAAGGTTGCTTGTACACATAATACACTGAAAAAACTGCTGTACAATAAACAAACATACCATGATTGAAGTGAGGTCCTCACTCTCAAAGCGATTGATGGCCAGTTCCAGAGACTTGTACAGGGCAGCTGAAATCCTCTGAGTGATCAGCCTGTTGAGGTCGATGGAGCGACCTAGCAGCTGTGGATCACAGACAAACAGCACATGGTACCAAAGTATAGAAGGAGTCAGTACAGAGCAGTAGAACACACAGCCTGCGAATACCTGCACATGGCGTTGCTTCAGCAGAGTCTCATAGCGATTGGAGGCAGGCCAGGGAATGTTGGCACCCTGGTTTTTGCAGTCAGCTCTCAAACGTTTGTCAAGTAGCAGGCTGAAGGATTGGGGGAAATAAAAATCATGGTATTTGTCTATGTTTTTTCTACAATAAATCAAATAAATGTTTCTTCTTCCAGTTTATTCAACAAAAACAATTACATGTTTATGGCACATATACATACAAAGTTTTACAGATTAATTAAAGAAGAAGAAAACAATTGAGAAATTAGCAAATGATAAACAAACACAAAGCATTTTAATTCAAAATTTAAAGTGTCCTGTTCAACAGATCAAGGAAAAGCCTACAGCGGTTAAACTAAGTGCTAGTTGTCTTAATTGCACTTTTATTTTTTTAATATCTTCAACCCAAACTGCTTCTTAATGTTTGTGTGGTATCCACATTTTTGTTATTCAGCCAGTGTTTGTGTGTCTGGTGGACCTGTTGCATTTTTGGGTTTTAAATTGAGCACAATCAAACAATATTATGTTAAAATACGCAACCCCAATTAAATAATTAGTTGTATCACTTTTCTTTTGATAAAAAAATGGAAATGGAATATATCTCTCCAATAATGACTAAATACTACTTGCTGGAGAGCCAAATAAATTACTTTTATTCATAATTATATAGTCTTGTGCTACAAGATACACTCAACAAAAATATAAACACAACACTTTTGGTTTTGCTCCCATTTTGTATGAGATGAACTCAAAGATCTAAAACTTTTTCCACATACACAATATCACCATTTTCCTCAAATATTGTTCACAAACCAGTCTAAATCTGTGATAGTGAGCACTTCTCCTTTGCTGAGATAATCCATCCCACCTCACAGGTGTGCCATATCAAGATGCTGATTAGACACCATGATTAGTGCACAGGTGTGCCTTAGACTGTCCACAATAAAAGACCACTCTGAAAGGTGCAGTTTTATCACACAGAACAATGCCACAGATGTGGCAAGATTTGAGGGAGCATGCAATTGGCATGCTGACAGCAGGAATGTCAACCAGAGCTGTTGCTCGTGAATTGAATGTTCATTTCTCTACCATAAGCCGTCTCCAAAGGCGTTTCAGAGAATTTGGCA
This sequence comes from Thalassophryne amazonica, assembly GCF_902500255.1. NCBI lineage: Eukaryota > Metazoa > Chordata > Actinopteri > Batrachoidiformes > Batrachoididae > Thalassophryne > Thalassophryne amazonica. The sequence continues at coordinate 100,037,514 of NC_047112.1, read as the reverse complement.
GTACATCCAACCAGCCTCACAACCACAGACCACGTGTAACCACACCAGCCCAGGACCTCCACATCCAGCATGTTTACCTCCAAGATCGTCTTAGACCAGCCACTCGGACAGCTGCTGAAACAATCGGTTTGCATAACCAAAGAATTTCTGCACAAACTGTCAGAAACTGTCTCAGTGAAGCTCATCTGCATGCTCGTCGTCCTCATCGGGGTCTCGACCTGACTCCAGTTCGTCGTCGTAACCGACTTGAGTGGGCAAATGCTCACATTCCCTGGATTTTGGCACGTTGGAGAGGTGTTCTCTTCACGGATGAATCCCGGTTCACACTGTCCAGGGCAGATGGCAGACAGCGTGTGTGGCGTCGTGTGGGTGAGCGGTTTTCTGATGTCAATGTTGTGGATCGAGTGGCCCATGGTGGCGGTGGGGTTATGGTATGGGCAGGCGTCTGTTATGGACGAAGAACACAGGTGCATTTTATTGATGGCATTTTGAATGCACAGAGATACCGTGACGAGATCCTGAGGCCCAATGTTGTGCCATACATCCAAGAACATCACCTCATGTTGCAGCAGGATAATGCACGGCCCCATGTTGCAAGGATCTGTACACAATTCTTGGAAACTGAAACTGTCCCAGTTCTTGCATGGACGGCATACTCACCAGACATGTCACCCACTGAGCATGTTTGGGATGCTCTGGACCGGTGTATACAACAGCATGTACCAGTTCCTGCCAATATCCAGCAACTTCGCACAGCCATTGAAGAGGAGTGGACCAACATTCCACAGGCCACAATTGACAACCTGATCAACTCTATGCGAAGGAGATGTGTTGCACTGCATGAGGCAAATGGTGGTCACACCAGATACTGACTGGTATCCCGCCCCCAATAAAACAAAACTGCACCTTTCAGAGTGGCCTTTTATTGTGGACAGTCTAAGGCACACCTGTGCACTAATCATGGTGTCTAATCAGCATCTTGATATGGCACACCTGTGAGGTGGGATGGATTATCTCAGCAAAGGAGAAGTGCTCACTATCACAGATTTAGACTGGTTTGTGAACAACATTTGAGGGAAATTGTGATATTGTGTATGTGGAAAAAGTTTTAGATCTTTGAGTTCATCTCATACAAAATGGGAGCAAAACCAAAAGTGTTGCGTTTATATTTTTGTTTAGTGTATTTTACAAGTAGATATTAGTAAGACAATGAATTGCTTGGACAAAAACACAATTAGAATTTGGCCTGGGCCCGAGTATTGAAGCTGTCACCGAACGACTTCGCTTCAACACTCAAAGAGGGACTTGCTGAAAATTAATTCTTATTTTATCTGGGAAAAAAAAAAGATACTAAAAACATGCATTTCCCACCCTTCTTATAAGTTTTTTTTGTTTGTTTTTGATAATTAATAAATCGATAAAATAAAAAATGAAAAAGTGCACATCTGACTGGTCAGATAGTTTAGGATGTATGTGTGTGGGGACCAAGCCTTACCTGCCTTAATGTATCCCTACTGAATTCTATGTGCAACAAAGGAAGAATGTAGAAAAGACTGACTGACAAAAGTTTCACCAAATTCAGGTGCGATGAGCAGGATTGTCACAAACGGCCTCTGTGTGTGGGTACATTTGGCCGGCTGTTTATTCGCTTGTCTAAAAATAGTCTGATTCACTCACTTATAGACACAGCCACTAACGTGATGGCGACTCACGATCCCTCACTTGTCCTGCTAAGAATGAGTTCAAAACCAAAGAAAGTTCCTGAAAGACACTGCAATCCGAACATTATTCGACTTTAGTAAGTGTGTAAACGCCGGGCGAGCCACATCCAAAGTCTTAATCTTACCTGTTACACCATTTCAGTCGGATTTGTCATTGCAACCTGATGAAAACTTATCCACATAACGCGTCCTGACTGTGGACAACGTCTGAAAATAGTTCCTTCTTTAAAAATGTTGTGTTTTAAAAGAAGTCTGCCTGTGTGTAAATTCAGCCTTCACCAGAGAATGCCAGCGTTTTGCTCTACAACAAGAAAATGTAATTATTTTAAAGGTTGAAGAGTCACAGCTGCACCTCAATCATTCAAGTGATGTCAGCATTTATCACAGCCATCAGTCAACTCTTCTTGTGATGAAAATACATCCCATGATCCACCAGCACAAAAATAAAATAAAATAAAATCTAAAAAAATGTTACATTACTAGGTTTGGTATCTGTGTAACAAGTGAAAGCGCTCCAGAGCATTTGGCTTCCCCGCATGCTTTCATCACACTACCAGTTTGAATGCAGCGCCTCTAGTGGCGATTTATTTTTACCAAATATGTTTAGCGCGATAATTATTAACAGAAAATGCTAATTTTGAAAATAACTGTAAATATTAGTTTTATTTACCACTTAGAATGATAATATTATACCAAAAAATTTACAAGAAGTCCTTTTTAAAGGAAACAATTTAATCGCGTAATATTCAACACCACTCTGAATTTTTGCTTTGAACAACTTTGGTTTTTATTTGTCCCTTTAAATCGACTATGTGTGTTGCGCTGTGCTGATAAATTCTGCTCCCTAAATCAGAATCTGATACAAATGTTCTGCCAACATGTATGCTGATCAAATAAATGTGCTTGAGCCTGAGATCATGTAAAAGCCACAAAACAACAAAAATGCCACTGAACAATGGGGAAGGCCATGCTTTATTTCTGCCTAACCGGGCAAACATCATTAAAAAAAAAATTTTTTCCCCCAAACCTGACACCAGCCGAGACACGGCACAAAATTTGGAATTAATCTATGCAGGGAAAACCCTGGTTGCTGAACAGTCAGAAACAGGAGAAAGAACTATATTATGTTTAACATACCTTCCTGCAAGAATCTTGTAGTAGGCAAATATCTGATCAGCCAGCTTGTAGACAAACTGATCAAAGCACAGGTTCACCTGAAACAGCAACAGAGCATCAAATAAGACTTGGTGTTGAGTCACTGCAGCATATCAAATTCACTCTTTACCTTAATTCTTTCTTCTGCTCAATCAGGAAAACAATATGCCATTAATTATAAAAATACATGTAATGTGTTTATAATAAATGCATTTATAAAGCACTTTCAAGCAAAACATTCAAAGTGCTCCACATAACAAAACATCAAGGCAATTTAACATCAACAAGAACAACATTAAAACTCCAAATAGATACATGATTAAAACTAAATAAATAAGATATACTACAAAAGTAAAACTAAATGAGAAAACATAAAAGCACAGTAGCAGAAAATAACATTTAGAAGTGGCTTTTTTGATACAGACAGTAACTGTTCCACAGAAAACGTGCTCGGTATGCAAATGCTCCTCATGAGTCTTTCATAGACCCCGTTCACAATGGGGTTTGCAAACCAGTTTAAGACAAATTCAATCCGGATTGCTTTCTCGACAGATAACATTCAGACTTGTTTTTCAAATCTGGCTCATCCTACTCGGTCACGTGCAGACTGGGGTTTGCAATCCAACTCGAGTCACATCCCTACATCAGACTGGACCGTTTGGGTTCCTTGCCATTTTTTTTAAAACAGAAAAAAAAAAAAAAAAAACCCTGGAAATGAATACCTAACAAAAAACTGATAAATTTTATCCCAGACTTCTCTGATTCAAATTCCTTGGTTTTTCACAGCTTGTCATTAGAGGCCATTTTGAGTAATACTCGTAAATACATAGAGAAACATCTATCTATCCAGAAACATCTATCACAAGATTGTTTAAGGTCAACACACTGAGCCTACTACCTGTAATTCAGGCAGAATCCATCAATTGCAAGAAAAACAAAAATGGATGTGTATTTCAGGTGTAGATCCAGAGGGTGCACACTTCCCCCCTTTTCATCACATTCAACATTGTACAATACAAGTTCAAAGGAATAAAAAACAGGTTAGAAAGTGTCTTTTCTCCGTGGTTGTATTTATGGTAAAATATGCACCAAAATGCAGGAAATGGTATCTAAATATTCATTCACAAATGCATCTCACCCCCGTTCCCCCTTTACAAAATCCTGAATATGCTCCTGGATTTTCAAAGTGACTTTCAATGGACAGGTTCAGACTGCAGATTTTTGAGGTCATGTCAAATCCTGTGGGTGCAGATTTTTTATTTTATCTAGCTCTCATTTTGTGCAAATGCGGATACTGTGAGGAAAACTACATGAGGAAGAACTTCTAAGCACAACAAACTTTCCAGTCTGGATCCTGTGACTGTTTTCTGACATCTGAACGAGCACAGGTGTGTGTGTGTTTCTATGTGGTGATAAAACGACACAGAGAAATTGCTTTACTGAAGAAGACACAGGGTGCACGGATGTAGTCTGATATCCCGAGCTCATCCTACACGCACGTGTAAATTCAACTCATACATGAGCGCGCATGGGGTGCTGCTCGCTGTTTTATGTTTACCAATGAGGAATAACGGACAGCAAGATGGATTATTAAACTGCAGAGTCGACTCCTTCAAACAGGTAAACATGACTTTGTGTGATATTTCAAAAAGGAAATAATTTATAACCTCACAAAAGTTAACTTTATAAGCTCACGTCATCAACCAGCAGTCTGTCGCTGCAGATAACATTAATTCTGCTGTGACGGTTTTCTGACGCCGACGTCTGTTGCGTGTGTTTGATCCGACTTAAGTCAGATTCTTTTCAACCCACCTCTTGGGTTGAATTTCAAACATGCATCAAACATCAAAATGTATTACCTCAGCCTCTATTTCATCATAGAGGAACTGTTTCTTGAATTTTGTCAAGGCGTAGTGTGCGCTATCATTGTACAAATCCAGGGGATACAGCACATACCTGAAACACAAAGAAAAGATTAAAGTTGGGGAAAAATGATAACCTGCTTAATGATAATAAAAACACTTGGTGAGAGTAAATTTCAACCTTGGTCTACATGTCAAACACTTCAGTCCAAAATAGACGTTACCTGCTCAATATTTTTTATACACACAGATGGATACAGATTTTGAGCATGACAGGAAGCTAACGGCTTAATTATGTGATGTGGCAGATCTGAGTGGAAGTAGCTGCATTTACCGTGTTTCTCTTTTCATTTAGTCAGGTGTTTCCTTTCACCAGTCCTCCATACATGTTAGTACAGACTATCAATTGTCTATATTTGAGTTATTCTGAGTGGCTTGTTGAATAATTACACCACTGTTGTTTCATGCCAGTTTATGTACAGTGCATCCAGAAAGTATTCAGTGCTTCACTTTTTCCTCATTTTGTTATGTTACAGCCTTATTCCAAAATGGATGAAATAATTTTTCCCCCTCAAAATTCGACTCAGAACACCCTATAATGACAAGATGAAAAGGACTTTTTTTGTAAATTTATTAAAGATAAACAACTAAGAAATCACATATACATAAGTATTCACATCTTTTGCTCAATACTTTGTTGATGCACCTTTGACAGCAATTACAGCCTTAAGTGTTGTTGAATATAATGCCACAAGCTTGGCACACCAATCTTTGGGCAGTGTTGTCCATTCCTCTTTGAAGCACCTCTCAAGCTCCATCAGGTTGGATGGGAAGTGTTGGTCTACAGCCATTTTCAGATCTCTTTGGAGATGTTCAATCGGATTCAGGTCTGGGCTCTGGCTGGGCCACTCAAGGACATTCACAGAGTTGTCATGAAGCCACTCCTTTGATATTTTGGCTAGCATTGTCCTTCTGAAAGATGAACCGCCCACCAGTTTGAGGTCAAGAGCACTCTGCAGCAGGTTTTCATCCAGGATGTTTCTATACATTGCTACGTTCATCTTTCCCTCAATCCTGACTAGTCTCGCAGTTCCTTCCACTGAAAAACATCCCCACAGTATGATGCTGCCACCACCATTGTTTCACTGTGGGGATGATACTGGCTAGGTGATGAGCAGTGCCTGGTTTAATCCGGCAGTCACGTCAAAGAGTTCAATCTTTGCCTCATCAGACCAGAGAATTTTGTTTCTTATGGTCTGAGTCCTTCAGGTGCCTTTTGACAAACTCTGCCATGTGCCTTTTTCTAATGGGTTGCTTCTGTCTGGCCACTCTACCATACAGGCCTGATTGGTGGCTGTCATAGTTGTCTGTCTGCTACAAAACATGTAACAGGCAGACACTAAAATGTATGATTTCAGGCTTTACAAATGTGTTTAACTGTTAAGCTTTAATCACTACGCCTGCAAAAATATGTTATCGGTCTAAAAGCTATCGGAACCAAATTTAGCGGAAGTTAATTGGTCCACTGATGGTTTTCAAAGTTAGCTAAAAAGCTAATCAGCTAACAAAAAAGTTAGCTTCGCTAATTAGCGGAACTGTACCCTTCACTGGCCATAAAGGCATTTACAGTCCAAAAATGAGTAAGATGGAAAAATAAACATGTGACAGACAATACACTGGGCATTATATGACACAGATGAACATGTACTGCTGATCCACATAGTTGAAAACTTAATAAAATCTGCAAGTCCATTTGATTTTTTATTTTTTATTTTTAAACCTGCTCTTGAATTTGTGATTTTTATGCATTGTTGTAGTGTACTTTTATTACTGGCCCCCATATAAAGAGTTTTATTATTATTAATCATAAATGCATGATTTTTTGGGTATGTAAATAACTCCAGAAAATACAGTACACTATTCCTCACTGCCAAATCTGCTAATCAGAATAGCAGTGGAAGATTTCCTAATTCATTTTCTGGTGTTATCTGACAGTGTGCATCAGTTCTAATCTGCCCCCTAGAGGACAATCTAAAACCTTCAGATTCTTGCAAAGTACAGAAACAAATATTTGCACAATGATGTCAAACATACACTTCTCATACAAGTATTAATAAATACTTACTCCATCATGGAAGCTTCTTTGGTCTCCAGGATGTGGTCAGTGAGGATCCAGGGCATGGACATCTCAATGGGGAACTGGATCCTGCGGCCCATAGTAAGCTCAAGGAAGAACTCCCGGAACCAAAGCTGGGAGAGGTCACAGCACTGCTGTAGGGTCTCTAAGCAGACCAGAAACAAGATGTATGAGTACATACAGCTTGCACAGAGCTCTCAGGAGTTACCGCATCAAAGGGTTTGTGTCTTTTCTCACCACTGAAGTTCAGCAGATGGGTGTAAAAGAAAGACTCGCGATGAAACTTCTCAATGTCCAGGATGGTGGGGCCTTCCAGACTGCTGCGCAGAGTCTTCTTGGAACCACTTTTGTCAGCAATGAGAGACTCCAGCATCGTCCTCACCATGTAGAGCTACGGAAGGAAGCAGAGGGGTTGATGATTATTTCAAAAGAAAAAATTGGTTTACATTTCAATTTGAGCACCCTGGTGGTCGTATTAAGCACATAAATAATAAACTGTAGACTAAGGATGTAACGACACAAGATGCCCCGAAAAAAAAAATCAACATATAAATGTGAAAAGAGTCAAATCGGTTGAGATTAAAAATGAATTGCGATTTTCTCTCTCTCTCTCACACACACACACACACACACACACACACACACACACACACACACACACACACACACACACACACACACACACACACACAGTTGTCCTGCCGTAGAACTTTTTCACAAACCTAGCATACTGCCATTGTACCATCTCGAGCCGGTTGGATTCCTGTGCTACTTAGTTGTCCCATACTATGCTACTGAATTCTAGTATAGGGTGGAAAAGCGTTTCACACTGGTTTTGATGTTATACAGTGAAAGTAACAACACTCCACTTTTTCCATATGTTATGTTGCAGTCACATTCCAAAAAGGATGAAATTCATTTTTTCCTCAAAATTCTACACACAACACCCCATAATGACAATGTGAAAGGGGGGTAGATTTTTGCAAATTTATTAAAAATACAAAATTAAGAAATCACATGTACATAATAAGTATTCAGAGCCTTTGCCAAGAAGCTCAGAATTTTAGGTACATCCTGTTTCCATTGATCATCCTTGAAATGTTTTCTACAGCTTAATTGGAGTCAACCTGGGGTAAAATCAGTTGATTGGACATGATTTGGAAAGGCACACACCTGTCCCACAATTGACAGTGCATGTCGGAACACAAACCAAGCATGAAGTCAAAGCAAATGTCTGTAGACCTCTGAGACAAGACTGTCTAGAGGCACAAATCTGGGGAAGGGTACAGATACATTTCTGCTGCTTTGAAAGTTCCAAAGAGCATAGTGGCCTCCATCATCTGTAAATGGAAGAAGTTCAGATCCAACAGGACTCTGTCTAAACCAAGCGATCAGGTGAGAAGGGCCTTAGTCAGGGAAGTGACCAAGAACTCAATGGTCACTCTGTCAGAGCTAAAGTATTCCTCTGTGGAGACAGGAGAACCTTCCAGAAGGAGAACCATCTCTGCAGCAACCCAACAATCAGGCCTGTATGGTAGAGTGGCCAGAAGGAAGCCACTCCTTAGTAAAAGGCACATGGCAGCCCACCTGGAGTTTGCCAAAAGGCACCTGACAGACTCTCAGACCATGAGAAATGAGAAATCATCTTTTCTGATGAGACAAAGATTGAACTATTTGGTGTGAATGCCAGGCATCATGTTTGGAGGAAACCAGGCACCATCCCTACAGTGAAGCATAGTGGTGGCAGCATCATGCTGTGGGGATGTTTTTCAGCAGCAGCAACTGGGAGACTAGTCAGGACTGAGGGAAAGATGAATGCAGCAATGTACAGAGACATCCTGGATGAAAACCTGCTCCAGAGTGCTCTTGACTTCAGACTGGGGCAACAGTACATCTTTCAGCAGGACAATGACCCTAAGCACACAGCCAAGATATCAAAGGAGTGGCTTCAGGACAACTTTGAATGTCCTTGAGTGGCACAGCCAGAGCCCAGACCTGAATTTGATTGAACATCTCTGGAGAGATCTGAAAATGGCTGTGCACTGATGTTCCCCATCCAACCTGATGGAGCTTGAGAGGTGCTACAAAGAGGAATGGGCAAAACTGCCCAAAGGTAGGTGCACCAAGCTTGTGGCATCACATTCAAGAACACTTGAGGCTGTAATTGCTGCCAAAGGTGCATCAACAAAGTATTAAGCAAAAGGTGTGAATACTTATGTACATGTGATTTCTTAATTGTTTGTTTATCTTTAATAAATTTACAAAAAAGCAAAGGCTGTGAAAACTGGTGTATATGTGATTTGTTAGTATATATACAGTTGTATGCAAAGGTTTGGGCACCCCTGATAATTTTCATGATTTTCCTTTATAAATCATTGGTTGCCTGGATTAGAAATTTCAGTTAAATATATCATATAGCAGACAAACACACTGATATTTGGGAAGTGAAATTAATTTTCTAGTATTTACAGAAAATGTGCAATAATTATTCAAAATTAGGCAGGTGCATAAATTTGGACACACTTGTCATTTTATTGATTTGAATACATTTAGCACTAATTATTGGAACACAAAATTGGTTTGGTAAGCTCAATGACCCTTGACCTCCCTACACAAGTGAATCCAATCATGAGAAAGGATATTTAAGATGACCATTTGCAAATGTTTCCCCTCTTTGCATCTTTTCTAATGAGTGGCAACATGGGAGCCTCTAAACAACTCTCAAATGACCTGAAAACAAAGACTGTTCAACATCATGGTTTAGGGGAAGGATAAAAAAAGCTTTCACCCATCAGTTTCCACTGTGAGGAACATAGTGAGGAAATGGAACACCGCAGGCACAGTACCAGTTAATGCCCAAAGTGGCAGGCCAAGAAAAATCACAGATAAGCTGAAGCGAAGGATTGTGAGAACAGTCATAGTCAACCCACAAACCTGCTTCAAATACCTACAACATGATCTTGCTGCAGATAGTGTGTCTGTGCATCTTTCAACTATACAGTGCACTTTGCACAAAGAGTTGCTGTATGATGCTGTAATGCAGAGGAAGCCTTTTCTGCATACACGCCACAGAGTCACTTGAGGTATGGTAAAGCTCATTTGGACAAACCAGCATCATTTTGGAATAAGGTGCTGTGGACTGATGAAACTAAGATTGACTTATTTGGACATAAGGAGCAGTATGCATGGCTGAAAAAGAACACAGCATTCCAAGAAAAGCACTTGATCCCTACAGTAAAATTTGGACGTGGTTCCATCATGCTGTGTGGCCAGTGCATGTACTGGGAATCTTGTTAAAGTTGAGGGTCACATGGATTCCAGTCAATATCTGCAGATTCTTGAAAGCAATGTTCATGAATCAGTGACAAAGTTGAAGTTGCGTTGGGGCTGGATCTTTCAACAAGACAACAACCCTAAACACTGCTCAAAATCTACTAAGGCATTCATACAGAGTAACAAGTACAACATTCTGTAATGGCCATCTCAGTCCCCAGACCTGAATATTATTCAAAATCTGTGGTGTGATTTGAAGCAGGCTGTCCATGCTCGGAAACCAACAAACCTGAGATGTTTTGCAAAGATGAATGGTCCAAAATACCTTCAACCAGAATCCAAATTCTTATTGGAAGCTATAGGAAGAGCTTAGAGGCTGTTATTTCTGCAAAAGGAGGCTCTACTAAATATTTAAGTATTTTGTTCTGCTGGGGTGCCCAAATTTATGCACCTGCCTAATTTTGTTTAAAGAATTATTGCACACTTTCTGTAAATCCTATAAACTTTATTTCACTTCTCAAATATCACTGTGTTTGTCTGCTATATGATATATTTAACTGAAATTGCTAATCCAAACAACCAATGATTTATAAAGGAAAATCATGGAAATCATCAGGAGGGCCCAAACTTTTACATACAACTGTGTGTGTGTGTGTGTGTGTGTGTGTGTGTGTGTGTGTGTGTGTGTGGCTCCGTGTGCGTTTCTTTGCAAGAAGGCTCGGCAAGGGTTTAATTTCTTGGCTGTTTGCTAAATGTGAGCTGATCAAGAAATTTGATGACACAATGTATGTACCAGTCAGCTATGAGGACCTCAGAGTGCATCTTTTTCATCACATGACACCTTTGAACCAAGACGAGAAAAGTAAAAATAGCATTTATATTCATATATAATACCTTCTATGTTCTCACCCATTTGGTTGTTTAATTTGTGAACAGCCTGTAGCCTACAATTTTACATATATCATTATGATTTATTTATTTATTTATTTTTACAGAGGATTCATATGCTGATAGGCAAGAACTGATTCAATTTTCAAGGTCATTGGTGAAAAATCAAAGTCAGGAAATCTTTTTGGAAAATTGCAACATTTCCTTCAACATTTAATAAATTTTCAAAAATTCGTAAATCTGTCAAAAAAAGACTGAATTTCTTTGACATTTGAAAGCATTATGTAGGATGGTATCCCTTATCGACTGACACAGTTTGATCTAGATCTGATCCAGATTACAGAATTTGTGGCCATTTAAATTTAACATTGAAAACCTCATTTAATGTATATTTTACTTTATGTCTGAATCAAACGTGCCCCAATCACTCTCATTCGAAAGTGAGGTGCAGACTGGCACTCACTATCACCTGACAAAGTTTGATCCGGATCTGATCTGGATTGTGGATTTTGTGGATATTTGAATTTAATATTGAAAAGCCCATTTAATGTACATTTTGCATTATATCTCAGTAAAAAGTGCCCCAATTGCTCTCATTTGTGACAACGAGGTGCAAACTAGCACTCTCAATGAATAGACTAAGTTTGATCTGCATCTGATCCGTATTGCAGATTTAGCAGATATTTGATTTTATCATTGAAAAGCCCTTTTGAGATATATTTTGCATTATATTTTAACTTATCAAAAGCCACTTCCAACAGGACTTTTACCTTGAAACTTTTTTCCAAGGTAAAAATTTGTGGAATTGGAAACTAGTGTTGGCACAACTTTGCGCTCTGTGAGTGTGGTGCTCTAGTATTTTATAGAAATATTTAGCTGTTAAAAGATTTCGTTATGAATATTATTTGTTGAAAGTAGTAGAATGATGGTCACAGTTGGTACTGAGGGTCTTTGACTCATTTGTAAAATTTAACAATAAAGTAACAGTTTGATCCATCAGAAATCTAAAAATTAAGTAATTGCGATGGCATTTGTTTTTATTTCTCAGGTCAGTGGTGTGGCAGCATATTTTTATTTAATTCTTTTGATGTGTGATTTGTATTAAATGTGGGGTTTGTACTAAAAATAGAATTTTTTGTTATTTAAAATAAAACCATTTCAGTAGCACTTTTGAGAAGAGGCCGTATTTTGCGGTTTAAAGAAATGAAGTGCTAATTTTCAGTCAATCTGAATGCAGCTTGTAATGTTAAAAAGTGCATAAATAAATCACATTGCGAATTGTACTGAATCAGGAATTGAATGTATGGTTACATCCCTACTGTAGACAAAACTCAAACACAACCCTTCTCACGTCAATTTTGTGTTTATCACCTCATTAAAATTTTGCATCTAAAATTTTCTCAGTCTTCAACATGTTGACTGTATTTACTGGCTTTTGCAGGAAATACAATGAGAGAAGCAGTGGCAGTTGATCATCTGTGATTAAATGTGATTTTGGTGCCACAAAATGGGGCACGGTTGATAAGCAGGTTACTTTAGACCCGACGATGGATGAAAACAAAAAAGATTAGCATTTGTAACAGAGTGCTAAGCTAAATGTGTGTGGTTTAAACAAACTATCACTTCTCAGTAGCTCTTCTTAAAGTGTAATAGATCACAGTTTCAAAACTGATGATTACTGAACACATTTAAATAATGACAAGGTTAATCTGATAACAGACACGTGCTCACAGTCAATCAGAAATCAGATGAAAACCAGGAAAGTCACGCAGAGTACTGAAAAGAGAATTATTAAGAAACACTGAAAAATAAGGTTTCTCCTTAGAGGAGGAGTGGTGAGACCTGTGTGCTGGAGGGCCCCACAGCACGGCGGGGAACCTTAATGTCGAAGCCACCCTTTGGATCTTTTTCTCCACGGAGGGCAGGATCATTGTGTGGCTCTCGACCAGTCTCCCAGTCACACACAGTTTTTCGGATCGCCTGCAGGACACTGCAGAGAAATTCAAACACTGCAATGACTACTTCAGCTCCAACACAGCTGTGGAGCCAACTCCCCCCCCCCCCCCCCCCCCCCCAAAAAACAGCAGGTGAACAAATTATTTTGTCATCTAAGGTAACCCAGAAAATGCATACTTCCAGCAATGCCGCAATGATATGCTGCCCCCCCCCCCACCTTTAAAAAAAAAAGTGAATTAAGGAGGTACGCACAGAAAAGGCATTACACAAAAAATGCTTACAAAAAAGGAGTTGTTCATGATGATAGTAGCAGCTTTATATAAGTTAAAGAGATACTGAGTAACCATGAATTATATGAATGCACATGTGTATACGTGCGAGTGTAAGCTATGCAGGGTGCAATGGACATAAGACAGTGATAATGTGAACGATTGTGAAAAGTTGCATCAGTGTCACACCTTGTCCATCTATAGGTGTGGCCCCATGGCACACAAGGGGCCTGAAGCCACAGTAAGCACTACACAGCACAGATCACCTGAACATGAACATTCTGTTGCACATGAACCGCAACAGAACCAAGGAGCAAAAGGTGGCCAAAGGAACAACAGACCAGTAACGCTACAACGAGGACCCAGAATGAAAGCAGGCCTGCCACAGGACAGCCATCAAGAGCCCACGCCCACAATGTGAGCTACTGTCCAGAGGTGAGAAGTACCAAATGCAACAGATGGCCATACCCAAAGACCCCGGGTATATGCCCCAAAGTCTAAGGTTAAGCCCCAGCTGCCCCCCAACTCCTCTGGGTAGGAATATTGGTAATGGGTGAATCTTTAACTTGTACCTCTAAATAGCCATTCCAGGTGGCCCCTAAACTGTGTATAAACATTGGGCCAAAGTTTTGGCCTTTGCCTGTGACCTTGACTTTTATCCAATCACTTTTTCTTTGACTGAACCACAATTCTTCCACCAAGCTATGTCAAATCACATCAAAACTCAGTTATTTTGTTCACATATGGACAGAGACACAGAGGACCGAAAACAATACCCAACATGAGTTACTGCTTGAGGATGTAAATATTAACTTCAAAATTAGTTCCTGGATTTAACTGAGATGTGAGCAATACCTCTGGATGACATTTTTCTTCTTCTTGATGGCCTGCCGGAGAGGGTCACGCAAGGACACCTGAGCAAAATCCTGCAAAGCTGAGTAGATTGTGTGTCGGATGGCGTGATTGAATACACTCTCCATGCGTCCCATCAACACTTGCAAACCCTTTATCATGGCGATCACCTGCCAGAGGACCAACAATCAAAAACAATGAAAACATTGGTTAAAGTAAGTATGTGTTTGCCAAACACATAGATAAGAATATAATAACACAATGTCGGACCTCTACTAGAGCAAACTTCTCCTCGCAGGTGTAGTTGTATCTGGTGGCTCTCTCATATTCCTCAGCGTTGTCTGGACACTCCTTGTTGGAGTACTTGTCTGTTGGGTGCACCAGTTTCCAGGAGTACTGCAGGAAAGTCAGGAGGTTTCAGACATTTTAACACAGACAATACTGACAACGATAATGAACACAGTCGGCAATCAGCACAAGGACTTATTTTCTACATTATTCAGGTTACTACTGGAACAATTCACAGTGGTCCCTTTCTGTTGATTCACCAAATTATATTTTTTGATTAATCAGGGGTGGTGGCCAAGTGGTTAATGCGCTTGGTTTCAGTGTAGAAGGTTCCCGGTTCAAACCCCACCCCTGCCACATTTCTCCATGTAATGTGGAGTTGCATCAGGAAGGGCATCCGGTGTAAAACCTATGCCCATTCAACATGCAGATCCACTTCGGATTTGCTGTGGTGACCCCGCCTGAAAACAAGGGAGCAGCCGAAGGGACTTACACACAGGAACACTGAAGAGAATCTTGCAAAAAGACAGAAAATAAAATCCCAACATATTTCATAGTGCTGCAATCAAATTATTTTCATTTTCAATTGATCTGTTGATTATTTTAAGGATTAGCCCATTAGTTTTTGGTCCATAAAATGTCAGAAAATGGTGATAAATATTGATTAGCATTTGTCAAAACACAAGATGAAATCCTGAAAGTGTCTTATTTGTTTCCATATCCAAAAGATATTCAGTTTCCTACCAAAGAGGAGTAAGGAAACCAGCTGATATTCACATTTAAGAAGCTGAAATTAGAGAATATGGGCATAAATTAAACTCAAAATAATTAATAGATTACCAAATTAGTTGAGAAATAATTTGGTAATTACGTATTTGGTGATCTACAATTTAATATCGAGTTAGTTGCAGGAGAGTCCTATGTTGCAGGAGAGTCCGACTTCAAATCAAATCAATTTTATTTATATAGCGCCAAATCAAAACAAACAGTCACCCCAAGGCGCTCCACATTGCAAGGCAAAGCCATACAATAATTACAGAAAAACCCCAACGGTCAAAACGACCCCCTGTGAGCAAGCACTTGGTGACAGTGGGAAGGAAAAACTCCCTTTTAACAGGAAGAAACCTCCAGCAGAACCAGGCTCAGGGAGGGGCAGTCTTCTGCTGCGACTGGTTGGGGCTGAGGGAGAAAACCAGGAAAAAGACTTGCTGTGGAGGGGAGCAGAGATCAATCACTAATGATTAAATGCAGAGTGGTGCATACAGAGCGAAAAAAAAGGGAAAGAAACACTCAGTGCATCATGGGAACCCCCCAGCAGTCTAAGTCTATAGCAGCATAACTAAGGGATGGTTCAGGGTCACCTGATCCAGCCCTAACTATAAGCTTTAGCAAAAAGGAAAGTTTTAAGCCTAATCTTAAAAGTAGCGAGGGCGTCTGTCTCCCTGATCCAAATTGGGAGCTGGTTCCAGAGGAGAGGAGCCTCCCATTCTACTCTTACAAACCCTAGGAACTACAAGTAAGCTTGCAGTCTGAGAGCGAAGCACTCTATTGGGGTGATATGGTACTATGAGGTCCCTAAGATAAGATGGGACCTGATTATTCAAAACCTTATAAGTAAGAAGAAGAATTTTAAATTCTATTCTAGAATTAACAGGAAGCCAATGAAGAGAGGCCAATATGGGTGAGATATGCTCTCTCCTTCCAGTCCCTGTCAGTACTCTAGCTGCAGCATTTTGAATTAACTGAAGGCTTTTCAGGGAACTTTTAGGACAACCTGATAATAATGAATTACAATAGTCCAGCCTAGAGGAAATAAATGCATGAATTAGTTTTTCAGCATCACTCTGAGACAAGACCTTTCTAATTTTAGAGATATTGCGCAAATGCAAAAAAGCAGTCCTACATATTTAATATGCGCATTGAATGACATATCCTGATCAAAAATAACTCCAAGATTTCTCACAGTATTACTAGAGGTCAGGGTAATGCCATCCAGAGTAAGGATCTGGTTAGACACCATGTTTCTAAGATTTGTGGGGCCAAGTACAATAACTTCAGTTTTATCTGAGTTTAAAAACAGGAAATTAGAGGTCATCCATGTCTTTATGTCTGTAAGACAATCCTGCAGTTTAGCTAATTGGTGTGTGTCCTCTGGCTTCATGGATAGATAAAGCTGGGTGTCATCTGCGTAACAATGAAAATTTAAGCAATGCCGTCTAATAATACTGCCTAAGGGAAGCATGTATAAAGTGAATAAAATTGGTTCTAGCACAGAACCTTGTGGAACTCCATAATTAACCTTAGTCTGTGAAGAAGATTCCCCATTTACATGAACAAATTGTAATCTATTAGATAAATATGATTCAAACCACTGCAGTGCAGTGCCTTTAATACCTATGGCATGCTCTAATCTCTAATAAAATTTTATGGTCAACAGTATCAAAAGCAGCACTGAGGTCTAACAGGACAAGCACAGAGATGAGTCCACTGTCTGAGGCCATAAGATCATTTGTAACCTTCACTAATGCTGTTTCTGTACTATGATGAATTCTAAAACCTGACTGAAACTCTTCAAATAGACCATTCCTCTGCAGATGATCAGTTAGCTGTTTTACAACTACCCTTTCAAGAATTTTTGAGAGAAAAGGAAGGTTGGAGATTGGCCTATAATTAGCTAAGATAGCTGGGTCAAGTGATGGCTTTTTAAGTAATGGTTTAATTACTGCCACCTTAAAAGCCTGTGGTACATAGCCAACTAATAAAGATAGACTGATCATATTTAAGCTCGAAGCATTAATTAATGGTAGGGCTTTCTTGAGCAGCCTGGTAGGAATGGGGTCTAATAGACATGTTGATGGTTTGGAGGAAGTAACTAATGAAAATAACTCAGACAGAACAATCGGAGAGAAAGAGTCTAACCAAATACCGGCATCACTGAAACCAGCCAAAGATAACGATATGTCTTTGGGATGGTTATGAGTAATTTTTTCTCTAATAGTTAAAATTTTATTAGCAAAGAAAGTCATGAAGTCATATACTAGACTTGGCTGACCTTTATCCTCCAATCCCCTAAATCTTTGTAAGGAGGACAAGGATTTTGTGAGCAGGTTATTTTAGTGTCCAAATGCAGGAGCATGATGGAATCACAGCTGATTTATGCTCAATATATTCCAAACTGCTTGGTACATGACTGATAATGAAATAAATTTTGAAGCACTGCACAGTGGCAAAGAAGACAAGAGATGAGATGACATCCCCCCGGTCCCCATAGATCAGTAATAGAAAGTGTCGGGGGATCACCCAAGTACACCCTTATGCTAAATATGAATGAAATTGGTCAACTGGTTCTTCAGATATCGTGTCGACAAGGTAAAACAGATGGACATGCTGATCACTATATCCCCCTGTATTTCACACCGGGTGGCTAAAAATGTCTACAGTTTTAATTAAGTCCGTATAAATGAAGAATTTTGTCTTCTTGGTAGAGTTTTGCCATCCTCACCACTTCCATGACATGAGCACTCCACTGGGAGAGCAGCTGCATGCCCTGCAGGGCCAAGTCAAACAGCTTCCTGTACTCGGTGTCTGTCTTGTGGGCTTCCTGACGTCCTGATCCGGTCACCACCTACACGGACAGAGAATAACACACTGCTGAAGGCTAAAAATACAATGATCTACTTTCATGATGTATAAGAGCAATAAAGGCATAAATCGTACACAGTGTAATGTCAAAGTACAGTGTGTGAAACACCGGAGAAAAATGAACCATAGCTGAATAAACATAACTGTTTCCCTGTTTTTCAGCATTTATCTATAAGGCATAAATAATTACACAAGACCAGTCTGTCAGTTAATTTTCCATCCAACTCACTTTTCTAAACCATGAAAATCCACCAGGGGAAGACATTTGCAGAAAATCTTATTACATCACTGCTGGGAATTAAAATATCCCCAACAATCCCATTGTCTCATGTTCTAAGCCATATGTAAGCTCTCCACTAACCTCGCTGTTGCTATAGCGAGCCAGCTCAGAGATGAAGCGCATATGATCCTCGCGGATCTGGATCATCTGCTCACAGATGTTGTACTGTGGGCTGCTGGATATAGAGGTGCATGTCCACCTAGAAGACAGAATATATACACAAATGCATTCCCGCCAGGAAAGATTAAAGAATGACTAAAAGTGACATAATGGGATCAAAAAAAGTAAAATTGAGCAGGATATACTATAACTGTAGAAGAATGTGATATGGTATTGTGACACCTGTGTTTTAAGTGACATCTTGTCATGGTTCTCACTCTGATCACGTGTGGTATTTCTGTTTTGTTGTCTCTGTTATTGTGTTTCTTGTGAATTATCCTCGCTGTTGTTTTTCTGGTTATAAAGTCTCAGAGAGAATTCTCTCCTGCAGTGTTTTATTCTGAAATGCCTATTCCTTGTGCTTTGTTCTACCTTTGCTTCCTGTTGAAAGGCACTCTGTCACAGTCCATCACTGCAGTGCCAGAAGGTCTAGTGCCTATGCTCGTCTTCACATATTTCCTCTGTGTGACTTCCTGCTGCCAATCGATATTCTCCCGTGTTTCCTTAGTTTAGCCTGCAGTCTGTGGACACTGGTGCTTTGGGTGTTTTCTGTGTTTTGCCTCTCAGCGTGGTTTACTCCATCACCTCTGTGCTCAATCACACATGGACAATATTGCTATGCTAACTGCCTTCAGTGTGTTAGTGGACCCTCCTGCTGGCCTGTCTATGCCCCAAAGTGTGCTGTAAATAAAGACTGTGAATTTTACCTACAGATGTTCATTACTGCTTTTGGAATCACCAATTGTGGAAAATCCTCAATAGACCTTAGGCAAAATCTTTCACTTTAAAGCAGAGGGCCAACAGGGTGCAGGTTTTCTTTGCCCCCCACCCACTCCACCAGATCATTTCACTGATTAATATCACTTTGAGCAGATGGAATCAGTTAATCAGTGAAATGACCTGGTGGAGTGGGTGGTGGGTAAAGAAAACCTGCAACTTCTTGGCCCTTTCTGCAATCAGTTTGAGACTCCTGCTTTAAAGCGTTTCACTTTACAGAGTGTAGGATTTTGTGCCATCTAGTGGTGACGTTGCTTGATTGCATTAGACTGTCACAATTTTGTTTCCTTTCATGTTTTCGCTTATTTGGTGACAGGGATTCAGTCTCACTTTAATTGACTTGTGACATTATGTATGGTCCTGAATTTCACAATAAAACGTATGTTCAATACATTTTGGGCTATTGTATCAACATGACGTGTAATATGATGGTCTCCATGAAAGTGCCTGCTCCCACATATATACAGTAGTGTTCAGAATAATAGTAGTGCTATGTGACTAAAAAGATTAATCCAGGTTTTGAGTATATTTCTTATTGTTACATGGGAAACAAGGTACCAGTAGATTCTCACAAATCCAACAAGACCAAGCATTCATGATATGCACACTCTTAAGGCTATGAAATTGGGCTATTAGTAAAAAAAAAAAAAAAAAAAAAGTAGAAAAGGGGAGGTCCAACATTTTCTCTTCTACCTGTAAAGCCCACGGAGAGTCAAATGACCCCAAGATCCCCCGTGGAGAGAGCTACGACTGTTATGTAAACAAGGAAGTCTCAGAACACCTCAGGGGAGGGGCTGACTTGGCTAGCCACATTCTTGTGTTTGCATATTTGCTGTCTGTGTGCCTGCTTAGCTGAAAGGGCTGCTGATTTGTGCTTAGGTGGATAAATAACTTTACCCTGGAGGGATAAATAACTTTACCCTGAAATTTTGTTTTCTGAATTGTATTGAAATGCAACAGGTATACTTGTGGCAAATGCAGAAAAGACCTTCCATGGCAGTGTGGGGACTGTTAGTCATTGTGAGTGACTGTAACCTGTACCTATTGTATATATTTTGGTTTTCTGGTGTGTTTTTTGGTACATTCTGGTACATTTCAATAAAATCCAGAAAACAAAGTTTTCTTTTGGTGTGTTTTAGGTACATTTTGGCACATTTCAATAAAATCCAGAAAACAAAGTTTTCTTTTGGTGTGTTTTTTTTTGGTACATTTCAATAAAATCCAGAAAACAGGGTTTTCTTTTGGTGTGTTTTTTGGTACATTTCAATAAAATCCAAAAAACACAGTTTTCTTTTGGTGTGTTTTTTGGTACATTTCAATAAAATCCAGAAAACACAGTTTTCTTTTGGTGTGTTTTTTGGTACATTTCAATAAAATCCAGAAAACAAAGTTTTCTTTTGGTGTGTTTTAGGTACATTTTGGCACTTTTCAATAAAATCCAGCAAACAAAGTTTTCTTTTGGTGTGTTTTTTGGTACATTTCAATAAAATCCAAAAAACAAAGTTTTCTTTTGGTGTGTTTTTTGGTACATTTTGGTACATTTCAATAAAATCCAGAAAACAAAGTTTTCTTTTGGTGTGTTTTTGGTACATTTCAATAAAATCCAGAAAACAAAGTTTTCTTTTGGTGTGTTTTTTGGTACATTTCAATAAAATCCAGAAAACAAAAGTTTTCTTTTGGTGTGTTTTTTGGTACATTTCAATAAAATCCAGAAAACAAAAGTTTTCTTTTGGTGTGTTTTTTGGTACATTTCAATACAATTCAGAAAACAAAATTTCATCTCTCCCCCAGGGTAAAGTTATTTATCCACCTAAGCACAAATCAGCAGCCCTTTCAGCTAAGCAGGCACACAGACAGCAAATATGCAAACACAAGAATGTGGATAGCCAGACTTCCTTGTTTACATAACAGAAGTAGCTCTCCACAGGGGATCTTGGGGTCATTTGACTCTCCTGTGGGCCTTAGAGGTAGATTGGTCATTTGACCAATCCTTGGCCTTGTGAGTGTTAAGGCTATGAAATTGGGCTATTAGTAAAAAAAAAGTAGAAAAGGGGGTGTTCACAATAATAGTAGCATCTGCTGTTGATGCTACAAACTCAAAACTATTATGTTCAAACTGCTTTTTTAGCAATCTGTGAATCACTAAACTAGTATTTAGTTGTATAAGCACAGTTTTTCATGATTTCTTCACATCTGCGAGGCATTAATTTTGTTGGTTTGAAACCAAGATTTTGCTCATTTACTAGTGTGCTTGGGGTCATTGTCTTGTTGAAACACCCATTTCAAGGGCATGTCCTCTTCAGCATAAGGCAACATGACCTCTTCAAGTATTTTGACATATCCAAACTGATCCATGATACCTGGTATGTGATATATAGGCCCAACACCATAGTAGGAGAAACATGCCCATATCATGATGCTTGCACCACCATGCTTCACTGTCTTCACTTTGAACTGTGACTTGAATTCAGAGTTTGGGGGTCGTCTCACAAACTGTCTGCGGCCCATGGACCCAAAAAGAACAATTTTACTCTCATCAGTACACAAAATATTCCTCCATTTCTCTTTATGCCAGTTGATGTGTTCTTTGGTAAATTGTAACCTCTTCTGCACGTCTTTTATTTAACAGTGGGACTTTGCGGGGGATTCTTGCAAATAAATTAGCTTCACATAGGCGTCTTCTAACTGTCACAGCACTTACAGATAACTCCAGACTGTCTTTGATCATCCTGGAGCTGATCAATGGGTGAGCCTTTGCCATTCTGGTTATTCTTCTATCCATTTTGATGGTTGTTTTCCGTTTTCTTCCACACGTCTGTTTTTTTGTCCAATTTAAAGCATTGGAGATCATTGTAGATGAACAGCCTATAATTTTTTGCACCTGCATATAAGTTTTCCCCTCTCCAATCAACTTTTTAATCAAACTACGCTGTTCTTCTGAACAATGTCTTGAACGTCCCATTTTCCTCAGGCTTTCAAAGAGAAAAGCATGTTTAACAGGTGCTGGCTTTATCCTTAAATAGGGGACACCTGATTCACACCTGTTTGTTCCACAAAATTGACGAACTCACTGATTGAATGCCACACTACTATTATTGTGAACACCCCCTTTTCTACTTTTTTTTTTTTTTTTTTTTTTACTAATAGCCCAATTTCATAGCCTTAAGAGTGTGCATATCATGAATGCTTGGTCTTGTCATATTTGTGAGAATCTACTGGTACCTTGTTTCCCATGTAACAATAAGAAATATACTCAAAACCTAGATTAATCTTTTTAGTCACATAGCACTACTATTATTCTGAACACTACTGTACATTGAGCTCATTTGTTTTTTAACAACACATTGATTCATTAACACTAATGTTTATGTATGGTATACATCACTTCTGCTAATAAACACCCCTAAATCCTACACACTATAGTTATAAACCTCTATCTACTGATGCAACACAGTTGGTGTCTGTGTGTATTGGAGTGAAAACCTGTTCCTCTACTGGATTGGCTTCTTCCATAAAAGGTACAAGGTTCAAGAACACCTCAGTGTTGGTAACAAAACAAAACTTATTTCACCATAATTTTAGCCCACCTCCTCAAAACTTATCTGTCCACCACATTGGTGAAGTAATTAAAGCTACGACCCTGTGAGTCCAGGACATTTCCACAAACTTGAGGCCACCACTTTCCCACTATTTTACATAATTCAGTTAATTAAAAAAAAGACATATAAATAACCTGTCAGAGTTAAGTAAAAAATGAAGACAAATGTCATGTTTTGTGGCCAAAACAAGTGTTTTCTCCTACCTGGATTTGTTCTCTTCAAAGTGAGCACTGGTCTTGATGTATCTGGATAATTCAATCTGCATGTCACCAAACAAAGGGACCACCTGGAGTTGCTGTGAACATGAACATCCAGACTTGCTTTTAAAAAATCGTCACAGGCACACTATGAGCATTAGATGTTTAGAAAAACATCACATGAAGCACACTGTGCCAAAGGTTTTCCCTCACAGAAAAGCTGAAATAGATTAAATAATGATAATGATGATGATGATATAGCTAATTCAAAATTTGACAGTGAATCAAAAATTTTTTTATTATTTATTTGATGGGATTTATGTGATTTGGCTGGTTGGCATGGCGGCTTAGCGGTTAGCACTGTTGCCTCACAAGAAGGTCGTGTGATTGCTTCCCTTTCTGTGTGGAGTTCACATGTTCTGCCCTTGTTTGCGTGGGTTTCCTCCGAGTACTCTGGAGGATCTCTAAAA
Organism: Thalassophryne amazonica; assembly: GCF_902500255.1. Taxonomy (NCBI): domain Eukaryota; kingdom Metazoa; phylum Chordata; class Actinopteri; order Batrachoidiformes; family Batrachoididae; genus Thalassophryne; species Thalassophryne amazonica. The sequence goes on along the minus strand of NC_047112.1, from coordinate 100,013,989 downwards.
TTGACCATGGGTGTCTGTCTACATGTGGCCCTGCAATAGACTGGCATTCTGTTCAGGATGTACGCCACCTCTAGCCCCATGGTTGCCGGGATAGACTCCAGCCACCTCGTGACCCTTAATTGGAGTAAGAGAGTTTAGAAAATGAATGAATGAATATTTATTTGATATCTGAATGAAGAAGAAGAACAAAAAAAATTCTCTATGCTCCTGGAGCAGACCCCGCGCCTCCTTCTCTCCCGCTGCCGCATGGGACTCCTCCAGTCTGCTGCCCCTGCCTGCATGCTGGGTTGTAGCTGGGCCGGCAGCAGAGCCACTCGGCTGGGGGCTGCTGGACTAGCTCGGCTGTGATTGAGAGCCCCTCAAATGTTTAAAGACCTTTTGGAAACTCTCTTGAGAAAGCTGTTTGCAATTGTTTTCCAACAGTTGCCGTCCAGTGAGATACTACATTAAGAGGGACATCTTAGATATTTACAATTCAGGAACACTGACAGGCATCAGAGGGTTGACGCATACGCTGAGCACGCTACACACCATGATGTAAATGTACATTAACTACAGAGGTAGTCTACTTCATTCATACCTTGAAAAACTTGTCAATCTTGCTGAGGTTAATTCTCTTCTTGGCATCTAGTTTATAGATGTTACTGCTGTTTCCATCCATGAGGTACAGTCCGAAGCCCATTACCTACAAAGTGGCACAGAGATTACATATAGGCTTGTAATTAAGCCCAACACAGCCTCAGTTATCATTTTGGTTAGAGAATCAATTGCAAACAGCTCATTTTGCAGGTGCAGCCTGACTTACTTTGAGTAGCATGTGTTTCTCACTGGGAGTGAGGTACATTTTATTCTCATAGTAATCAGCACACAGGTTGACTATGTCTGCCAGCAGCTCTTCATAGCCATTAATCACCTCCAGCTGCTGCTGCAAAGACTAACAGAGAGCACAAAATCAAACCAGAAAGCAGATAACTGCACATTTCACTTTATTCTAGCACAATGATCAATTTAATATTCTGTAAATTTCCTCCACCAGCAAAACATGACACCTAACTTATGTCAAACAGCAACTTTACTGACAATTTTGACAACATATTTTACGAGATCCATTATGTAAATCCACAGCACTGTTTTAAGATTGAAGACAACTACATCCCTGCAGCTGTTGACAATGGCAATACATTAAGAACACTGCTGTAACAGCTGTGGAGAAAGAGTCAAATTGATCCAATAAATAAATAAATAAAAACGCCTCGACCTGTCTGACCTGTAAGATGAAACTGCGCACATATAGAATACTGATAAAAAGATTTTACTCGATTGGACATTTTCATGTTTTTATAGTTTATGATATCAAGTCAAAATAATAATAATAATAATAATAAATAGAAGTATAAACAATAAGCTCCAGCCCCCTGTAACCCTCATTTGGAGTAAGTGGTTGAAGATGAGTGATGAGTGTGAGAAATAAAGACATTTTAATATAAGATACAGTGGATACAAAATAAATTCCAAGTTACTGAATATGTGTTGAGAATTAAACAAAATCCATCATCGAGAAATGGAAGAAGTACAGCACATTATTTAAATTCTGTCATCAAATACTGACTAGTTGTAATTAAAGGAGATAAGTGAGGGAAGACAACAAGATGCATAGTAACACTGCAATATTTTATACATTTTCTTTTCCTTTTTTTTTTAACTTTTAGATTAAAAACATTTTTGGGTTGAGTACTTCAGAAGCCATCAATGGAAATTTTAATTGCAAAACCATCTCTAGGATCCATGGCCAATGGCGTTCCTGCCCCCCCAAAAGAGATGACTGATGCTGATGACAGAGGTTGGAGAAAAATGTCCAGACTGGTCTGAGGTGATAGAAAAACTCCAGTAACTTTGATACCTCTCCTTACTGCCAAAGAATGCACAAGTCAAACCTTGAAGAAGATGTGCCACAGCAGCAGAAGACCACATCGTGTGCCACTGCTGTCAAAGAACAACGTAAAACTGGAAAAACGTTGCCTGGTCTGATTATTCTGGATTTCTGCCACGACATTCAGATGATCAGAATTTGGTGTAAACAATGTGGAAGCATAGATATATCCTGCCTTTTCTCAACAATTCATACTGCTGCTGTGATGGTTTGACAAATGCGTGATTCCATAATTGAAAAGGTATATCCACACCAACCTGAGTGATTTTGTTGTGATTTGCCAGGAACATGGACAGGTTCTGAGACTCCTGAATAGACGAGGGTTCGGACATTTTTCTGAGAAACTGAGCCGCTCTGATGAGGTTAAAAAAAAGAAAAAAAAAAAAGAAAAAAGAAAAAAGCATTTTAGTCACTTCAAATTCAAATCAAGAAAACTTGCATCTGTGAAATGAACCCGTTGTGGTGATTAGTAGGCAGGAAAATCTACACAACTTGTTCCTTCAAGCCCAAAGGGGACAGAAAATAGTCTTCAAGGCTGATGCTGCTATCTAGTGTCTGTGATGAAAAATCAGCAGTGTGGCTTCCACAGTGTCCTTTTCTGTTTTCAACAAACTAGGAAGTGGCAGGGGTGGTGGCCAAGTGGTTAGTGTGCTCTGATTTGCTGTGGCAACCCCAAATGAAAACAAGGGAGCAGCCAAAGGGACTTACTTTTACCAACTAGGAAGTAGTGCCTGTGGGCATGAAGATGCTAAGGGTTAATAATGGTGATGATAATAATAATAATAATAATAATAATAATAATAATAATAATTTCCTTTGTCATTGTACATTCATACAATGAAATTTGTACTTGGAATTTAACCCGTCCTAATTACAGTTGTACATAATCAAACCACTAGGAGCAGTGGGCAGCCAGAGTCCAGCGCCCGAGGACCAACTTCAGGTGCAGAGACGCTGCCTTGGTCAGGGGCAGAGGGAAAATAGATCCTAAATAAGCACGTTTTTGATTGTGGGAGGAAGCCGGAGCACCCACAGGAAACCCACACAGACACGGTGAGAACATGCAAACTCCACACAGAAAGGGTGGGAAGTGATCCCATGACCTTCTTGCGGTGAGGTATCAGTGCTAACCACTAAGCCAGCATGCCAACCACCATGGCAGATAGGTAGAGTAAGTATAGCAGCAAAAAGGATGTGGTCATGTCTTTTAGGATAGAATTTCATGGTAACCAAATACTCTGTAAAACTGCATCATGTCATAGAAAACAGTTCATTTAGGGGTAAAATCTGCTGCCTCTTTTGAGCTCTGTTGATATCGTTGTCCATGGGAAAGTCCTGGAATCGTTTGAAGCCTATTGTCCTTGTCACTAGCTGGTAGACATTCCAAAACACAAACTGATTTGATGGAAATATCACCTTTGACCTCAATGACCATGACCTGAATGAATGACCTTCAGTCAACTTTTCCAGTGCAATTCTAAAACCCAGTTATGTATGTGCCAATTTTGGTCCCACTTAGGGTGTTGACAATCAAATTCATTGACCTCAATGACCTTGACCTTTGTGTAAAGGGGGGGGGGTACTTTTGATTTTAATGATCTTGACCTCTGTCAAAATGAACCAGGGCAATTCCAGGGATGACAGATTCCCCCCGATCTACATACCAAGTGTGGTGCAAATCGACCAAAGGACTTGGCGCGACCAGGGGAACAAACAGACAGACAGACATTACTGAAATTACAGTATGATACCGTTTGTAGGCGGAGTGGTCATTCTTGACACTGCATTTCATGTTCTTCAGTTCATCAAGCACAGCGAACATGTTGATGAACTTGCCAAGGGTGAGTAGGTAAGCCTCTGACACGAAGTCTTTTCTGCGCTCAGTGTGACACAAACGTCGAACCTCTCCACAGAAGCGATCGATTGCTGTGCGCTGAAAAAGGAAAGAGTAAGAACTATGTTCAAAGAACCTGACCAGGTAACAGTCAAGAAGAAGCAACAATGATGGAATGTAAGATGTTACCTGGAAATACATGAAATTCATCAGCTTAGTAACTTCAGGCTCCAGGACTTCCACAGTCTTCTCATAGATCTCTACTCTGTTCGGCTGTTCATTGCACTTAACCTAATTTAAAAATATGCTATGAGGCTAAAGGTTTTGTCTTACAAGACAATGTGTTTCAATATCCTTCACACAGTGGTTACCTGTGGTATAGCACGTGAACAACTCCTCCACGTGTAGAGCATGATGGCATATTCCTGCCCCTCCTCCAACATCTCATTCTAAATGAAACAAAGCACATATCTCTACTGACCACAATGAAGACTGAAAATCAATATTATTATATTCAACTCAGCATATTTACAACAACAGCAGACAAACCCAACACATGCACATACATCACTGCTTCTATTGTCAGTAAATGAGTCCAAGTTGTCAAGGTTTTGCTTTTGAGCTGTGAAAAGTGCCCTGGCTTCCAAACAAAGTGCTGTTTGATTCAAAGCCAGAACAATTATCCCTCAATAATTAGAGACAAAGCACTACTGTGGCTCTTCACCACAATCAACAGCATTTGTCCCAGAATATTTGTTGTTCACCCGGATGCTAGGAAACAGCCGGCAAGTCCCCTACCAGACCCCAAACCCAAAAAAACCTTTTAATCCTGTTCTCTAAAACTACTTTCCCAACCGAATTATCACTGCGTTAAAACAAAGAATCAACATTTAAAGGAAGCCTGAGTGAGTCGTAGAGTGATGTGAGTCGTACCATGCTCGAGTGGACAGTTGCCTGCTCGATGTATCTGGCGATGCCGGTGACAAATGCATTTCGGTCCTCAAAGTTGGTGTTGAAGTTGGGCTGTGAAAAGATGAACATTTTATTTACATTAATTTAAAAAAATGGTAGTGGTAAGAATTTCAGATTTTTAATAAAGGCCAAAATACTGGAAGAGTCTCCTAAGCTAAGAATCACACAAAACATAGTCACAAAGCAGTACCGTTTTATGATTTTAGTGTTTTATATAACAGGACTCATCCCAAACTACACTTTGACATTTGTTCTGATTTGATTCATTGGAGGAAACTGGCCTTTAAAAGCAGCCATTAGAAAACACATTCAGTGTGTGGACTGTATTGCATTCATTTTCACTAATGATGTAACATACCGAGGGCAGCACGGTGGCTTAGTGGTTAGCACTGTTGCCTCACAGCGAGAAGGTTGTGGGTTCGATTCCCATGGCCTTTCTGTGTGGAGTTTGCATGTTCTCCCAGTGTTTGCATGGGTTTCCTCCGGGTGCTCCGGTTTCCTCCCACACCAAAGACATGCGGGTTAGGTGGATTGGAATCTTTAAAATTGTCTGTAGGTGTGTGTGTGTGGGTGTGTCTGTGTTTGTCTGTCTATTGTGGCCCTGCGACAGACTAGCATCCTGTCCTGGGTGTACCCCGCCTCGTGCTCTATGACTGCTGGGATAGGCTCCAGCCCCCTGCGACCCTTAACTGGACTAAGCGGTAGAAGATGGATGTAACATACCTCTGATTTTCTTTTTTGGTAAGACATGTCTTCCTTACAAAAGCTCATGGAAATACCACTGTTTTGTCACAACCCCAAACAAATTCTCTGTCATTTTTTTTTATAATATAGTCAAACCTACTAATCACTTTTTACAAAAACATTTTTATATTCTAAATTATATAACACCTAAATAGCTCCTTGTTATTTGACTAGTGGTTTGTATGTCATGTGATTTTAGTCATTCATCCCATTTACCATTTTATTCCATTTGTCATGCAATTTTGGTTTTGTACCATTGCACACCGTGACCACTGCACACTCACTCTAGCAGTGACAGCGCTTAGCTAAAAAACAAACATGGCGGGGTTTGTTCTGATGACAGAAGACTATCTGAACAAGCTTAGACGTGTTCATTCTTCCAACACACACAAAAAAATCCAGTACGCTGTAAGCCATCTGGAGGCATTTGCAGTAATTCACTGGGACATCTCTAGTTGAAGTAAAAAAAGCTGTTGGGTGAAGAACTCGTCAAATTTCTGTTGCAATTTTTCACTGGACTAAGGAAAGCAGACGTCAGTCTGTACATGAAGAACTCAATGCACGGCATCAGGTACAGACTGTATAGTCATTTTAAGACCATGAGAGATGTTGATATTACCAAAACTGACTGATATTTAAAGTTCATGTTCGATTGTTTGGAACCTCTTGACCTCAAATGACCAGTGATGCACACCAAAATTTAAATCTCTTTTCTTTTGTTTATAAATTAATGAAATACCAATGATCCATTTTAGGTGTTATATAAAATAAATAATGAATGTTCTTTCATTCGTGCAATGGAAAGATTTCATGAGGTGAAAAATGAAATGTTCCATTCAATAAAGACAAACATGCAACTTAGCTTCATAAATCAGATTGATTTATAGGATAATTAACAGGAAATTAGTAGCGAGAAGATGGATCATCATGCAGTTGCAGAGCAACAAGTGCTGCAGGAAGCACCAACCTGATACATGACTGATGAGGGGAGGGGCTCAATGCATGGCTGCTGGTCCGGGAGCGGCAGCTCCTCCAGCAAATCCACGTTGGACAGGGCATCCTCTAATGTCACTGCAGATGTCATATTACTGCAAAGATTAAAGTGAAGCCCAGTTACACTGCTGTTCAGAAAACACATACAAAAACACAAGGTACTTTGTAAGACTGTCAACTGTACGGTCAACTGAGGCAGAATGAATGATTGGTTTTCAGTCCAAAAAAAGTAAAAAAAAAACAACAAAAAAAACAAAACAAACAAATCAATCAACTGTTCACTGGATCAATCTAAAACTTGAATGGTACAATGAAATTTTAAGGTTAAACAACAAAAACACACCAGGCAGCACAGCGGCGTAAACTATACCACGCATCCCAAACAGAAGGTCCCTGGTTCAAACCCATCTGTGCCTCATTCTCCACATACATCTGGAGTAGGGCTGGGTGCTAAAACAATCATGACAGCATATCATGATAAAATTTAGCTTGCAAGGTAACAAAGTAAGTTTGGACATTATAACACTACAACAAGCAGAAACACACGTGACATCACGTGGCATTGGTAAGATGACTACAACGTGTTGTCAGAGCAGCAACAGTGGAGGGAGGGAAAGAAAGCGACACTATGTAAACAACGATTATATAAAACTTTTGTGCACAGTGCAAGTTTTGCATTTCAGCAAGACAATGCCAAGCCACATTTTGCACGTGTTACAACAGCGTGGCTTCATAGTAAAAGAGTGCGGGTACTAGACTGGCCTGCCTGCAGTCCAGACCTGTCGCCCATTGAAAATGTGTGGCGCGGGTTCCGGTGACGTCATCCTACCAAATGGAAGCTTAGGGCGATAGCTCTCCAGAGGTCTTGAATATTTCACCCCATTTAAGTATCAGAATTTAATACTTTGCAATAACAAGGTGAGGGGGAAACGGGGTGAACATGAAGAGAAGAGAAATACGACACAAAGCTACGGCTAAAGACTATGCAAACAAAAACAATGCGACAGAGGACCCACCACTTCAAGAAGCTAGCGAAGAAGCTAATGCTAACGCTAATATCAGTGCTAACAGTGAATCTGATCCCATCAGTCTGGCGACAGTGCTGGGAGAAATACGGGGATTTCGTAAGGAATTCCAAGACTTTAAAACTGACCTGACCAACGTGAATCTAAACATCGCTGAAGCTGAAACTCGAACTGACCAAGTGGAAGGCCGTGTCCAAAACATGGAGCATGTACTGACCAAGATGATAAAAATCATGAGGGAGCAAGAAGGTAAACTTATCAGTCAAGAAGCAAGATCCAGGCGCGACAATCTGAGAGTGTACAATATCCCGGAGGGGGCAGAGGGCTCATCCATGGCGAGCTTCATGGAGAAAGCCCTCCGGAGCAGTCTGGACATCCCTGAGTCCATCAGCCTTGACATTGAGAGAACACACCGGGTTGGAGCCCCGAACTCACGGGGAGAAGAAGATAAACCATGCTTGATATTAATTAAGTTTGTCCGCTTCACAACTAAAGAAGAACTTTTACGCAGAGCATGAGCCAAAAAGACTGTGCTCCTGGAGGGAAGAAGAATCTATTTTGACCAGGACTATCCTCCTACTATCCTTCAGAAGTGTAGAGAATACGCTGAAGCTAAACGAGCGCTGAAAGAGCAAAACATCAGATTTCAAACTCCCTTCCCCGCTAAACTGAGGGTGTTCTATCGAGACAGGACTGCACTTTACCAGACGGCAGAGGAGGCGATGGTGGACATGAGAGCGAGAGGTTTCACTGTCACAAAGGTAACACCCAAGGAGAGCCTGGCGGCGCAGCTGGCATGGTCGGCGTGGCAAGTAGTGGAGGATCGGCTGCGACGGGACGCCGAGGAGCAGCGGGAGCGAGGCATCCGAAAGAAACTTCAGGTTTTCAGGAGACGCACGAGGTCCGCCTCCGAGGACTAGTGAGGATTCATAAGTATATAACAGGCCATCCGGTAAGGTTCATAGAAATTGTTACTCTTCTCCTATACCAAATGAAGATATCTAAGTGGAGAGACTTTTAATAATTGAGAAATGGACACATTTATCTGTCTTCGGGGCGCTCTTTCATTCCAAAGGAGAGGTTTACCCCTAGTGGTAGCTGATAGACATAACACCTTGCAGGGTCAGTTACGAGAGACCCCTACCTTGGAATCACAGTTTTTATGGGTGGACACTTGTTTCTTTTTGTGTTGTTGTTTAGTGTTCGCGTTTTTAAAGGGAGTTGACCATTTTTATATACATTATGACTCTGTGTACTACATAAATACAATAAGTAATGAATAATAGCAGTATTAAGTGTATCTCATTTAATGTAAATGGGCTCACAAACCCTATTAAGAGGAGTAGAATCTTAACCAAAATGAGGAAAGAGAAGGCACCATTGGTATACTTATAGGAAACTCATCTAGATAATAAAGAACACGAGAAATTAAAGAGAATGGGATTCATAAATATGTATTCTTCATCATATAAGTCTGGTCGAAGACGAGGTGTGGTGATTCTTATTTCAAAATCTCTAAATTTTGAAAAATCATTTGAACTGAAGGATAAAGAGGGGAGATTTGTACTCGTAAGGGGAAGTATTGCTGGGAACCTGGTTACATTTATATCTATGCAACACCAGGAAGTGACTTGGGTTTCTTTAAAAAAAATTATAAACGTCAATGTTACAGAAACTCAAGGCTTCTTAATATGTGCTGGGGATCTGAACATTCGTCTTCAACTGGAACTCGATAGCTCCAATAGAAAGATCCCTGAATCAAACAACTTGTATAAGAAGATCTCTGCTCTTTTTGAAGAAGTGGGTTTGATTGACATCTGGAGAGATCTTTACTTTATACCAGAATTGACTTTTATAACATTTAGAAAAGATAAAGATAAGACTGAAAATGGTGGGATGGGGACGATAGATGTGAGTGATCGTGCACCATTATATCTGCTGATTAATTTAGATTTATGCCGTAAGGTAAACACTTGGAAATTAAACTCAAATTTGCTCAAAGATAATAATTTTAAGAAACAAATTAAGAAAGACAAAGGAATTTCTGGACATAAATAACAATGGGGAAGTTTCCCCTCCAATTTTGTGGGACACCTTAAAAGCAGTCTTAAGGGGGAAAATTATAGCAATATCCTCTTATAAGAAAAAAATAAGAAACAAAAGGTTAGAAGATTTACAAAATGATTAAAAAAAAAAAAAACTAGAAAGTAGACACACAAAGACCCCTTCACTAAATACTTGGAAAGAATTGAAAATTGTTAGAAATGAAATAAATATTTTGAATACCCAGGAAATTAAAAAGAAATTAATGTTTTTGAAACAAAAGTACTATGACAGTGGATCAAAATCAATGAAAATACTAGCTTGGAAGTTAAAAAAGAAAATAGCAGATAGTACAGTAACAAAAATTAAGGACCCAAAAACAAATGACATTGTGACTAAAGGAAATTCATAGACCATTTGAAGATTTTTATAAAGCATTATACTCAAAAGTTCCTGGAGAAAATGGAAAATACACTGACAACTTTTTGAATTCACTCAATCTACCAAAGCTAAATACAGAGCAAAATGAACAAATGATGGCAGATATAACCGAAGCGGAGCTTAAGAGTGCCATCAGTAGACTGAAATCAAATCGATCCCAAGGCGCTGATGGCTATACTGCCGAATGGTATAAAGAACTAAAAAATGAACTGATCCCAATAATACTCCCCACACTAAATTGGGTGCTGAAAAAGGCACAAACACCCCCGAGTTGGAAACAAGCTATTATTACTGCTGTACCTAAAGAAGGTAAGGATAAAACTGAGTGCGGATCATATAGGCTAATACCAGTTTTAAACATTGATTACAGACTCTTTACCTCTATAATGGCCAGACGAATGGAGGAATTCTTACCAATGCTGCTACATAATGACCAAACGGGATTCATAAGAAACTGACAGACACAAGATAATAAACGTAGAACTCTTCATGTAATAAACCAAATAACAAAAGATAAAACAGAAGCTGTACTGGTGAGTGTTCACGCTGAGAAAGTGTTCGACTCAGTAAATTGGGATTTTCTGTATAGAGTATTACATAGATTTGGGTTACATGAAACAGTTATTCAAACAATAAAGGCCTTGTATACAAACCCTACTGCAAGGATAAAGGTTAATGGATATTTATCTGACAGTTTTACATTACAAAGAGGAAATAGACAGGGCTGCGCATGGTCCCCTTTTGTTTGCATTATATTTAGAACCTTTGGCCCAATCCATAAGAGAAAATCAAGATATTAAAGTTGTTACCATCAAAGGGAAGGAGCACAAGCTTGCTTGTTATGCTGATGATATTTTGATTTATTTAGGACAATCTACAAACTCCCTACCAAGACTGATTCATCTGTGTGAGCAATATGGTAAAATGTCTGGGTACAAAATTAATATGAATAAAACTCAAATGCTTCCCTACAATTATAATCCACCTGGGGAAGTTCTTGTCAGATACCCAATGGTGTGGCAGGCCAAGTCCTTAAAATACCTGGGTATTAACATACCAAAGGACCAAACAAAACTCTGAGATAAATTATGTCCCATCGCAAAATAAAATTAATGACGACATAAAAAGATGGAATTTGATTCCTTTTTTTACTCTACATTCACGAATTGAATGCATTAAAATGAATGTTTTACCAAGGCTACTGTATTTATTTCAGACCCTTCCTATACCCATTGACCAAAATGTATTTAATGAATGGGACAAAATAATATCACAATACTTATGGGGAGGGAAGAGGCCTAGAGTCCGCTTTAAAACCTTACAATCTGCAAAAGAAAAAGGAGGATGGGGCCTGCCATCTTTAAAGAATTATTACCATGCAGCACAGATGAAGACAGTAATAAATTGGTGTGATGTATCTTATAATGCTCAATGGAAACGTATTGAGGAGAAAACCTTCTCTGTCCCGATTCAATCTACATTGGCGGACCCCAATATCCAAAAATACATAGATGATGTTGGTAGTCCTTGGGTGAAATGCACTCAGTATGGAAAAATGTGGTGAGAGAATACAATCTGGATAAAGACATTGCAGTATTGAAATGGTATGCATATGACTGAATTTATACCAAATGGATTAGATACACAATTTAAAATTTGGACCACCAGAGGACTACCAATAATAGGCAATTTATTTAAAAATGGTAAATTGGTAAGTTCTGACATGCTGAAACATAAATATAACTTGGAAAGACAAGACTTCTACCGATATTTACAAATACGACATTATATAGACACAAAGGTAGACACGGTATCTGATGTTAATTTGGTTTTGATAAATTTGTTTAAAAATGCATACATTGGTAAGGGCACTAAGGAATTAATTTCTCTTGTATATACATTTTTGCTAAATCATACATCATACTCAACTGGGATTGTTAGGGCACTATGGGAGAAAGAAGCAGGAATGGAATCAATATGACTGAGAAGGAATGGACTTGTGTGTGGAAACATCAGTAGGAATGTACTTCCTCTCAAAGATGGAGAGAATTTGGATGGAAAACCTTGATTCGATATTTTATTACGCCATGCCAGAAGTCTCATTATGATGGAAATCCTCCTGTTTGTTGGAGAAAATGTGGAACTCAACGAGCCAATTACTTCCATATTATGTGGGACTGTCCGCTAATTAAACTATATTGGAATGACATTCATAGAACCTTGCAAGAAATTTTTAAATGTGTTATTCATTTTGATATTAAAACAATCTTATATGGAAACTTGCCACAAGATTGGATGAAAAGGGATAAATTCCTTTTCAGTATTTTGTTGGTTGCAAGTAAGTGTATAACTAAAAAATGGCTATCACAGGAAATACCACACTGGACAACATGGTGGGAAATAACAGAGATTTATAAAATGGAAGAGATGATGGCATTTATAAAGAACAGACAGGCCTGGTTTATTTTGAGCTGGAAGAAATGGGTTGAATACATAAATCTGAAAAGGCCCAATCTCATTCTGAAAATGTATGGGTAATGCAAGTGTCTGTCATTGAGTCAGTGCTTTTGTCATTGGTGTAGAGTCTCGGTCACTCCCTTTTGTTCCTGTTTTGTTGTGTTTTGTTTCTTTCTATATGATGGAAATGTACAAAGGAAACTTCGATTATTGATATTTGTGCATATCTGTACATACTAAATGTATCCATCATTATTTAAAATTTATAAATAAAGAATTAAAAAAAAAGTGTGGCACATTATGAAGCACAAAATACGATAATGGAGACCCCGGACTGTTGAACAACTGAAGTCATACGTCAAGCAAGAATGGGAAAGAATTCCACCTACAAAGCTTCAACAATTAGTATCCTCAGTTCTCAAATGCTTATTGAGTGTTGTTAGAAGGAAAGGTGATGTAACAGTGATAAACATACCACTGTCCGAGCTTTTTTGAAACGTGTTGCTGGCATCCATTTCAAAATGAGCAAATATTTGTACAAAAACAAAGTTTATCAGTTTGAACATTAAATATCTTGTCTTTGTTGTGTATTCAATTGAATATAGGTTGAAGAGGATTTGCAAATCATTGTATTCTGGTTTTATTTACATTTTACACAACGTCCCAATTTCATTGGAATTGGGGTTGTACTTTGCCATTTGGTAGCTTACAGCTGTAATACCTGGGTGTCAGTTTTTGGGGGTGTGAGTGTTACCGCTCAATACAGTCTTAAAATTACAACACTTGGGTGTGAGTCTGGGACACTGTGAATACTTTCTGCACCCCTAATTTTTGGCCTTTACAATTGTGCACTTAGGCGTTAGTCACTGGGTGCATGTCCCTTACTGCTACACCCACACACACTAATGTCTACTGCATTGGTGCATGCATGCAGTAGCTGTCTGGCGTCTGAGCCTAGAGGACGGCCATACTTTATGCCCATCATGCCTTGGACATGGACACTTGAAACAAGCACTCGCAGCCAATGCTTGTTTCAATTGTGTTTCTTTGCCGATGACTGGCAGATTGGTTAGACTGACCAGGCCTGAAGCAGAGATATTCTCTGCAACACGGGCATCACACTCACATAAGTGACTGCATGCTGAGCCCCTTACTGCTATGGCAAAGAAGGGAAGCCATGACCTGATATTGTCTGACGAGACTGACAACCCAGCCTCTGAATTTGCTCAGATAAAGTTATTGCTTCTTTCTCTGCAGCTTCTGCTGCTCCTTTCACAGAGCAGTTGGCACCTTCTTGTGACTATAATGAGGGGGAACTGACCCCCCCCCCATCGTGATGACGATGTGGTGTTGACTGCAGCATCTGAGCCATTGTTTAGTGGGGGCCAGCAGGGTCGGATTGGGGCCCATGACCAGGGGGAACGTTCAACCTGTCCTTCCGTCACAGGCTCCCAAGCTTTAGACCAGGGGTGGCCAAGTTAGGTCCTCGAGAGCCCCTGTTTGAGGCTTGCAGCGGATCACTACACAACCTGCCTGTTGTCCCAGGCTAGGTTTTTTGTGCTGTGGCCCAACAGACCCCGGAGCATGCTGTTCAAGCTAACAGGTCTCGGGAGCAATTTGCTGAATTACAGCGCAATCCCAGGCACCAACCTAAGCATGCAGATGGATTCAATCCTGCTAACTGATGTGTTCCCTGGGATCGGGGTCTATCGCGTCAGCCCTCCCAGCAGTCCACCTTTCAGCCACCCACGGACGAACCTCCCAGAAATGACCAGCAGGACAGACAGGCCCGTCATGCTCGCCCCTCAAAATTATCACAGGGCAGTAGCAGTCAGGTTTGACACCTGGTATGGGGTCACCGGTTATTTTTCCCAAACAGTTCAACCGGTGGCGGGAGTTCATCTTTAATCAATGGGTGATTTCCACCTTGGTCAGAGGCTACAATATTCAGTTCAACTGTCATCCCCCCAAGTTCAATGGTATAAAAGTCACAGTTGTTACAGTTGTTACAGACCCAGTGAGCCATAGAGCGGGTCCACGGTTCAGATCACCTACAGGGTTTTATTCAACTTATTTTGTAGTTCCAAAAGAGGATGGTGGCTTTCGTCCCATCCTCAACCTCAGAAAGTTAAATCAGTACATGAAAGTGCTGCATTTGCGCATGCTCCACACAACAGACGTTCTTCAGGCAATTTGGGTGGGGGAGTGGTTTACCAGTGTGGACCTGAAGGATGCCTATTTCCACATCCTTGTGTCAGTTCACCACAGGCAGTTCCTCCAGTATGCCTTTGAGGTATGGTCGTACCAGTTCAGAGTCCTCCCCTTTGGGCTCTCACTCGCTCCTCATACGTTCATCAGGTGTGTGGGAGCAGCACTCTCTCCCTTGCAGGCTCGTGGGATACAGATTCTTCCGTATCTCGATGACTGGCTTGTGTGTGCACCGCGCCGGCAGCAAGCACTCCACAACATGTGTTGTAGCTCGGGCTCACTGTGAATCTCACAAACAGCTCCATGGCCCCATGCCAACAGGTGGTTTTTATTGGCATTGTGCTTGACTCACTGGCGATGACAGGACTATATTTCCGGACTATAGAGCGCACCTGAATATTAGCCGCACCCACCAATTTTAAAAAGATAAAAGAAACTGTACATAAATAAGCCGAACTTTCTATAAGCCGCGGGTTTCCACATTGCAATATGAGATATTTACACAGAAATATATCTGACACAAAGATTTTTTTTAACTTTTAATTAAATATGTACCATAAATGTTTTTTTTGTTGTTGTTTTTTTTTACCTGAAGTGTTACACGTAAATATTGGCATGCATGTCATCCAGAGCATGGTGTCTCTGCTCCACATGGGGGAACTGATTACTTTTAACTTTTTCTTGATATTTCATCACGTGCAGGTAGGATCACATGGAGATGTTATGAGGCACTGTGACTTTTTGGACTTGTTGCGCCAAGGCAGAGAAACGGTGTGGAAGGGTGGGGGGAAGGCTGCGCTCTGCTAACTGATGTGACGGTGCAACTCTGGCGCAAAATGCCAGAGAGGGACTTTTCTTCACTAAAATGAACAGATAAGACCTTACATTTACACTGTGTGTGAAATTACACAGCATGAGGAACGCAGCTTTCAGGAAATCAATTGACAGCATCAATTGACTTAGTTGGAAAAAGCCTGTAAAATCCATAAGTTAGTCGCATCATTGTAAAAGCCACAGTGTTCAAAGTGTGTGAAAAAAGTAGTGGCTTATAGACCAGAAATTACAGTATGCTTTATGTCGTGAAGGCAGGTGTTAGGCTACCGGGAAGGTTCGCAGCCACACAGCGGCTCTGATCTAAAGCCCTTTTCACACCGGTGCTAGTTTGAGTTGCTTTGTGTGGCGTGATGACAATGCAGGAATGTCTGCATCAGGTGCGCGCAGCAGGGGGGCAGAGAGGAAGGTGAGGACGCAGCCTGCAGGTTCTCTGCACAGAGAAATCAGAGTGCAGTGTGGCTGCAGCCATGTCCAAATTTCACTTTTTAATTTTTTCTTTTTGGGGCAACACACAACACTTCACAAACATGGTAACTCAAATAAAATAACAATAATAATAATAATAATAATAATAATGAAATGAAAAAAAACCTGACTGTGAGGCTTGCATGTTCAACCTCCAGCTGAAATGCATCTGCTGAATCACAGAGAAAGAGGGATAAAAAAAAAAAAAAAAAAAAAAAAAATATCACGCAGGGATCCAGTTCACAAACCATAAAACTTAAAATGGTCAAATTTTACAAGTTGGGAGAAACAAAAAACAAAGCCACATCCCATCGCCATTTCAGCAAAATGTCAATACTTTGGCTGAGCTGACACCAGGAAAGATCCAAAACTTGTAAAGATGTGAAAAAATAAATGATTACCCAGGAAAACAGAAAGGGATATACTAAATTTGACATTCTCCGTGATGACGCAGCGACACTGTGCCATTGCTTAGGAAGAGCCCTGGACTGTTGATGTTGTTAAAACGCAAAAGTACAGACAGATGCCCAGTTCCGGATCACCTTTCTTAAAGTCCTGCTATACGGAGCCATAATGCAACTGAATATCCTTTATTGGCTATTGATGTATTGGGTATTTGGATGTTATCTAGCTGAAAAAGTCAGGATGGGGTAGCCCTTCTACTTAAAGTGTGAAGCCACATTATGTGTGGTGCAAATATTTGCCGGAAATGGATCACTTTGCCGGTTCTGGATCACGACACTCTGTGTCACTTTGGGGGCATTCCTGGCATCTGGCTGGAGCCATTCTAATGCAGAATGATACACACTGTGCCCGAGAATGCGTTTTGAACACAAAATGATATAAATTATACTTATTAAATGAGAATTTACTTAGTTTCAAAAGGCACTGTTATATGTTTTTACGAGCAAAAAATGAAGTGTGGAGGTGAGATTTCTCCCAATTTCTCCTGAATTAAAAAGTAAAAGCCCCACATTCATGCCCATTCGTGATGTTGAGATGACACCCAAAGTACACATGGCTCACAAGTACTGACACGAGACGGCTGCTTCAGTGATCCACAACCGGCAAATTTTTGCGTCAGAGATAAATGCGTGCAGCAATTAAACAGCAAGACATAACACACTGACATTTTCTACCCAAGTAAGTAAGTATTTTCTCACTCTAGAACCAAAAACAATGAATGGCTAACTCACCTTTGCTACTTCATAGAGATCATTACTTTAAAACTTGCAGGAATGAGTGAGTCAGAAAAAGCGCGCACACCACGGAGACGGAATGTTTTGATTCCTCTGCTGATCACAAAGATGGCTGAATCTGGTCGAGCTTGTGGTCATTTGTAGACAAAACATCAGTCTTTCCACTGGTACCAAGTGTTAGCTTATTCGCACTGATTACGAGAAATGGCGGAGCAAATATTACAGCAGTGATCCAGAACTGGCAATGATCCGGAACTGGGCAAGTGACTGTACTTTTTATTCAATGACTTGATTAATTGCCAGAATAATCGATAGAATATTTGATTACTAAAATAACAGATAGCTGAAGCCCTAAAAAGAAGTCAAGTGGTACAAATCCCTTTCCACTTACTAATGTGACAGTTAACACTGAACTGTAACAGGATACAGTAAAACACCTTAGTTGAGAAATCCCTTTTTTTTTAAAGCAATTAAAACAAGAACTTGAAAGCTGCTTTCAAAACAATTAGTTTTGCTAAATGTCTTTTTTTATTTTTCCAAATGTGAACTGCACAAAGTTAACAGCACCACAGACCGCCAAATGGTCATGTCAGCAACAAAAGAGGGAAGCGTGAATCATGGGCCTCGAAAGCCATGTGAAAGAGGACTTACTACAAAACAGAGGGACCAACCACTAATAGTTCAGCTAACGTCAAAGAAAATGAAAGTGGCTAATAAGAAGCTTAAACATGCTGGTCCACATCTCAATAATTTCTTCCTGATGTGAGTCAGAGTGCCCACAAAGTTACATAAGTAAGAATAAAACATTAAGCAGCTTTGCCGAATGTTCTCACTTCAGCTCAGCCGGCCTTCACTGAATCTGTCCAACAATGTAGCTGCAGAGAAACTGCATCCTATATACGAGTATAAATTTAAAAACAGGAACCCTGACAACTGTTGCTATACAGTGCATAGTTCCTCTTCCGACTGAAACCGCTCAAGCCATCTCCTCCCTCTATCAAAGCAGAGAAAGAGAAGAAACAAATTAGACAAGTCATACCTCTTACAGTCAGCTTGTTGCCTTCCATGCACTGCTGGAGCATGCAAATCTCACTAATTATTAAGGAGATGTAAGGAGCTTAAACTTGCCTCAAGCAGCTAACACACAAGTGCATCACATATAGAACAAACAGTGTGGCAGTCATACAAGATTTATTTATTTATTTTGTTAGTGAATCTATGATACGGTGCGCTTTGCAAGCTTCACACCTTGCAGAGCAGATCAAACATCTGACACGAGCAAGGTGCTCAATATGAGGAAATCACAGAAACAGATGATTTCACAACTTAGATAAGACGGAAGTCAAACACTGACCTCATGTTTGAATAAAAACGCAGCAGTACGCACGCTGTTTATCGTAAACACTGAATTAAGGAAGTAAAAATAAGCAAACAAACACCAAATAAAAAGTGCACTAATCATTGCCCATGTGAAGGAAATGTTTCAACAGGGTGTGAAAACGCCAACATATCAGCTTCGTTCCTACCACGGCAAACTAAGAGCCACAACATCTCAGTCTTTCCACAGATCACGCAAATGAGGATAATCATATATGCGTAGTGAATTTCATCTGTCCTCTCTATTTTCTTAATTGTCTTTCTGGTAAAATTAGCAGTGTAAAAATCACACAAGCAGTTATGAGGCTCTTCCACAAAATGCTCTTCCTTCCCATTTAATCTCGAATAGCAAATTGAGGTGCGTTTTGAAGCATCACAGTAACTTCTTGATCCAGTGAAATCAATCTTGAACAAACTTTATATATGTATTAGTTAGGACCATCATTGGCACTAGTTTTGAGATTGGGGTCAAATTTTTCTGTTCAAAGAGAAGCCGTGATATTGGGGGGGGGGGGGGCTAATCCGCCTATCCTCAATAACAATAACAATCCCAATCCCTCTTAAATTCTAAATCCCTCTTCCTCTGCTTAGTTTTACTCCCTTTTTTTTTTTTTTTTACTCCCTTTCAATTCCCTTGGGCCTCCTTATGAATGTGAATCGAGGTTCTCCCAAGAAATTTTTTAGTATAGTGGTGCTGTTAGTAACTATCACTCAAATTGGCGTGCAATGCTTCCACTCGGGGTCCTATCAGAACTTGTGTCCTGAAGCCCTAAGAAAAAAATGAAAATCTTTTAGTACCGTTTCTGGTCTGACTTTGTGCTGAACTGTTGATTAGTGAAATTAATCTAAAATGTTTGTGTTTCATTAACACACTGTATACATGTTACAAATGTGCAATCAACTTATTTGAAAGAAAAAAGAAATGTATGTTTCCCATGTCAATAAAGCTCCACTGAATGAAATGATACAGAAGAAGAGAAGGGAGACCGAGACAGACAGACAGAGAGAGGGACAGCTGTCTTTTCTCTATAAAGTATATGCTTTTATTTCCAAGACCTGCCATTTTTCATCAATCAAAATTTGATTGATAAAATTTTTTCACAGAGGCGCCTCAAACATTGTGTACAAGTAGATGTACCATTTTGAGGAAGAAGCGCATTTCTGCATGTCCAAAAAGCCACAAGAAACCACAAAAAATTAATCAATAAACGTACTTCATTGACTAACTGATCATATGTAAGTTTTGGCTTATTGCACCAGCATGCAGCTGTTGTCTTTGAATGCTGCTATTGTTTATTATATCATTTAATTATTTGTTTTACTATGCGTTATTATTGGCAATATTGTTTGATGAGGTGGCTGCTTTAATTATATACACCTGCACCTGTGTGGATTACTTCCCCCCCCAAAAAAAAAAACATCCATAAACCAGCTAGAACTGAACCAGGGGTTTCTGGACAGTCGCCTCTGCGCTTCTTCTCGCTGGCTTTATTTCTTCCGCGGTTTTACAGTCATTTTGACACGTTATCCAACTTTTAACATTGTGTTCGTCCGTTATTGTCTACAAAATCGCTCTTTCATGCGCTCGCATTCTGTGTAAATGCTCGTCTTGAGTGGGAGTCATTGCGTCAGTGCGTACAGAGCGCGTGATCCATTATAACAAGATGTCAATCCTATTATTAAGATACTTTTAGAGCTGCTTATAAAGAAGGAATGAACACGCAACTGTTTTACCAAGCTATTACAATATAAACATTACAAATAATTACCTTTTAGGCTGTTCCAAATATGTTCTCCACCTCAGAGAGAGAAAGAAAGCTCCAAATGAAACAGTCCTCTGTGATTCCAGAAGCGGTTAGAGGTGTTTTCCAAACTGAAAGAAAATGATTAAACCACAACAAAATAATTACTTTATATACAGTGTCTGGTGCACAAAGCAGGTGGGACTGTAGCGCACGAGAGAGCTGAGCCAAAATGGCCTGTCCTGCCCTTGTAGCTGCCAGGTGCTCGGATAATGGGCATTTAACAGCCTCCTCCTCAATAAAAACATGCCTCTAACATACTCATTGTCAATGATGTTGCTAAATTTTTAGCTTCTTGAAATTAGCACTACGCTCAGAGATCATCATCATCATCAATTTTATTTATATAGCGCCAAATCACAACAAACAGTTGCCCCAAGGCGAGATCATCATCATCATCAATTTTATTTATATAGCGCCAAATCACAACAAACAGTTGCCCCAAGGCGCTTACATTGTAAGGCAAGGCCATACAATAATTACGTAAAAACCCCAACGGTCAAAACGACCCCCTGTGAGCAAGCACTTGGCGACAGTGGGAAGGAAAAACTCCCTTTTAACAGGAAGAAACCTCCAGCAGAACCAGGCTCAGGGAGGGGCAGTCTTCTGCTGGGACTGGATGGGGCTGAGGGAGAGAACCAAGAAAAAGACATGCTGTGGAGGGGAGCAGAGATCAATCACTAATGATTAAATGCAGAGTGGTGCATACAGAGCAAAAACAGAAAGAAACAGTGCATCATGGGAACCCCCCAGCAGTCTAAGTCTATAGCAGCATAACTAAGGGATGGTTCAGGGTCACTTGATCCAGCCCCAACTATAAGCTTTAGCAAAAACGAAAGTTTTAAGCCTAATCTTAAAAGTAGAGAGGGTGTCTGTCTCCCTGATCCGAATTGGGAGCTGGTTCCACAGGAGAGGAGCCTGAAAGCTGAAGGCTCTGCCTCCCATTCTACTCTTACAAACCCTAGGAACTACAAGTAAGCCTGCAGTCTGAGAGCGAAGCGCCCTATTGGGGTGATATGGTACTATGAGGTCCCTAAGATAAGATGGGACCTGATTATTCAAAACCTATAAGTAAGAAGAAGAATTTTAAATTCTATTCTAGAATTAACAGGAAGCCAATGAAGAGAGGCCAATATGGGTGAGATATGCTCTCTCCTTCTAGTCCCCGTTAGTACTCTAGCTGCAGCATTTTGAATTAACTGAAGGCTTTTCAGGGAACTTTTAGGACAACCTGATAATAATGAATTACAATAGTCCAGCCTAGAGGAAATAAATGCATGAATTAGTTTTTCAGCATCACTCTGAGACAAGACCTTTCTAATTTTAGAGATATTGCGTAAATGCAAAAAAGCAGTCCTACATATTTGTTTAATATGCGCATTGAAGGACATATCCTGATCAAAAATAACTCCAAGATTTCTCACAGTATTACTAGAGGTCAGGGTAATGCCATCCAGAGTAAGGATCTGGTTAGACACCATGTTTCTAAGATTGTGGGGCCAAGTACAATAACTTCAGTTTTATCTGAGTTTAAAAGCAGGAAATTAGAGGTCACCCATGTCTTTATGTCTGTAAGACAATCCTGCAGTTTAGCTAATTGGTGTGTGTCCTCTGGCTTCATGGATAAATAAAGCTGGGTATCATCTGTGTAACAATGAAAATTTAAGCAATGCCGTCTAATAATACTGCCTAAAGGAAGCATGTATAAAGTGAATAAAATTGGTCCTAGCACAGAACCTTGTGGAACTCCATAATTAACCTTAGTCTGTGAAGAAGATTCCCCATTTACATGAACAAATTGTAATCTATTAGATAAATATGATTCAAACCACCGCAGCGCAGTGCCTTTAATACCTATGGCATGCTCTAATCTCTGTAATAAAATTTTATGGTCAACAGTATCAAAAGCAGCACTGAGGTCTAACAGAACAAGCACAGAGATGAGTCCACTGTCTGAGGCCATAAGAAGATCATTTGTAACCTTCACTAATGCTGTTTCTATACTAAGATGAATTCTAAAACCTGACTGAAACTCTTCAAATAGACCATTCCTCTGCAGATGATCAGTTAGCTGTTTTACAACTACCCTTTCAAGAATTTTTGAGAGAAAAGGAAGGTTGATGATTGATAGTTTGGATGAAGTAACTAATGAAAATAACTCAGACAGAACAATCTGAGAGAAAGAGTCTAACCAAATACCGGCATCACTGAAAGCAGCCAAAGATAACAATATATCTTTGGGATGGTTATGAGTAATTTTTTCTCTAATAGTTAAAATTTTATTAGCAAAGAAAGTCATGAAGTCATTACTAGTTAAACTTAAAGGAATACTCGGCTCAATAGAGCTCTGACTCTGTCAGCCTGGCTACAGTGCTGAAAAGAAACCTGGGGTTGTTCTTATTTTCTTCAATTAGTGATGAGTAGTAAGATGTCCTAGCTTTACGGAGGGCTTTTTTATAGAGCAACAGACTCTTTTTCCAGGATAAGTGAAGATCTTCTAAATTAGTGAGACGCCATTTCCTCTCCAACTTACAGGTTATCTGCTTTAAGCTGCGAGTTTGTGAGTTATACCACAGAGTCAGGCACTTCTGATTTAAAGCTCTCTTTTTCAGAGGAGCTACAGCATCCAAAGTTGTCTTCAATGAGGATGTAAAACTATTGACGAGATACTCTATCTCACTTACAGAGTTTAGGTAGCTACTCTGCACTGTGTTGGTATATGGCATTAGAGAACATAAAGAAGGAATCATATCCTTAAACCTAGTTACAGAGCTTTCTGAAAGACTTCTAGTGTAATGAAACTTATTCCCCACTGCTGGGTAGTCCATCAGAGTAAATGTTATTAAGAAATGATCAGACAGAAGGGAGTTTTCAGGGAATACTGTTAAGTCTTCAATGTCCATACCATAAGTCAGAACAAGATCTAAGATATGATTAAAGTGGTGGGTGGACTCATTACATTTTGAGCAAAGCCAATTGAGTCTAATAATAGATTAAATGCAATGTTGAGGCTGTCATTCTCAGCATCTGTGTGGATGTTAAAATCGCCCACTATAATTATCTTATCTGAGCTAAGCACTAAGTCAGACAAAAGGTCTGAAAATTCACAGAGAAACTCACAGTAACGACCAGGAGGACGATAGATAACAACAAATAAAACTGTTTTTTGGGACTTCCAATTTGGATGGACAAGACTAAGAGTCAAGCTTTCAAATGAATTAAAGCTCTGTCTGGGTTTTTGATTAATTAATAAGCTGGAATGGAAGATTGCTGCTAACCCTCCGCCTCGGCCCGTGCTACGAGCATTCTGGCAGTTAGTGTGACTCGGGGGTGTTGACTCATTTAAATTAACATATTCATCCTGCTGTAACCAGGTTTCTGTAAGGCAGAATAAATCAATATGTTGATCAATTATTATATCATTTACTAACAGGGACTTAGAAGAGAGAGACCTAATGTTTAATAGACCACATTTAACTGTTTTAGTCTGTAGTGCAGTTGAAGGTGCTACATTATTTTTTCTTTTTGAGTTTTTATGCTTAAATAGATTTTTGCTGGTTATTGGTGGTCTGGGAGCAGGCACCGTCTCTACAGGGATGGGGTAATGAGGGGATGGCAGGGGGAGAGAAGCTGCAGAGAGGTGTGTAAGACTACAACGCTGCTTCCTGGTCCCAACCCTGGATAGTCACGGTTTGGAGGATTTCAGAAAATTGGCCAGATTTCTAGAAATGAGAGCTGCTCCATCCAAAGTGGGATGGATGCCGTCTCTCCTAACAAGACCAGGTTTTCCCCAGAAGCTTTGCCAATTATCTATGAAGCCCACCTCATTTTTTGGACACCACTCAGACAGCCGGCAATTCAAGGAGAAAATGCGGCTAAACATGTCACTCCCGGTCCGATTGGGGAGGGGCCCAGAGAAAACTACAGAGTCCGACATTGGTTTTGCAAAGTTACACACCGATTCAATGTTAATTTTAGTGACCTCCGATTGGCGTAACCGGGTGTCATTACTGCCGACGTGAATTACAATCTTACCAAATTTATGCTTAGCCTTAGCCAGCAGTTTCAAATTTCCTTCAATGTCGCCTGCTCTGGCCCCCGGAAGACAATTGACTATGGTTGCTGGTGTCGCTAACTTCACATTTCTCAAAACAGAGTCGCCAATAACCAGAGTTTGAGCCTCGGCGGGTGTGTCGTCGAGTGGGGAAAAACGGTTAGAAAGGTGAACGGGTTGGCGGTGTACACGGGGCTTCTGTTTAGGGCTACGCTTCCTCCTCACAGTCACCCAGTCGGCCTGCTTTCCCGGCTGCTCGGGATCTGCCAGAGGGAAACTAACGGTGGCTAAGCTACCTTGGTCCGCACCGACTACAGGGGCCTGGCTAGCTGTAGAATTTTCCACGGTGCGGAGCAGAGTCTCCAATTCGCCCAGCCTGGCCTCCAAAGCTACGAATAAGCTACACTTATTACAAGTACCATTACTGCTAAAGGAGGCCGAGGAATAACTAAACATTTCACACCCAGAGCAGAAAAGTGCGGGAGAGACAGGAGAAGCCGCCATGCTAAACCGGCTAAGAGCTAGTAGCTGTGCTAAGCTAGCGGATTCCTAAAAACACACAAAATGAATAATGTGTAAATAATTTAGAGGTGATTCAGCAGAGGGAGTGCTTTAGTTAAGGCACGTGAAGATTACACTGTGAGCAAAACCGTTATCTAGTAACTAGATCAATCTAACCTGCGCAGATTAAACAGCTAACAGATACAGCAAAACACCGCTGTGCTCCGGAACAGGAAGTGATACATACCGCAGTGAGAGCCACCACCAGTAGAGGCCTACTGGTGGTTGGAGATAGCCTTATTCTGCCTCAGAGCCTCTTAAAGCCACTATTCTCCCACGAACTGGACTCGTACAAAAGAAAAACAAACAAAAAAAAAACATGCTATGTGGCGCATTATTCATCCTTCATTATTCAGTGGGACCAGGGCTTTAAGCCCAAGGATGAATAATGAAGCCTCCTCAGCATCATTGTCCACACGAACTGTTACTGATGCACAGCGCATTCACACTTAACGTGACATAATGGCAGAGAGCCAAGAAACAGTCCATAAAAGGTAGAAAATGTCCAAAGTTTGGGATCATTTCTATCAGAGCTGGCGTAGCCACATAATGGAATGCAAAATCTGGTCAGAAAAATCCAAACTTAAAGTGGATATGACACCTAAAAAATTAGGTAAACCTGATATAAATATCAAAAAATACATACAGTATAGTAAGTTGAAAGTGGTTTTAATCATTATCACTGAGAAAGTTTGGCACAGCTTCTCAAAAGTATGTTTCTTGGAAAGTGCGTTCCATCAGCGGTCACGTGATGCTGTGACATACACAACGTGTAGAGTCCCGTCTTTGTCTGTTCGACTGACAACAGGAACAGATGGACCTCAGCATGGACAGTGACGAGATCAAGAACTTTTCTGACTCCTCTTCAAGTGTGGATTATTTCTGACTCGGATCCTGAGGATGTCGCAGCAGTGATTAGACCCTACAGATTGGAGCCGTATCTTTCGGACGAACATTCAAACCAGGAGCATTCTGGAAAATAATGCCGACAGAGCTTATGGTGGAGCCGAAGCAGAGGCAAGAGACGTGCCAAGTTCCGATGGATTTTGAAAGGCTGCAGAATATGGAATGGTATGGGAGGCTTGATTTTTGTTGCTTGCTGTTATAACACTATAATTCTAGCATTTTGATTCTAGCGTCTGTTTACTGCCTTTGTTATTGTTCCGAAGCTGCGATAGTGTAGCTACTACTTGCGGACCACCGTCAATACCTTTGGGTTTTGCCGTTTTCGAGTGCCTGGCATTGCATCCATCCGTGCTTAGTTACGTTATTTTCACGAAAGAATAGGAAATAACGGTGAATGTTTCGAAAAAGATCGCCGGGATTGGGATTGACATTTTAGGTGTTCCTGTGAGCGGTGTGAGAACATGGAGACGGTAGAGGAAAGTGTCTGCTGTCGGAGCAAATGCGGGTGTGCGAGCAGAGCGAGCAGCAGCCTGACATTTCGTGCATCGCACAACACTGCAGCTTTGATTGATCTGCCTGGACTTGAAAGGCTAAAACCTTTTGCCCTTGTGTTTGTACAAGTATGCTGCGACACACTGGTCAGGCATATCGACAAACAAGTCCCTGAGAGCTGTGTTTAATCAAAGTTTCTGCCGCTAAAAAAAGTGTAACAACGGCCGCCAGGCGCGCAAGCTGATACGGTCTACATACAATGACGTATTTCAGGCTTGGTGCTCAGCGGGAAGCTGGTCACGGGGCTTGCACATTTTTCATCTTCCACCATTCGAAGATTCAGACGGCTTTCGGTGGCTTTTCAGTCGTGTGACTATCCGAGAAATTGTGGAAGAGGTGGGCATCATTTTTCGGAGTCCAGCGTGTCCTGTGAGACTTCAACACGGAGGTACTTTTGCTCCACCGTTATCAGCTTCGTGCCGAAGCATGAATTTCACCACCACTCTTTTCATGGCCAAATCTTCTGTCACAGTGGAATGTGCCGAAAAAGTGCTGATGTCCACCTCTTCCGCAATTTTTCAGATAGTCACACGACGGTCCCGCATCACCATAGCGTTCACTTTGGAAATGATCCGGTCATTTCAGCATGTTGATGGCCGACTGGAGCGTGGCTCGCTCTCCACAGTTGTGCAGACGTCTTTAAACCGGTTGTACCGCTCCTTAATCTGTTTGATGCCCATAGGATCGTCACCGAAAGCCGTCTGAATAAACCAAATGGTTTCCACCTGGCTGTCGCCCAGTTTCTGGCAAAATTTGATGCAGTCGTGCTGCTCCAGTTGTTCCGCCATTTGCCTTGCAAGAAAATCTGATGAGAGTACAACCCATCCTCACACAAAGGCTGCTTACAAGCAATGATGCAATCAAAGGCGTGAAAAAATTCATGCCTGCGCACGAAGGTTCAAGGTTGGCTCATGCAGCACACGTGATTCAAATCCATCAGGTTTTTGAAAAAAATAAAAAGGTCGGATACTTTTCTAACAAACCTCGTATAAACATTAGAAGGTTTTCTTTTCGTTCAAACTCTCTCTTGGCTGTAACAGTCAGTTAGCATGGCTACAGAAATTAGCTAAAAACAGAGTCATACACCCGCGGTGAGTTAAAATAACTGCTGTGCCCCACCAATACTCCTAGTCTGTTTTGAGGATAGCATGACAGAATAAAGCGCTTTGTTTGCCTCGAGGCCTGGCACAGTACATACACCAAATTTTATGGTCAACAGTATCAAAAGCAGCACTGAGGTCTAACAGAACAAGCACAGAGATGAGTCCACTGTCTGAGGCCATAAGAAGATCATTTGTAACCTTCACTAATGCTGTTTCTGTACTATGATGAATTCTAAAACCTGACTGAAACTCTTCAAATAGACCATTCCTCTGCAGATCAGTTAGCTGTTTTACAACTACCCTTTCAAGAATTTTTGAGAGAAAAGGAGGTTGGAGATTGGCCTATAATTAGCTAAGATAGCTGGGTCAAGTGATGGCTTTTTAAGTAATGGTTTAATTACTGCCACCTTAAAAGCTTGTGGTACATAGCCAACTAATAAGACAGATTGATCATATTTAAGATCGAAGCATTAAATAATGGTAGGGCTTCCTTGAGCAGCCTGGTAGGAATGGGGTCTAATCGACATGTTGATGGTTTGGATGAAGTAACTAATGAAAAAACTCAGACAGAACAATCTGAGAGAAAGAGTCTAACCAAATACCGGCATCACTGAAAGCAGCCAAAGATAACGATACGTCTTTGGGATGGTTATTAATTTTTTCTCTAATAGTTAAAATTTTATTAGCAAAGAAAGTCATGAAGTCATTACTAGTTAAAGTTAAAGGAATACTCGGCTCAATAGAGCTCTGACTCTTGTCAGCCTGGCTACAGTGCTGAAAAGAAACCTGGGGTTGTTCTTATTTTCTTCAATTAGTGATGAGTAGTAAGATGTCCTAGCTTTACGGAGGGCTTTTTTTATAGAGCAACAGACTCTTTTTCCAGGCTAAGTGAAGATCTTCTAAATTAGTGAGACGCCATTTCCTCTCCAACTTACGGGTTATCTGCTTTAAGCTGGAGTTATACCATGGAGTCAGGCACTTCTGATTTAAAGCTCTCTTTTCAGAGGAGCTACAGCATCCAAAGTTGTCTGCAATGAGGATGTAAACTATTGACGATATACTCTATCGCACTTACAGAGTTTAGGTAGCTACTCTGCACTGTGTTGGTATATGGCATTAGAGAACATAAAGAAGGAATCATATCCTTAAACCTAGTTACAGCGCTTTGTGAAAGACTTCTAGTGTATGAAACTTATTCCCCACTGCTGGGTAGTCCATCAGAGTAATGTAATGTTATTAAGAAATGATCAGACAGAAGGGAGTTTTCAGGGAATACTGTTAAGTCTTCATTTCCATACCATAAGTCAGAACAAGATCTAAGATATGATTAAAGGGTGGGTGGACTCATTTACATTTTGAGCAAAGCCAACTGAGTCTAATAATAGATTAAATGCAGTGTTGAGGCTGTCATTCTCAGCATCTGTGTGGATGTTAAAATCCCCACTATAATTATCTTATCTGAGCTAAGCACTAAGTCAGACAAAAGGTCTGAAATTCACAAGAAACTCACAGTAACGACCAGGTGGACGATAGATAATACAAATAAAACTGGTTTTTGGACTTCCAATTTGGATGGACAAGACTAAGAGTCAAGCTTTCAATGAATTAAAGCTCTGTCTGGGTTTTGATTATTATAAGCTGGAATGGAAGATTGCTGATAATCCTCCGCCTCAGCCCGTGCTACGAGATTTGGCAGTTAGTGTGACTCGGGGGTGTTGACTCTTTAAACTAACATATCATCCTGCTGTAACCAGGTTTCTGTAAGGCAGAATAATCAATATGTTGATCAATTATTATATCATTACCAACAGGGACTTAGAAGAGAGAGACCTAATGTTTAATAACCACATTTAACTGTTTTAGTCTGTGGTGCAGTTGAAGGTGCTATATTATTTTTTCTTTTGAATTTTTATTCTTAAATAGATTTTTCCTGGTTATTGGTGGTCTGGGAGCAGGCACCGTCTCTACGGGATGGGGTAATGAGGGGATGGCAGGGGGAGAGAAGCTGCAGAGAGTGTGTAAGACTACAACTCTGCTTCCTGGTCCCAACCCTGGATGAGTCACGGTTTGGAGGATTTAAAAATTGGCCAATTTCTAGAATGAAATAGCTGCTCCATCCAAAGTGATACTAATAGAAGTATAAACAATAAGCTCCAGCCCCCTGTAACCCTCATTTGGGTAAGTGGTTGAAGATGATTGAGTGTGAAAATAAAGACATTTTAATATAAGATACAGTGGATACAAAATAAATTCAAGTTACTGAATATGTGTTGAGAATTAAACAAAATCATCATCGAGAAATGGAAGAAGTACAGCATTATTTAAATTCTGTCATCAAATACTGACTAGTTGTAATTAAAGATAAGTGAGGGAAGACAACAAGATGCATAGTAACACTGCAATATTTTATACATTTTCTTTTCCTTTTTTTTTAACTTTTAGATTAAAAACATTTTGGGTTGAGTACTTCAGAAGCCATCAATGGAAATTTTAATTGCAAAACCATCTAGGATCCATGGCCAATGGCGTTCCTGCCCCCCCAAAAGAGATGACTGATGCTGATGACAGAGGTTGGAGAAAAATGTCCAGACTGGTCTGAGGTGATAGAAAAACTCCAGTAACTTTGATACCTCTCCTTACTGCCAAAGAATGCACAAGTCAAACCTTGAAGAAGATGTGCCACAGCAGCAGAAGACCACATCGTGTGCCACTGCTGTCAAAGAACAACGTAAAACTGGAAAAACGTTGCCTGGTCTGATTATTCTGGATTTCTGCCACGACATTCAGATGATCAGAATTTGGTGTAAACAATGTGGAAGCATAGATATATCCTGCCTTTTCTCAACAATTCATACTGCTGCTGTGATGGTTTGACAAATGCGTGATTCCATAATTGAAAAGGTATATCCACACCAACCTGAGTGATTTTGTTGTGATTTGCCAGGAACATGGACAGGTTCTGAGACTCCTGAATAGACGAGGGTTCGGACATTTTTCTGAGAAACTGAGCCGCTCTGATGAGGTTAAAAAAAGAAAAAAAAAAAAGAAAAAAGAAAAAAGCATTTTAGTCACTTCAAATTCAAATCAAGAAAACTTGCATCTGTGAAATGAACCCGTTGTGGTGATTAGTAGGCAGGAAAATCTACACAACTTGTTCCTTCAAGCCCAAAGGGGACAGAAAATAGTCTTCAAGGCTGATGCTGCTATCTAGTGTCTGTGATGAAAAATCAGCAGTGTGGCTTCCACAGTGTCCTTTTCTGTTTTCAACAAACTAGGAAGTGGCAGGGGTGGTGGCCAAGTGGTTAGTGTGCTCTGATTTGCTGTGGCAACCCCAAATGAAAACAAGGGAGCAGCCAAAGGGACTTACTTTTACCAACTAGGAAGTAGTGCCTGTGGGCATGAAGATGCTAAGGGTTAATAATGGTGATGATAATAATATATATAATAATAATAATAATAATAATAATTTCCTTTGTCATTGTACATTCATACAATGAAATTTGTACTTGGAATTTAACCCGTCCTAATTACAGTTGTACATAATCAAACCACTAGGAGCAGTGGGCAGCCAGAGTCCAGCGCCCGAGGACCAACTTCAGGTGCAGAGACGCTGCCTTGGTCAGGGGCAGAGGGAAAATAGATCCTAAATAAGCACGTTTTTGATTGTGGGAGGAAGCCGGAGCACCCACAGGAAACCCACACAGACACGGTGAGAACATGCAAACTCCACACAGAAAGGGTGGGAAGTGATCCCATGACCTTCTTGCGGTGAGGTATCAGTGCTAACCACTAAGCCAGCATGCCAACCACCATGGCAGATAGGTAGAGTAAGTATAGCAGCAAAAAGGATGTGGTCATGTCTTTTAGGATAGAATTTCATGGTAACCAAATACTCTGTAAAACTGCATCATGTCATAGAAAACAGTTCATTTAGGGGTAAAATCTGCTGCCTCTTTTGAGCTCTGTTGATATTGTTGTCCATGGGAAAGTCCTGGAATCGTTTGAAGCCTATTGTCCTTGTCACTAGCTGGTAGACATTCCAAAACACAAACTGATTTGATGGAAATATCACCTTTGACCTCAATGACCATGACCTGAATGAATGACCTTCAGTCAACTTTTCCAGTGCAATTCTAAAACCCAGTTATGTATGTGCCAATTTTGGTCCCACTTAGGGTGTTGACAATCAAATTCATTGACCTCAATGACCTTGACCTTTGTGTAAAGGGGGGGGGTACTTTTGATTTTAATGATCTTGACCTCTGTCAAAATGAACCAGGGCAATTCCAGGGATGACAGATTCCCCCCGATCTACATACCAAGTGTGGTGCAAATCGACCAAAGGACTTGGCGCGACCAGGGGAACAAACAGACAGACATTACTGAAATTACAGTATGATACCGTTTGTAGGCGGAGTGGTCATTCTTGACACTGCATTTCATGTTCTTCAGTTCATCAAGCACAGCGAACATGTTGATGAACTTGCCAAGGGTGAGTAGGTAAGCCTCTGACACGAAGTCTTTCTGCGCTCAGTGTGACACAAACGTCGAACCTCTCCACAGAAGCGATCGATTGCTGTGCGCTGAAAAAGGAAAGAGTAAGAACTATGTTCAAAGAACCTGACCAGGTAACAGTCAAGAAGAAGCAACAATGATGGAATGTAAGATGTTACCTGGAAATACATGAAATTCATCAGCTTAGTAACTTCAGGCTCCAGGACTTCCACAGTCTTCTCATAGATCTCTACTCTGTTCGGCTGTTCATTGCACTTAACCTAATTTAAAAATATGCTATGAGGCTAAAGGTTTTGTCTTACAAGACAATGTGTTTCAATATCCTTCACACAGTGGTTACCTGTGGTATAGCACGTGAACAACTCCTCCACGTGTAGAGCATGATGGCATATTCCTGCCCCTCCTCCAACATCTCATTCTAAATGAAACAAAGCACATATCTCTACTGACCACAATGAACTGAAAATCAATATTATTATTTCAACTCAGCATATTTACAACAACAGCAGACAAACCCAACACATGCACATACATCACTGCTTCTATTGTCAGTAAATGAGTCCAAGTTGTCAAGGTTTTGCTTTTGAGCTGTGAAAAGTGCCCTGGCTTCCAAACAAAGTGCTGTTTGATTCAAAGCCAGAACAATTATCCCTCAATAATTAGAGACAAAGCACTACTGTGGCTCTTCACCACAATCAACAGCATTTGTCCCAGAATATTTGTTGTTCACCCGGATGCTAGGAAACAGCCGGCAAGTCCCCTACCAGACCCCAAACCCAAAAAAACCTTTTAATCCTGTTCTCTAAAACTACTTTCCCAACCGAATTATCACTGCGTTAAAACAAAGAATCAACATTTAAAGGAAGCCTGAGTGAGTCGTAGAGTGATGTGAGTCGTACCATGCTCGAGTGGACAGTTGCCTGCTCGATGTATCTGGCGATGCCGGTGACAAATGCATTTCGGTCCTCAAAGTTGGTGTTGAAGTTGGGCTGTGAAAAGATGAACATTTTATTTACATTAATTTAAAAAAATGGTAGTGGTAAGAATTTCAGATTTTTAATAAGGCCAAAATACTGGAAGAGTCTCCTAAGCTAAGAATCACACAAAACATAGTCACAAAGCAGTACCGTTTTATGATTTTAGTGTTTTATTAACAGGACTCATCCCAAACTACACTTTGACATTTGTTCTGATTTGATTCATTGGAGGAAACTGGCCTTTAAAAGCAGCCATTAGAAACACATTCAGTGTGTGGACTGTATTGCATTCATTTTCACTAATGATGTAACATACCGAGGGCAGCACGGTGGCTTAGTGGTTAGCACTGTTGCCTCACAGCGAGAAGGTTGGGGTTCGATTCCCATGGCCTTTCTGTGTGGAGTTTGCATGTTCTCCCAGTGTTTGCATGGGTTTCCTCCGGGTGCTCCGGTTTCCTCCCACACCAAAGACATGCGGGTTAGGTGGATTGGAATCTTTAAAATTGTCTGTAGGTGTGTGTGTGTGGGTGTGTCTGTGTTTGTCTGTCTATTGTGGCCCTGCGACAGACTAGCATCCTGTCCTGGGTGTACCCCGCCTCGTGCTCTATGACTGCTGGGATAGGCTCCAGCCCCCTGCGACCCTTAACTGGACTAAGCGGTAGAAGATGGATGTAACATACCTCTGATTTTCTTTTTTGGTAAGACATGTCTTCCTTACAAAAGCTCATGGAAATACCACTGTTTTGTCACAACCCCAAACAAATTCTCTGTCATTTTTTTTATAATATAGTCAAACCTACTAATCACTTTTTACAAAAACATTTTTATATTCTAAATTATATAACACCTAAATAGCTCCTTGTTATTTGACTAGTGGTTTGTATGTCATGTGATTTTAGTCATTCATCCCATTTACCATTTTATTCCATTTGTCATGCAATTTTGGTTTTGTACCATTGCACACCGTGACCACTGCACACTCACTCTAGCAGTGACAGCGCTTAGCTAAAAAACAAACATGGCGGGGTTTGTTCTGATGACAGAAGACTATCTGAACAAGCTTAGACGTGTTCATTCTTCCAACACACACAAAAAAATCCAGTACGCTGTAAGCCATCTGGAGGCATTTGCAGTAATTCACTGGGACATCTCTAGTTGAAGTAAAAAAAGCTGTTGGGTGAAGAACTCGTCAAATTTCTGTTGCAATTTTTCACTGGACTAAGGAAAGCAGACGTCAGTCTGTACATGAAGAACTCAATGCACGGCATCAGGTACAGACTGTATAGTCATTTTAAGACCATGAGAGATGTGATATTACCAAAACTGACTGATATTTAAAGTTCATGTTCGATTGTTTGGAACCTCTTGACCTCAAATGACCAGTGATGCACACCAAAATTTAAATCTCTTTTCTTTTGTTTATAAATTAATGAAATACCAATGATCCATTTTAGGTGTTATATAAAATAAATAATGAATGTTCTTTCATTCGTGCAATGGAAAGATTTCATGAGGTGAAAAATGAAATGTTCCATTCAATAAAGACAAACATGCAACTTAGCTTCATAAATCAGATTGATTTATAGGATAATTAACAGGAAATTAGTAGCGAGAAGATGGATCATCATGCAGTTGCAGAGCAACAAGTGCTGCAGGAAGCACCAACCTGATACATGACTGATGAGGGGAGGGGCTCAATGCATGGCTGCTGGTCCGGGAGCGGCAGCTCCTCCAGCAAATCCACGTTGGACAGGGCATCCTCTAATGTCACTGCAGATGTCATATTACTGCAAAGATTAAAGTGAAGCCCAGTTACACTGCTGTTCAGAAAACACATACAAAAACAAAGGTACTTTGTAAGACTGTCAACTGTACGGTCAACTGAGGCAGAATGAATGATTGGTTTTCAGTCCAAAAAAAGTAAAAAAAAAAAAACAAAAAAAAAAACAAACAAATCAATCAACTGTTCACTGGATCAATCTAAAACTTGAATGGTACAATGAAATTTTAAGGTTAAACAACAAAAACACACCAGGCAGCACAGCGGCGTAAACTATACCACGCATCCCAAACAGAAGGTCCCTGGTTCAAACCCATCTGTGCCTCATTCTCCACATACATCTGGAGTAGGGCTGGGTGCTAAAACAATCATGACAGCATATCATGATAAAATTTAGCTTGCAAGGTAACAAAGTAAGTTTGGACATTATAACACTACAACAAGCAGAAACACACGTGACATCACGTGGCATTGGTAAGATGACTACAAAGTGTTGTCAGAGCAGCAACAGTGGAGGGAGGGAAAGAAAGCGACACTATGTAAACAACGATTATATAAAACTTTTGTGCACAGTGCAAGTTTTGCATTTCAGCAAGACAATGCCAAGCCACATTTTGCACGTGTTACAACAGCGTGGCTTCATAGTAAAAGAGTGCGGGTACTAGACTGGCCTGCCTGCAGTCCAGACCTGTCGCCCATTGAAAATGTGTGGCGCGGGTTCCGGTGACGTCATCCTACCAAATGGAAGCTTAGGGCGATAGCTCTCCAGAGGTCTTGAATATTTCACCCATTTAAGTATCAGAATTTAATACTTTGCAATAACAAGGTGAGGGGGAAACGGGGTGAACATGAAGAGAAGAAAATACGACACAAAGCTACGGCTAAAGACTATGCAAACAAAAACAATGCGACAGAGGACCCACCACTTCAAGAAGCTAGCGAAGAAATGCTAACGCTAATATCAGTGCTAACAGTGAATCTGATCCCATCAGTCTGGCGACAGTGCTGGGAGAAATACGGGGATTTCGTAAGGAATTCCAAGACTTTAAAACTGACCTGACCAACGTGAATCTAAACATCGCTGAAGCTGAAACTCGAACTGACCAAGTGGAAGGCCGTGTCCAAAACATGGAGCATGTACTGACCAAGATGATAAAAATCATGAGGGAGCAAGAAGGTAAACTTATCAGTCAAGAAGCAAGATCCAGGCGCGACAATCTGAGAGTGTACAATATCCCGGAGGGGGCAGAGGGCTCATCCATGGCGAGCTTCATGGAGAAAGCCCTCCGGAGCAGTCTGGACATCCCTGAGTCCATCAGCCTTGACATTGAGAAACACACCGGGTTGGAGCCCCGAACTCACGGGGAGAAGAAGATAAACCATGCTTGATATTAATTAAGTTTGTCCGCTTCACAACTAAAGAAGAAGTTTTACGCAGAGCATGAGCCAAAAAGACTGTGCTCCTGGAGGGAAGAAGAATCTATTTTGACCAGGACTATCCTCCTACTATCCTTCAGAAGTGTAGAGAATACGCTGAAGCTAAACGAGCGCTGAAAGAGCAAAACATCAGATTTCAAACTCCCTTCCCCGCTAAACTGAGGGTGTTCTATCGAGACAGGACTGCACTTTACCAGACGGCAGAGGAGGCGATGGTGGACATGAGAGCGAGAGGTTTCACTGTCACAAAGGTAACACCCAAGGAGAGCCTGGCGGCGCAGCTGGCATGGTCGGCGTGGCAAGTAGTGGAGGATCGGCTGCGACGGGACGCCGAGGAGCAGCGGGAGCGAGGCATCCGAAAGAAACTTCAGGTTTTCAGGAGACGCACGAGGTCCGCCTCCGAGGACTAGTGAGGATTCAT
Organism: Thalassophryne amazonica; assembly: GCF_902500255.1. Taxonomy (NCBI): domain Eukaryota; kingdom Metazoa; phylum Chordata; class Actinopteri; order Batrachoidiformes; family Batrachoididae; genus Thalassophryne; species Thalassophryne amazonica. The sequence continues at coordinate 99,977,359 of NC_047112.1, read as the reverse complement.
AAGTATATAACAGGCCATCCGGTAAGGTTCATAGAAATTGTTACTCTTCTCCTATACCAAATGAAGATATCTAAGTGGAGAGACTTTTAATAATTGAGAAATGGACACATTTATCTGTCTTCGGGGCGCTCTTTCATTCCAAAGGAGAGGTTTACCCCTAGTGGTAGCTGATAGACATAACACCTTGCAGGGTCAGTTACGAGAGACCCCTACCTTGGAATCACAGTTTTTATGGGTGGACACTTGTTTCTTTTTGTGTTGTTGTTTAGTGTTCGCGTTTTTAAAGGGAGTTGACCATTTTTATACATTATGACTCTGTGTACTACATAAATACAATAAGTAATGAATAATAGCAGTATTAAGTGTATCTCATTTAATGTAAATGGGCTCACAAACCCTATTAAGAGGAGTAGAATCTTAACCAAAATGAGGAAAGAAGGCACCATTGGTATACTTATAGGAAACTCATCTAGATAATAAAGAACACGAGAAATTAAAGAGAATGGGATTCATAAATATGTATTCTTCATCATATAAGTCTGGTCGAAGACGAGGTGTGGTGATTCTTATTTCAAAATCTCTAAATTTTGAAAAATCATTTGAACTGAAGGATAAAGAGGGGAGATTTGTACTCGTAAGGGGAAGTATTGCTGGGAACCTGGTTACATTTATATCTATGCAACACCAGGAAGTGACTTGGGTTTCTTTAAAAAAAATTATAAACGTCAATGTTACAGAAACTCAAGGCTTCTTAATATGTGCTGGGGATCTGAACATTCGTCTTCAACTGGAACTCGATAGCTCCAATAGAAAGATCCCTGAATCAAACAACTTGTATAAGAAGATCTCTGCTCTTTTTGAAGAAGTGGGTTTGATTGACATCTGGAGATCTTTACTTTATACCAGAATTGACTTTTATAACATTTAGAAAAGATAAGATAAGACTGAAAATGGTGGGATGGGGACGATAGATGTGAGTGATCGTGCACCATTATATCTGCTGATTAATTTAGATTTATGCCGTAAGGTAAACACTTGGAAATTAAACTCAAATTTGCTCAAAGATAATAATTTTAAGAAACAAATTAAGAAAGACAAAGGAATTTCTGGACATAAATAACAATGGGGAAGTTTCCCCTCCAATTTTGTGGGACACCTTAAAAGCAGTCTTAAGGGGGAAAATTATAGCAATATCCTCTTATAAGAAAAAAATAAGAAACAAAAGGTTAGAAGATTTACAAAATGATTAAAAAAAAAAAAAACTAGAAAGTAGACACACAAAGACCCCTTCACTAAATACTTGGAAGAATTGAAAATTGTTAGAAATGAAATAAATATTTTGAATACCCAGGAAATTAAAAAAAATTAATGTTTTTGAAACAAAAGTACTATGACAGTGGATCAAAATCAATGAAAATACTAGCTTGGAAGTTAAAAAAGAAAATAGCAGATAGTACAGTAACAAAAATTAAGGACCCAAAAACAAATGACATTGTGACTAAAGGAAATTCATAGACCATTTGAAGATTTTTATAAAGCATTATACTCAAAAGTTCCTGGAGAAAATGGAAAATACACTGACAACTTTTTGAATTCACTCAATCTACCAAAGCTAAATACAGAGCAAAATGAACAAATGATGGCAGATATAACCGAAGCGGAGCTTAAGAGTGCCATCAGTAGACTGAAATCAAATCGATCCCAAGGCGCTGATGGCTATACTGCCGAATGGTATAAAGAACTAAAAAATGAACTGATCCCAATAATACTCCCCACTAAATTGGGTGCTGAAAAAGGCACAAACACCCCCGAGTTGGAAACAAGCTATTATTACTGCTGTACCTAAAGAAGGTAAGGATAAAACTGAGTGCGGATCATATAGGCTAATACCAGTTTTAAACATTGATTACAGACTCTTTACCTCTATAATGGCCAGACGAATGGAGGAATTCTTACCAATGCTGCTACATAATGACCAAACGGGATTCATAAGAAACTGACAGACACAAGATAATAAACGTAGAACTCTTCATGTAATAAACCAAATAACAAAAGATAAAACAGAAGCTGTACTGGTGAGTGTTCACGCTGAGAAAGTGTTCGACTCAGTAAATTGGGATTTTCTGTATAGAGTATTACATAGATTTGGGTTACATGAAACAGTTATTCAAACAATAAGGCCTTGTATACAAACCCTACTGCAAGGATAAAGGTTAATGGATATTTATCTGACAGTTTTACATTACAAAGAGGAAATAGACAGGGCTGCGCATGGTCCCCTTTTGTTTGCATTATATTTAGAACCTTTGGCCCAATCCATAAGAGAAAATCAAGATATTAAAGTGTTACCATCAAAGGGAAGGAGCACAAGCTTGCTTGTTATGCTGATGATATTTTGATTTATTTAGGACAATCTACAAACTCCCTACCAAGACTGATTCATCTGTGTGAGCAATATGGTAAAATGTCTGGGTACAAAATTAATATGAATAAAACTCAAATGCTTCCCTACAATTATAATCCACCTGGGGAAGTTCTTGTCAGATACCCAATGGTGTGGCAGGCCAAGTCCTTAAAATACCTGGGTATTAACATACCAAAGGACCAAACAAAACTCTGAGATAAATTATGTCCCATCGCAAAATAAAATTAATGACGACATAAAAAGATGGAATTTGATTCCTTTTTTTACTCTACATTCACGAATTGAATGCATTAAAATGAATGTTTTACCAAGGCTACTGTATTTATTTCAGACCCTTCCTATACCCATTGACCAAAATGTATTTAATGAATGGGACAAAATAATATCACAATACTTATGGGAGGGAAGAGGCCTAGAGTCCGCTTTAAAACCTTACAATCTGCAAAAGAAAAGGAGGATGGGGCCTGCCATCTTTAAAGAATTATTACCATGCAGCACAGATGAAGACAGTAATAAATTGGTGTGATGTATCTTATAATGCTCAATGGAAAATTGAGGAGAAAACCTTCTCTGTCCCGATTCAATCTACATTGGCGGACCCCAAATCCAAAAATACATAGATGATGTTGGTAGTCCTTGGGTGAAATGCACTCAGTATGGAAAAATGTGGTGAGAGAATACAATCTGGATAAAGACATTGCAGTATTGAAATGGTATGCATATGACTGAATTTATACCAAATGATTAGATACACAATTTAAAATTTGGACCACCAGAGGACTACCAATAATAGGCAATTTATTAAAAATGGTAAATTGGTAAGTTCTGACATGCTGAAACATAAATAACTTGGAAAGACAAGACTTCTACCGATATTTACAAATACGACATTATACACAAAGGTAGACACGGTATCTGATGTTAATTTGGTTTGATAAATTTGTTTAAAAATGCATACATTGGTAAGGGCACTAAGGAATTAATTTCTCTTGTATATACGTTTTTGCTAAATCATACATCATACTCAACTGGGATTGTTAGGGCACTATGGGAGAAAGAAGCAGGATGGAATCAATATGACTGAGAAGGAATGGACTTGTGTGTGGAAACATCAGTAGGAATGTACTTCCTCTCAAATGGAGAGAATTTGGATGGAAAACCTTGATTCGATATTTTATTACGCCATGCCAGAAGTCTCATTATGATGGAATCCTCCTGTTTGTTGGAGAAAATGTGGAACTCAACGAGCCAATTACTTCCATATTATGTGGGACTGTCCGCTAATTAAACTATATGGAATGACATTCATAGAACCTTGCAAGAAATTTTTAAATGTGTTATTCATTTTGATATTAAAACAATCTTATATGGAAACTTGCCACAAGATTGGATGAAAAGGGATAAATTCCTTTTCAGTATTTTGTTGGTTGCAAGTAAGTGTATAACTAAAAAATGGCTATCACAGGAAATACCACACTGGACAACATGGTGGGAAATAACAGAGATTTATAAAATGGAAGAGATGATGGCATTTATAAAGAACAGACAGGCCTGGTTTATTTTGAGCTGGAAGAAATGGGTTGAATACATAAATCTGAAAAGGCCCAATCTCATTCTGAAAATGTATGGGTAATGCAAGTGTCTGTCATTGAGTCAGTGCTTTTGTCATTGGTGTAGAGTCTCGGTCACTCCCTTTTGTTCCTGTTTTGTTGTGTTTTGTTTCTTTCTATATGATGGAAATGTACAAAGGAAACTTCGATTATTGATATTTGTGCATATCTGTACATACTAAATGTATCCATCATTATTTAAAATTTATAAATAAAGAATTAAAAAAAAAGTGTGGCACATTATGAAGCACAAAATACGATAATGGAGACCCCGGACTGTTGAACAACTGAAGTCATACGTCAAGCAAGAATGGGAAAGAATTCCACCTACAAAGCTTCAACAATTAGTATCCTCAGTTCTCAAATGCTTATTGAGTGTTGTTAGAAGGAAAGGTGATGTAACAGTGATAAACATACCACTGTCCGAGCTTTTTTGAAACGTGTTGCTGGCATCCATTTCAAAATGAGCAAATATTTGTACAAAAACAAAGTTTATCAGTTTGAACATTAAATATCTTGTCTTTGTTGTGTATTCAATTGAATATAGGTTGAAGAGGATTTGCAAATCATTGTATTCTGGTTTTATTTACATTTTACACAACGTCCCAATTTCATTGGAATTGGGGTTGTACTTTGCCATTTGGTAGCTTACAGCTGTAATACCTGGGTGTCAGTTTTTGGGGGTGAGTGTTACCGCTCAATACAGTCTTAAAATTACAACACTTGGGTGTGAGTCTGGGACACTGTGAATACTTTCTGCACCCCTAATTTTTGGCCTTTACAATTGTGCACTTAGGCGTTAGTCACTGGGTGCATGTCCCTTACTGCTACACCCACACACACTAATGTCTACTGCATTGGTGCATGCATGCTAGCTGTCTGCGTCTGAGCCTAGAGGACGGCCATACTTTATGCCCATCATGCCTTGGACATGGACACTTGAAACAAGCACTCGCAGCCAATGCTTGTTTCAATTGTGTTTCTTTGCCGATGACTGGCAGATTGGTTAGACTGACCAGGCCTGAAGCAGAGATATTCTCTGCAACACGGGCATCACACTCACATAAGTGACTGCATGCTGAGCCCCTTACTGCTATGGCAAAGAAGGGAAGCCATGACCTGATATTGTCTGACGAGACTGACAACCCAGCCTCTGAATTTGCTCAGATAAAGTTATTGCTTCTTTCTCTGCAGCTTCTGCTGCTCCTTTCACAGAGCAGTTGGCACCTTCTTGTGACTATAATGAGGGGGAACTGACCCCCCCCCATCGTGATGACGATGTGGTGTTGACTGCAGCATCTGAGCCATTGTTTAGTGGGGGCCAGCAGGGTCGGATTGGGGCCCATGACCAGGGGGAACGTTCAACCTGTCCTTCCGTCACAGGCTCCCAAGCTTTAGACCAGGGGTGGCCAAGTTAGGTCCTCGAGAGCCCCTGTTTGAGGCTTGCAGCGGATCACTACACAACCTGCCTGTTGTCCCAGGCTAGGTTTTTTGTGCTGTGGCCCAACAGACCCCGGAGCATGCTGTTCAAGCTAACAGGTCTCGGGAGCAATTTGCTGAATTACAGCGCAATCCCAGGCACCAACCTAAGCATGCAGATGGATTCAATCCTGCTAACTGATGTGTTCCCTGGGATCGGGGTCTATCGCGTCAGCCCTCCCAGCAGTCCACCTTTCAGCCACCCACGGACGAACCTCCCAGAAATGACCAGCAGGACAGACAGGCCCGTCATGCTCGCCCCTCAAAATTATCACAGGGCAGTAGCAGTCAGGTTTGACACCTGGTATGGGGTCACCGGTTATTTTTCCCAAACAGTTCAACCGGTGGCGGGAGTTCATCTTTAATCAATGGGTGATTTCCACCTTGGTCAGAGGCTACAATATTCAGTTCAACTGTCATCCCCCAAGTTCAATGGTATAAAAGTCACAGTTGTTACAGTTGTTACAGACCCAGTGAGCCATAGAGCGGGTCCACGGTTCAGATCACCTACAGGGTTTTATTCAACTTATTTTGTAGTTCCAAAGAGGATGGTGGCTTTCGTCCCATCCTCAACCTCAGAAAGTTAAATCAGTACATGAAAGTGCTGCATTTGCGCATGCTCCCACACAACAGACGTTCTTCAGGCAATTTGGGTGGGGAGTGGTTTACCAGTGTGGACCTGAAGGATGCCTATTTCCACATCCTTGTGTCAGTTCACCACAGGCAGTTCCTCCAGTATGCCTTTGAGGTATGGTCGTACCAGTTCAGAGTCCTCCCCTTTGGGCTCTCACTCGCTCCTCATACGTTCATCAGGTGTGTGGGAGCAGCACTCTCTCCCTTGCAGGCTCGTGGGATACAGATTCTTCCGTATCTCGATGACTGGCTTGTGTGTGCACCGCGCCGGCAGCAAGCACTCCACAACATGTGTTGTAGCTCGGGCTCACTGTGAATCTCACAAACAGCTCCATGGCCCCATGCCAACAGGTGGTTTTTATTGGCATTGTGCTTGACTCACTGGCGATGACAGGACTATATTTCCGGACTATAGAGCGCACCTGAATATTAGCCGCACCCACCAATTTTAAAAAGATAAAAGAAACTGTACATAAATAAGCCGAACTTTCTATAAGCCGCGGGTTTCCACATTGCAATATGAGATATTTACACAGAAATATATCTGACACAAAGATTTTTTTTAACTTTTAATTAAATATGTACCATAAATGTTTTTTTTTGTTGTTGTTTTTTTTTACCTGAAGTGTTACACGTAAATATTGGCATGCATGTCATCCAGAGCATGGTGTCTCTGCTCCACATGGGGGAACTGATTACTTTTAACTTTTTCTTGATATTTCATCACGTGCAGGTAGGATCACATGGAGATGTTATGAGGCACTGTGACTTTTTGGACTTGTTGCGCCAAGGCAGAGAAACGGTGTGGAAGGGTGGGGGGAAGGCTGCGCTCTGCTAACTGATGTGACGGTGCAACTCTGGCGCAAAATGCCAGAGAGGGACTTTTCTTCACTAAAATGAACAGATAAGACCTTACATTTACACTGTGTGTGAAATTACACAGCATGAGGAACGCAGCTTTCAGGAAATCAATTGACAGCATCAATTGACTTAGTTGGAAAAAGCTGTAAAATCCATAAGTTAGTCGCATCATTGTAAAGCCACAGTGTTCAAAGTGTGTGAAAAAGTAGTGGCTTATAGACCAGAAATTACAGTATGCTTTATGTCGTGAAGGCAGGTGTTAGGCTACCGGGAAGGTTCGCAGCCACACAGCGGCTCTGATCTAAAGCCCTTTTCACACCGGTGCTAGTTTGAGTTGCTTTGTGTGGCGTGATGACAATGCAGGAATGTCTGCATCAGGTGCGCGCAGCAGGGGGGCAGAGAGGAAGGTGAGGACGCAGCCTGCAGGTTCTCTGCACAGAGAAATCAGAGTGCAGTGTGGCTGCAGCCATGTCCAAATTTCACTTTTTAATTTTTCTTTTTGGGGCAACACACAACACTTCACAAACATGGTACTCAAATAAAATAACAATAATAATAATAATAATAATAATAATAATGAAATGAAAAAAAACCTGACTGTGAGGCTTGCATGTTCAACCTCCAGCTGAAATGCATCTGCTGAATCACAGAGAAAGAGGGATAAAAAAAAAAAAAAAAAAAAAAAAAATATCACGCAGGGATCCAGTTCACAAACCATAAAACTTAAAATGGTCAAATTTTACAAGTTGGGAGAAACAAAAACAAAGCCACATCCCATCGCCATTTCAGCAAAATGTCAATACTTTGGCTGAGCTGACACCAGGAAAGATCCAAAACTTGTAAAGATGTGAAAAAATAAATGATTACCCAGGAAAACAGAAAGGGATATACTAAATTTGACATTCTCCGTGATGACGCAGCGACACTGTGCCATTGCTTAGGAAGAGCCCTGGACTGTTGATGTTGTTAAAACGCAAAAGTACAGACAGATGCCCAGTTCCGGATCACCTTTCTTAAAGTCCTGCTATACGGAGCCATAATGCAACTGAATATCCTTTATTGGCTATTGATGTATTGGGTATTTGGATGTTATCTAGCTGAAAAAGTCAGGATGGGGTAGCCCTTCTACTTAAAGTGTGAAGCCACATTATGTGTGGTGCAAATATTTGCCGGAAATGGATCACTTTGCCGGTTCTGGATCACGACACTCTGTGTCACTTTGGGGGCATTCCTGGCATCTGGCTGGAGCCATTCTAATGCAGAATGATACACACTGTGCCCGAGAATGCGTTTTGAACACAAAATGATATAAATTATACTTATTAAATGAGAATTTACTTAGTTTCAAAAGGCACTGTTATATGTTTTTACGAGCAAAAAATGAAGTGTGGAGGTGAGATTTCTCCCAATTTCTCCTGAATTAAAAAGTAAAAGCCCCACATTCATGCCCATTCGTGATGTTGAGATGACACCCAAAGTACACATGGCTCACAAGTACTGACACGAGACGGCTGCTTCAGTGATCCACAACCGGCAAATTTTTGCGTCAGAGATAAATGCGTGCAGCAATTAAACAGCAAGACATAACACACTGACATTTTCTACCCAAGTAAGTAAGTATTTTCTCACTCTAGAACCAAAACAATGAATGGCTAACTCACCTTTGCTACTTCATAGAGATCATTACTTTAAAACTTGCAGGAATGAGTGAGTCAGAAAAAGCGCGCACACCACGGAGACGGAATGTTTTGATTCCTCTGCTGATCACAAAGATGGCTGAATCTGGTCGAGCTTGTGGTCATTTGTAGACAAAACATCAGTCTTTCCACTGGTACCAAGTGTTAGCTTATTCGCACTGATTACGAGAAATGGCGGAGCAAATATTACAGCAGTGATCCAGAACTGGCAATGATCCGGAACTGGGCAAGTGACTGTACTTTTTATTCAATGACTTGATTAATTGCCAGAATAATCGATAGAATATTTGATTACTAAAATAACAGATAGCTGAAGCCCTAAAAAGAAGTCAAGTGGTACAAATCCCTTTCCACTTACTAATGTGACAGTTAACACTGAACTGTAACAGGATACAGTAAAACACCTTAGTTGAGAAATCCCTTTTTTTTTAAAGCAATTAAAACAAGAACTTGAAAGCTGCTTTCAAAACAATTAGTTTTGCTAAATGTCTTTTTTTATTTTTCCAAATGTGAACTGCACAAAGTTAACAGCACCACAGACCGCCAAATGGTCATGTCAGCAACAAAAGAGGGAAGCGTGAATCATGGGCCTCGAAAGCCATGTGAAAGAGGACTTACTACAAAACAGAGGGACCAACCACTAATAGTTCAGCTAACGTCAAAGAAAATGAAAGTGGCTAATAAGAAGCTTAAACATGCTGGTCCACATCTCAATAATTTCTTCCTGATGTGAGTCAGAGTGCCCACAAAGTTACATAAGTAAAGAATAAAACATTAAGCAGCTTGCCGAATGTTCTCACTTCAGCTCAGCCGGCCTTCACTGAATCTGTCCAACAATGTAGCTGCAGAGAAACTGCATCCTATATACGAGTATAAATTTAAAAACAGGAACCCTGACAACTGTTGCTATACAGTGCATAGTTCCTCTTCCGACTGAAACCGCTCAAGCCATCTCTCCCTCTATCAAAGCAGAGAAAGAGAAGAAACAAATTAGACAAGTCATACCTCTTACAGTCAGCTTGTTGCCTTCCATGCACTGCTGGAGCATGCAAATCTCACTAATTATTAAGGAGATGTAAGGAGCTTAAACTTGCCTCAAGCAGCTAACACACAAGTGCATCACATATAGAACAAACAGTGTGGCAGTCATACAAGATTTATTTATTTATTTTTGTTAGTGAATCTATGATACGGTGCGCTTTGCAAGCTTCACACCTTGCAGAGCAGATCAAACATCTGACACGAGCAAGGTGCTCAATATGAGGAAATCACAGAAACAGATGATTTCACAACTTAGATAAGACGGAAGTCAAACACTGACCTCATGTTTGAATAAAACGCAGCAGTACGCACGCTGTTTATCGTAAACACTGAATTAAGGAAGTAAAAATAAGCAAACAAACACCAAATAAAAAGTGCACTAATCATTGCCCATGTGAAGGAAATGTTTCAACAGGGTGTGAAAACGCCAACATATCAGCTTCGTTCCTACCACGGCAAACTAAGAGCCACAACATCTCAGTCTTTCCACAGATCACGCAAATGAGGATAATCATATATGCGTAGTGAATTTCATCTGTCCTCTCTATTTTCTTAATTGTCTTTCTGGTAAAATTAGCAGTGTAAAAATCACACAAGCAGTTATGAGGCTCTTCCACAAAATGCTCTTCCTTCCCATTTAATCTCGAATAGCAAATTGAGGTGCGTTTTGAAGCATCACAGTAACTTCTTGATCCAGTGAAATCAATCTTGAACAAACTTTATATATGTATTAGTTAGGACCATCATTGGCACTAGTTTTGAGATTGGGGTCAAATTTTTCTGTTCAAAGAGAAGCCGTGATATTGGGGGGGGGGGGGCTAATCCGCCTATCCTCAATAACAATAACAATCCCAATCCCTCTTAAATTCTAAATCCCTCTTCCTCTGCTTAGTTTTACTCCCTTTTTTTTTTTTTTTTTACTCCCTTTCAATTCCCTTGGGCCTCCTTATGAATGTGAATCGAGGTTCTCCCAAGAAATTTTTTAGTATAGTGGTGCTGTTAGGTAACTATCACTCAAATTGGCGTGCAATGCTTCCACTCGGGGTCCTATCAGAACTTGTGTCCTGAAGCCCTAAGAAAAAAATGAAATCTTTTAGTACCGTTTCTGGTCTGACTTTGTGCTGAACTGTGATTAGTGAAATTAATCTAAAATGTTTGTGTTTCATTAACACACTGTATACATGTTACAATGTGCAATCAACTTATTTGAAAGAAAAAAGAAATGTATGTTTCCCATGTCAATAAAGCTCCACTGAATGAAATGATACAGAAAGAAGAGAAGGGAGACCGAGACAGACAGACAGAGAGAGGGACAGCTGTCTTTTCTCTATAAAGTATATGCTTTTATTTCCAAGACCTGCCATTTTCATCAATCAAAATTTGATTGATAAAATTTTTTCACAGAGGCGCCTCAAACATTGTGTACAAGTAGATGTACCATTTTGAGGAAGAAGCGCATTTCTGCCTGTCCAAAAGCCACAAGAAACCACAAAAAATAATCAATAAACGTACTTCATTGACTAACTGATCATATGTAAGTTTTGGCTTATTGCACCGCATGCAGCTGTTGTCTTTTGAATGCTGCTATTGTTTATTATATCATTTAATTATTTGTTTTACTATGCGTTATTATTGGCAATATTGTTTGATGAGGTGGCTGCTTTAATTATATACACCTGCACCTGTGTGGATTACTTCCCCCCCCCAAAAAAAAAACATCCATAAACCAGCCTAGAACTGAACCAGGGGTTTTCTGGACAGTCCGCCTCTGCGCTTCTTCTCGCTGGCTTTATTTCTTCCGCGGTTTTTACAGTCATTTTGACACGTTATCCAACTTTTAACATTGTGTTCGTCCGTTATTGTCTACAAATCGCTCTTTCATGCGCTCGCATTCTGTGTAAATGCTCGTCTTGAGTGGAGTCATTGCGTCAGTGCGTACAGAGCGCGGTGATCCATTATACAAGATGTCAATCCTATTATTAAGATACTTTTAGAGCTGCTTATAAAGAAGGAATGAACACGCAACTGTTTTACCAAGCTATTACAATATAAACATTACAAATAATTACCTTTAGGCTGTTCCAAATATGTTCTCCACCTCAGAGAGAGAAAGAAAGCTCCAAATGAAACAGTCCTCTGTGATTCCAGAAGCGGTTAGAGGTGTTTTCCAAACTGAAAGAAAATGATTAAACCACAACAAAATAATTACTTTATATACAGTGTCTGGTGCACAAAGCAGGTGGGACTGTAGCGCACGAGAGAGCTGAGCCAAAATGGCCTGTCCTGCCCTTGTAGCTGCCAGGTGCTCGGATAATGGGCATTTAACAGCCTCCTCCTCAATAAAAACATGCCTCTAACATACTCATTGTCAATGATGTTGCTAAATTTTTAACTTCTTGAAATTAGCACTACGCTCAGAGATCATCATCATCATCAATTTTATTTATATAGCGCCAAATCACAACAAACAGTTGCCCCAAGGCGAGATCATCATCATCATCAATTTTATTTATATAGCGCCAAATCACAACAAACAGTTGCCCCAAGGCGCTTTACATTGTAAGGCAAGGCCATACAATAATTACGTAAAAACCCCAACGGTCAAAACGACCCCCTGTGAGCAAGCACTTGGCGACAGTGGGAAGGAAAAACTCCCTTTTAACAGGAAGAAACCTCCAGCAGAACCAGGCTCAGGGAGGGGCAGTCTTCTGCTGGGACTGGATGGGGCTGAGGGAGAGAACCAAGAAAAAGACATGCTGTGGAGGGGAGCAGAGATCAATCACTAATGATTAAATGCAGAGTGGTGCATACAGAGCAAAAACAGAAAGAAACAGTGCATCATGGGAACCCCCCAGCAGTCTAAGTCTATAGCAGCATAACTAAGGGATGGTTCAGGGTCACTTGATCCAGCCCCAACTATAAGCTTTAGCAAAAACGAAAGTTTTAAGCCTAATCTTAAAAGTAGAGAGGGTGTCTGTCTCCCTGATCCGAATTGGGAGCTGGTTCCACAGGAGAGGAGCCTGAAAGCTGAAGGCTCTGCCTCCCATTCTACTCTTACAAACCCTAGGAACTACAAGTAAGCCTGCAGTCTGAGAGCGAAGCGCCCTATTGGGGTGATATGGTACTATGAGGTCCCTAAGATAAGATGGGACCTGATTATTCAAAACCTTATAAGTAAGAAGAAGAATTTTAAATTCTATTCTAGAATTAACAGGAAGCCAATGAAGAGAGGCCAATATGGGTGAGATATGCTCTCTCCTTCTAGTCCCCGTTAGTACTCTAGCTGCAGCATTTTGAATTAACTGAAGGCTTTTCAGGGAACTTTTAGGACAACCTGATAATAATGAATTACAATAGTCCAGCCTAGAGGAAATAAATGCATGAATTAGTTTTTCAGCATCACTCTGAGACAAGACCTTTCTAATTTTAGAGATATTGCGTAAATGCAAAAAAGCAGTCCTACATATTTGTTTAATATGCGCATTGAAGGACATATCCTGATCAAAAATAACTCCAAGATTTCTCACAGTATTACTAGAGGTCAGGGTAATGCCATCCAGAGTAAGGATCTGGTTAGACACCATGTTTCTAAGATTTGTGGGGCCAAGTACAATAACTTCAGTTTTATCTGAGTTTAAAAGCAGGAAATTAGAGGTCACCCATGTCTTTATGTCTGTAAGACAATCCTGCAGTTTAGCTAATTGGTGTGTGTCCTCTGGCTTCATGGATAAATAAAGCTGGGTATCATCTGTGTAACAATGAAAATTTAAGCAATGCCGTCTAATAATACTGCCTAAAGGAAGCATGTATAAAGTGAATAAAATTGGTCCTAGCACAGAACCTTGTGGAACTCCATAATTAACCTTAGTCTGTGAAGAAGATTCCCCATTTACATGAACAAATTGTAATCTATTAGATAAATATGATTCAAACCACCGCAGCGCAGTGCCTTTAATACCTATGGCATGCTCTAATCTCTGTAATAAAATTTTATGGTCAACAGTATCAAAGCAGCACTGAGGTCTAACAGAACAAGCACAGAGATGAGTCCACTGTCTGAGGCCATAAGAAGATCATTTGTAACCTTCACTAATGCTGTTTCTATACTAAGATGAATTCTAAAACCTGACTGAAACTCTTCAAATAGACCATTCCTCTGCAGATGATCAGTTAGCTGTTTTACAACTACCCTTTCAAGAATTTTTGAGAGAAAAGGAAGGTTGATGATTGATAGTTTGGATGAAGTAACTAATGAAAATAACTCAGACAGAACAATCTGAGAGAAAGAGTCTAACCAAATACCGGCATCACTGAAAGCAGCCAAAGATAACAATATATCTTTGGGATGGTTATGAGTAATTTTTTCTCTAATAGTTAAAATTTTATTAGCAAAGAAAGTCATGAAGTCATTACTAGTTAAACTTAAAGGAATACTCGGCTCAATAGAGCTCTGACTCTGTCAGCCTGGCTACAGTGCTGAAAAGAAACCTGGGGTTGTTCTTATTTTCTTCAATTAGTGATGAGTAGTAAGATGTCCTAGCTTTACGGAGGGCTTTTTTTATAGAGCAACAGACTCTTTTTCCAGGATAAGTGAAGATCTTCTAAATTAGTGAGACGCCATTTCCTCTCCAACTTACAGGTTATCTGCTTTAAGCTGCGAGTTGTGAGTTATACCACAGAGTCAGGCACTTCTGATTTAAAGCTCTCTTTTTCAGAGGAGCTACAGCATCCAAAGTTGTCTTCAATGAGGATGTAAAACTATTGACGAGATACTCTATCTCACTTACAGAGTTTAGGTAGCTACTCTGCACTGTGTTGGTATATGGCATTAGAGAACATAAAGAAGGAATCATATCCTTAAACCTAGTTACAGAGCTTTCTGAAAGACTTCTAGTGTAATGAACTTATTCCCCACTGCTGGGTAGTCCATCAGAGTAAATGTTATTAAGAAATGATCAGACAGAAGGGAGTTTTCAGGGAATACTGTTAAGTCTTCAATGTCCATACCATAAGTCAGAACAAGATCTAAGATATGATTAAAGTGGTGGGTGGACTCATTTACATTTTGAGCAAAGCCAATTGAGTCTAATAATAGATTAAATGCAATGTTGAGGCTGTCATTCTCAGCATCTGTGTGGATGTTAAAATCGCCCACTATAATTATCTTATCTGAGCTAAGCACTAAGTCAGACAAAAGGTCTGAAAATTCACAGAGAAAACTCACAGTAACGACCAGGAGGACGATAGATAACAACAAATAAAACTGTTTTTTGGGACTTCCAATTTGGATGGACAAGACTAAGAGTCAAGCTTTCAAATGAATTAAAGCTCTGTCTGGGTTTTTGATTAATTAATAAGCTGGAATGGAAGATTGCTGCTAACCCTCCGCCTCGGCCCGTGCTACGAGCATTCTGGCAGTTAGTGTGACTCGGGGGTGTGACTCATTTAAATTAACATATTCATCCTGCTGTAACCAGGTTTCTGTAAGGCAGAATAAATCAATATGTTGATCAATTATTATATCATTACTAACAGGGACTTAGAAGAGAGAGACCTAATGTTTAATAGACCACATTTAACTGTTTTAGTCTGTAGTGCAGTTGAAGGTGCTACATTATTTTTTCTTTTTTGAGGTTTTTATGCTTAAATAGATTTTTGCTGGTTATTGGTGTCTGGGAGCAGGGCACCGTCTCTACAGGGATGGGGTAATGAGGGGATGGCAGGGGGAGAGAAGCTGCAGAGAGGTGTGTAAGACTACAACGCTGCTTCCTGGTCCCAACCCTGGATAGTCACGGTTTGGAGGATTTCAGAAAATTGGCCAGATTTCTAGAAATGAGAGCTGCTCCATCCAAAGTGGGATGGATGCCGTCTCTCCTAACAAGACCAGGTTTTCCCCAGAAGCTTTGCCAATTATCTATGAAGCCCACCTCATTTTTTGGACACCACTCAGACAGCCGGCAATTCAAGGAGAAAATGCGGCTAAACATGTCACTCCCGGTCCGATTGGGGAGGGGCCCAGAGAAAACTACAGAGTCCGACATTGTTTTTGCAAAGTTACACACCGATTCAATGTTAATTTAGTGACCTCCGATTGGCGTAACCGGGGTGTCATTACTGCCGACTGTGAATTACAATCTTACCAAATTTATGCTTAGCCTTAGCCAGCAGTTTCAAATTTCCTTCAATGTCGCCTGCTCTGGCCCCCGGAAGACAATTGACTATGGTTGCTGGTGTCGCTAACTTCACATTTCTCAAAACAGAGTCGCCAATAACCAGAGTTTGAGCCTCGGCGGGTGTGTCGTCGAGTGGGGAAAAACGGTTAGAAAGGTGAACGGGTTGGCGGTGTACACGGGGCTTCTGTTTAGGGCTACGCTTCCTCCTCACAGTCACCCAGTCGGCCTGCTTTCCCGGCTGCTCGGGATCTGCCAGAGGGAAACTAACGGTGGCTAAGCTACCTTGGTCCGCACCGACTACAGGGGCCTGGCTAGCTGTAGAATTTTCCACGGTGCGGAGCAGAGTCTCCAATTCGCCCAGCCTGGCCTCCAAAGCTACGAATAAGCTACACTTATTACAAGTACCATTACTGCTAAAGGAGGCCGAGGAATAACTAAACATTTCACACCCAGAGCAGAAAAGTGCGGGAGAGACAGGAGAAGCCGCCATGCTAAACCGGCTAAGAGCTAGTAGCTGTGCTAAGCTAGCGGATTCCTAAAAACACACAAAATGAATAATGTGTAAATAATTTAGAGGTGATTCAGCAGAGGGAGTGCTTTAGTTAAGGCACGTGAAGATTACACTGTGAAGCAAACCGTTATCTAGGTAACTAGATCAATCTAACTGCGCAGATTAAACAGCTAACAGATACAGCAAAACACCGCTGTGCTCCGGAACAGGAAGTGATACAATACCGCAGTGAGAGCCAACCACCAGTAGAGGCCTACTGGTGGTTGGAGATGAGCCTTATTCTGCCTCAGAGCCTCTTAAAGCCACTATTCTCCCACGAACTGGACTCGTACAAAAGAAAAAACAAACAAAAAAAAACATGCTATGTGGCTCATTATTCATCCTTCATTATTCAGTGGGACCAGGGCTTTAAGCCCAAGGATGAATAATGAAGCCTCCTCAGCATCATTGTTCCACACGAACTGTTACTGATGCACAGCGCATTCACACTTAACGTGACATAATGGCAGAGAGCCAAGAAACAGTCCATAAAAGGTAGAAAATGTCCAAAGTTTGGGATCATTTCTATCAGAGCTGGCGTAGCCACATAATGGAAATTCAAAATCTGGTCAGAAAAATCCAAACTTAAAGTGGATATGACACCTAAAAAATTAGGTAAAACTGATATAAATATCAAAAAATACATACAGTATAGTAAGTTGAAAGTGGTTTTAATCATTATCACTGAGAAAGTTTGCACAGCTTCTCAAAAGTATGTTTCTTGGAAAGTGCGTTCCATCAGCGGTCACGTGATGCTGTGACATCACAACGTGTAGAGTCCCGTCTTTGTCTGTTCGACTGACAACAGGAACAGATGGACCTCAGCATGGACAGTGACGAGATCAAGAACTTTTCTGACTCCTCTTCAAGTGTGGATTATTTCTGACTCGGATCCTGAGGATGTCGCAGCAGTGATTAGACCCTACAGATTGGAGCCGTATCTTTCGGACGAACATTCAAACCAGGAGCATTCTGGAAAATAATGCCGACAGAGCTTATGGTGGAGCCGAAGCAGAGGCAAGAGACGTGCCAATTCCGATGGATTTTGAAAGGCTGCAGAATATGGAATGGTATGGGAGGCTTTGATTTTTGTTGCTGCTGTTTATAACACTATAATTCTAGCATTTTTGATTCTAGCGTCTGTTTACTGCCTTTGTTATTGTTCCGAAGCTGCGATAGTGTAGCTACTACTTGCGGACCACCGTCAATACCTTTGGGTTTTGCCGTTTTCGAGTGCCTGGCATTGCATTCATCCGTGTTTAGTTACGTTATTTTCACGAAAGAATAGGAAATAAACGGTGAATGTTTCGAAAAAGATCGCCGGGATTGGGATTGACATTTTAGGTGTTCCTGTGAGCGGTGTGAGAACATGGAGACGGTAGAGGAAAGTGTCTGCTGTCGGGAGCAAATGCGGGTGTGCGAGCAGAGCGAGCAGCAGCCTGACATTTCGTGCATCGCACAACACTGCAGCTTTTGATTGATCTGCCTGGACTTGAAAAGGCTAAAACCTTTTGCCCTTGTGTTTGTACAATATGCTGCGACACACTGGTCAGGCATATCGACAAACAAGTCCCTGAGAGCTGTGTTTAATCAAAGTTTCTGCCGCTAAAAAAAGTGTAAACAACGGCCGCCAGGCGCGCAAGCTGATACGGTCTACATACAATGACGTATTTCAGGCTTGGTGCTCAGCGGGAAGCTGGTCACGGGGCTTGCACATTTTTCATCTTCCACCATTCGGAAGATTCAGACGGCTTTCGGTGGCTTTTCAGTCGTGTGACTATCCGAGAAATTGTGGAAGAGGTGGGCATCATTTTTCGGAGTCCAGCGTGTCCTGTGAGACTTCAACACGGAGGTACTTTTGCTCCACCGTTATCAGCTTCGTGCCGAAGCATGAATTTCACCACCACTCTTTTCATGGCCAAATCTTCTGTCACAGTGGAATGTGCCGAAAAAGTGCTGATGTCCACCTCTTCCGCAATTTTTCAGATAGTCACACGACGGTCCCGCATCACCATAGCGTTCACTTTGGAAATGATCCGGTCATTTCAGCATGTTGATGGCCGACTGGAGCGTGGCTCGCTCTCCACAGTTGTGCAGACGTCTTTAAACCGGTTGTACCGCTCCTTAATCTGTTTGATGCCCATAGGATCGTCACCGAAAGCCGTCTGAATAAACCAAATGGTTTCCACCTGGCTGTCGCCCAGTTTCTGGCAAAATTTGATGCAGTCGTGCTGCTCCAGTTGTTCCGCCATTTGCCTTGCAAGAAAATCTGATGAGAGTACACCCATCCTCACACAAAGGCTGCTTACAAGCAAATGATGCAATCAAAAGGCGTGAAAAAATTCATGCCTGCGCACGAAGGTTCAAGGTTGGCTCATGCAAGCACACGTGATTCAAATCCATCAGGTTTTTGAAAAAAATAAAAAGGTCGGATACTTTTCTAACAAACCTCGTATAAACATTAGAAGGTTTTCTTTTCGTTCAAACTCTCTCTTGTGGCTGTAACAGTCAGTTAGCATGGCTACAGAAATTAGCTAAAAACAGAGTCATACACCCGCGGTGAGTTAAAATAACTGCTGTGCCCCACCAATACTCCTAGTCTGTTTTTGAGGATAGCATGACAGAATAAAGCGCTTTGTTTGCCTCGAGGCCTGGCACAGTACATACACCAAATTTTATGGTCAACAGTATCAAAAGCAGCACTGAGGTCTAACAGAACAAGCACAGAGATGAGTCCACTGTCTGAGGCCATAAGAAGATCATTTGTAACCTTCACTAATGCTGTTTCTGTACTATGATGAATTCTAAAACCTGACTGAAACTCTTCAAATAGACCATTCCTCTGCAGATCAGTTAGCTGTTTTACAACTACCCTTTCAAGAATTTTTGAGAGAAAAGGAAGGTTGGAGATTGGCCTATAATTAGCTAAGATAGCTGGGTCAAGTGATGGCTTTTTAAGTAATGGTTTAATTACTGCCACCTTAAAAGCTTGTGGTACATAGCCAACTAATAAAGACAGATTGATCATATTTAAGATCGAAGCATTAAATAATGGTAGGGCTTCCTTGAGCAGCCTGGTAGGAATGGGGTCTAATCGACATGTTGATGGTTTGGATGAAGTAACTAATGAAAATAACTCAGACAGAACAATCTGAGAGAAAGAGTCTAACCAAATACCGGCATCACTGAAAGCAGCCAAAGATAACGATACGTCTTTGGGATGGTTATGAGTAATTTTTTCTCTAATAGTTAAAATTTTATTAGCAAAGAAAGTCATGAAGTCATTACTAGTTAAAGTTAAAGGAATACTCGGCTCAATAGAGCTCTGACTCTTTGTCAGCCTGGCTACAGTGCTGAAAAGAAACCTGGGGTTGTTCTTATTTTCTTCAATTAGTGATGAGTAGTAAGATGTCCTAGCTTTACGGAGGGCTTTTTTTTATAGAGCAACAGACTCTTTTTCCAGGCTAAGTGAAGATCTTCTAAATTAGTGAGACGCCATTTCCTCTCCAACTTACGGGTTATCTGCTTTAAGCTGTGAGTTATACCATGGAGTCAGGCACTTCTGATTTAAAGCTCTCTTTTTCAGAGGAGCTACAGCA
The DNA here is from genome assembly GCF_902500255.1 of Thalassophryne amazonica. Lineage (NCBI taxonomy): Eukaryota > Metazoa > Chordata > Actinopteri > Batrachoidiformes > Batrachoididae > Thalassophryne > Thalassophryne amazonica. The sequence goes on along the minus strand of NC_047112.1, from coordinate 99,957,291 downwards.
TCCAAAGTTGTCTTCAATGAGGATGTAAAACTATTGACGAGATACTCTATCGCACTTACAGAGTTTAGGTAGCTACTCTGCACTGTGTTGGTATATGGCATTAGAGAACATAAAGAAGGAATCATATCCTTAAACCTAGTTACAGCGCTTTGTGAAAGACTTCTAGTGTAATGAAACTTATTCCCCACTGCTGGGTAGTCCATCAGAGTAAATGTAAATGTTATTAAGAAATGATCAGACAGAAGGGAGTTTTCAGGGAATACTGTTAAGTCTTCAATTTCCATACCATAAGTCAGAACAAGATCTAAGATATGATTAAGTGGTGGGTGGACTCATTTACATTTTGAGCAAAGCCAACTGAGTCTAATAATAGATTAAATGCAGTGTTGAGGCTGTCATTCTCAGCATCTGTGTGGATGTTAAAATCACCCACTATAATTATCTTATCTGAGCTAAGCACTAAGTCAGACAAAAGGTCTGAAAATTCACAGAGAAACTCACAGTAACGACCAGGTGGACGATAGATAATAACAAATAAAACTGGTTTTTGGGACTTCCAATTTGGATGGACAAGACTAAGAGTCAAGCTTTCAAATGAATTAAAGCTCTGTCTGGGTTTTTGATTAATTAATAAGCTGGAATGGAAGATTGCTGATAATCCTCCGCCTCAGCCCGTGCTACGAGCATTCTGGCAGTTAGTGTGACTCGGGGGTGTTGACTCATTTAAACTAACATATTCATCCTGCTGTAACCAGGTTTCTGTAAGGCAGAATAAATCAATATGTTGATCAATTATTATATCATTTACCAACAGGGACTTAGAAGAGAGAGACCTAATGTTTAATAGACCACATTTAACTGTTTTAGTCTGTGGTGCAGTTGAAGGTGCTATATTATTTTTTCTTTTTGAATTTTTATTCTTAAATAGATTTTTCCTGGTTATTGGTGGTCTGGGAGCAGGCACCGTCTCTACGGGGATGGGGTAATGAGGGGATGGCAGGGGGAGAGAAGCTGCAGAGAGGTGTGTAAGACTACAACTCTGCTTCCTGGTCCCAACCCTGGATAGTCACGGTTTGGAGGATTTAAGAAAATTGGCCAGATTTCTAGAAATGAGAGCTGCTCCATCCAAAGTGGGATGGATGCCGTCTCTCCTAACAAGACCAGGCGCGTGCATGTGCATGCTCGCCTCACGTGGAAATACATAAAAACATATCGCCTTTGCAACGGGCTGGAGCGAAGGCACAGCGCGCACATCGGCAGGCTGTGCCAGGGGAAAAGGACTGTCTGATCATGTGTACACTCAGCAGGCAATCTGAATGTCAAATCACCCATGTCAGCTGTGGTGGTCCACATAACGTGGTGTACTTCGGTCCGCTGCCGGCTGGACCAGTGGGGCCAGCAGATGTGGACATGATAAGAGGGCACTGCTTCATTCATGGCATTTCATGATGGTACGTCTATGGCGATGGGTCATATACAAAGGCACAGAAGGACTATTAGAAATTGCAGTGGTTTTTTTTTTTTTTTTGGTGGGTGTTTTTTTCCCCCTTCCACAGCAGTGGCACGATGTGGTGCCACACATTCCACTGTGTTTGTGCACGCTTGTCCGACCGTGTGTCTCTCCCGACAACAGGTGGAATGTTTCGTGGTTCCCCATTTTGTTTTTTTGTTTGTGGTTTTTCAGCTGATTTCTACTTCTTTCACTCAATTTTGTGTTATGTGTGAAGGGTCCTGAGGGACAGCACTGGACTACTGATGCTACTTTTTATCCGATTACTTGATTAAATAATTGCTAGAACACTATTTCAAAAATATTCTATAGCTGCAGCCCTAGAACTATTAATAAAAGGTTTTCCAGACAACATGAATTTTTATCATATTGACAATGCCATATTATGAATCTGCTAATTAAGGCTAATGAATAATATAGTGGTGCAAAAAAAAACCATTATTTTTATGACTTAAGTCTTAAAAACCAAAAAGGACGGACACAAACAAACAACCAAATAATATGGTCAGACATGGGAGTTATAACAACCACAAAAACATAAATAAATATGTAGTCGCAAAACGTTTACAATTTGAATGTCCCCGGCAAACAGAACTCCTCGCAAAGATCCTCAAACATCTGGAAGTCTCTGACAGGCGTAACAAACTGCACATCAGTCACACCTGCATTCTCACACAAATACTCAATCCAGAAAAGTGACAAATGAAACCAGATACTGGGTTTCAATAACCCAACCACTCCAATGGATTCCATTTTTTTTTCATAGCATACTAAAGACAGTTTGACATTTCAGTTACACAATGTTAGTCTGAAACAGTTTACCACAAGCCACACAAAGGTGTGCCATGAGTGAAAAAGAAAAAAAATGGACACAGAAACCCAGTTCCAATATGGCACCAGTTCCTCTGATACCTACTGGACCCATTCAGAATGAATATTTCATTGCCACATTCATGCCCGAGCATTAACGTGACAACTGAGGTTGCAAACTGAACCAATGAGGCACCGGCTGTGTGTTTTCACACTAGAGCCCGACCGATATATCGGCTGGCCGATATTATCGGCCGATATAAGCCCTTTTCAAAGTACTCACTATCAGCCGAAATTTGGCCGATAGAACGCCGATAATTTCTCAAACAGAATAGTTAATGAAATAATGTTTGTGTCGGCAATGTAAAATGTCATTGCACCATTTGTCCAGTGGATGGAGCTCTGACTCCATTCAACTGAGAGATGGTTACACCCCTGCTTAAATGTGTTCATCACCGGCCCTCGTAGTTCACCGTCACACTGCACTGATCGGCTGACAAAAGCACAAGTGAGTTTATAAGGACCTATATCCTTATCCTGAACCTACGTATATCTAAGTTGCAACAACAAGAGCTACAAGATCAGATGTATTTCACAACTCTTTTTAAGGATATGTATTTGCTAATTTCACAAAGGTTTAATTCTTGATTACATTGTTTTGAACTTGAAAATTCTTTTCTGTTATAAAGTTAATCAATATGAGGACAAAGCTTCAGCTTTTAGCTCATACCTTTATTGTTAAGGGTCCAACAAAAGAACATTTAAAAAAAATAATAATAATATCGGCTGATTTATTGGCTATTGGCAAATCAGCCATTTTATCGATTATCGGCATTTTTTTCATCCAAATATTGTTATCAGCATTGGCCTAAAAAAAAATCCATATTGGTCGGGCTCTATTTCACACCAGTGATGTGGACGAAAACCGAAAGTGACATTGCAGCGAGCCATACAATACACCACCACTGGGCATATGTAGTGCCGGTAGACAATGAAATACACCCCAATTTCTAAGATCCATGACAAGACAAAAAAGAAAAAAATCCACGTGCTCTACTATCTTATGATTAGTAAATGGACATTTGAAAAACAAGACAATGTGGCCTTTTGAAGAATATATTGCTTTCCAAAAATGGCCTCTGCGTAAAGTAGATTGACTGATCTGACTGTGTGAAAATTGAAGTAACTATTTTTCAAAACAAAGTAAACTGTGTTCTGGTGAGTTAGGAGTTTTAAATTGGTACTTGATGCAGCTGTATTTACACTGAGTTCAGCATAAACAGCATGGAACATATAGCATTTGTATTCTTACAACCTGGGCCATGAATGCATCATGAGCAGTTTGGAAAATACAGGTAGGTTCCTGAACGCAACTGTCCAGCTGCAGCTTCCCAAAGGAAGAAGGAAGAAGTGAATCACACAGTAAAGAAAAACAAATACAAAAACATACATAGTTGTTTAAACTTAAATTTTCACTCGCTGACAAAATTTGATTTTTAATGAAGTGTAACTCGTAATTCACACAATTCTTCACTGCCGTTCAAACAGTGATTAACTTTTCGTAAAACAACAAATCACTGCACAAGGTTTAAAAAAAGTGAGTTATTGAAATTAACAAAATAAAAATGAAAAGGGTTAGTCGGTGGTTAGTGGTGTGTGCCGCCGTGGCCTGAGATTAGTCACAGCTCGGGCCTGAAACCCACGCAACAACCTCCTTCACATAATCATTCGATAAACATATGATTTATTTCTGTTTGTTTTTAACCGAACAGCTTTTAATAGCGCGCTGTTCGAAAGGCTACACCCAAAGCCGTAACTTTTTTTCCTCCCACTGTGGGTAAGTTAGCTGGAATCGCTATAAAACCAACTTCACGGTTGATCCAGTTCTACTCACCCGGAGTGGATCAGCAGGGAAACTTTGGACGTGAAAAACCAGTTCAGAACGCCATTTGTCTTAATCCCTCTGGAGACGCAAACGTTCACGTTTGTTCGTCCTCAAACCAATTTTTTTTTTTTTTTTTTTAGCTCGGTAGTTGTAGAACTCTTCCCTGTGTCGGTGTTACTATCATGGGCGGTGGAGAGGAGCAGCGCCGGGAGTTCCTGTCTCTCAAACAGGCGCAATACCAACCGCCTCCACTAGGGCGGAAACCTGGAGGAATCATACAGGAGGAATGTACAGGGGAAGCCGTGTATGGGGGGTGATTAGTGGGAACACAGACATATTTTATATATATATATATTTATTTATTTATTTATTTTATTATTTTTTTTAAAGGTATATGCAAGTGTATATACACTCAAAAATATAAACGCAACACTTTTGGTTTTGCTCCCATTTTGTATGAGATGAACTCAAAGATCTAAAACTTTTTCCACATCCACAATATCACCATTTCCCTCAAATATTGTTCACAAACCAGTCTAAATCTGTGATAGTGAGCACTTCTCCTTTGTTGAGATAATCCATCCCACCTCACAGGTGTGCCATATCAAGATGCTGATTAGACACCATGATTAGTGCACAGGTGTGCCTTAGACTGTCCACAATAAAAGGCCACTCTGAAAGGTGCAGTTTTGTTTTATTGGGGGGGGGGATACCAGTCAGTATCTGGTGTGACCACCATTTGCCTCATGCAGTGCAACACATCTCCTTCGCATAGAGTTGATCAGGTTGTCAATTGTGGCCTGTGGAATGTTGGTCCACTCCTCTTCAATAGCTGTGCGAAGTTGCTGGATATTGGCAGGAACTGGTACACGCTGTCGTATACGCCGGTCCAGAGCATCCCAAACATGCTCAATGGGTGACATGTCCGGTGAGTATGCCGGCCATGCAAGAACTGGGACATTTTCAGCTTCCAAGAATTGTGTACAGATCCTTGCAACATGGGGCCGTGCATTATCCTGCTGCAACATGAGGTGATGTTCTTGGATGTATGGCACAACAATGGGCCTCAGGATCTCGTCACGGTATCTCTGTGCATTCAAAATGCCATCAATAAAATGCACCTGTGTTCTTCGTCCATAACAGACGCCTGCCCATACCATAACCCCACCGCCACCATGGGCCACTCAATCCACAACACTGACATCAGAAAACTGCTCACCCACATGATGCCACACACGCTGTCTGCCATCTGCCCTGAACAGTGTGAACCAGGATTCATCCGTGAAGAGAACACCTCTCCAACGTGCCAAAATCCAGCGAATGTGAGCATTTGCCCACTCAAGTCGGTTACGACGATGAACTGGAGTCAGGTCGAGACCCCGATGAGGACGACGAGCATGCAGATGAGCTTCCCTGAGACGGTTTCTGACAGTTTGTGCAGAAATTCTTTGGTTATGCAAACCGATTGTTTCAGCAGCTGTCCGAGTGGCTGGTCTCAGACGATCTTGGAGGTGAACATGCTGGATGTGGAGGTCCTGGGCTGGTGTGGTTACACGTGGTCTGCGGTTGTGAGGCTGGTTGGATGTACTGCCAAATTCTCTGAAACGCCTTTGGAGACGGCTTATGGTAGAGAAATGAACATTCAATACACGAGCAACAGCTCTGGTTGACATTCCTGCTGTCAGCATGCCAATTGCACGCTCCCTAAAATCTTGCGACATCTGTGGCATTGTGCTGTGTGATAAAACTGCACCTTTCAGAGTGGCCTTTTATTGTGGGCAGTCTAAGGCACACCTGTGCACTAATCATGGTGTCTAATCAGCATCTTGATATGGCACACCTGTGAGGTGGGATGGATTATCTCAGCAAAGGAGAAGTGCTCACTATCACAGATTTAGACTGGTTTGTGAACAATATTTGAGGGAAATGGTGATATTGTGTATGTGGAAAAAGTTTTAGATCTTTGAGTTCATCTCATACAAAATGGGAGCAAAACCAAAAGTGTTGCGTTTATATTTTTGTTGAGTGTATATAATTATATATTTTTTTATATATTTGCAAGTATATATATATATTTTTTAACAGTATATATATACACACACAGACACATACATACACATATATATATATATATATTAGGGTGGTTCAAAAAAATAAAAGTTGGAAATTCATTACTCACCCCTTCATTTTATGATGCTTCAGGAAAAAAGAAAGCCTGCCAAATATTTTTGTCATACATTAATATTTAGAGGTAGCACATCATAGCTGAAGGTTGTAAATATATCAATTATCGCTGCCCGAGTGCCCGTGCAATAGGTTATCCATTATGCAATCACATCACTTATAAAGACGATAGAAGTTAACCACCTGAGTGTAAGTATAATTTTATATTCAATTTAAAACTATACCTTGGTTTAAATGTTTCTCACAAACAACATACTTTCAAAAATGTTATTTTAGGCTACAAGCTGAAACTTTTGCTTCAATTCACAGCTTCTTTTCTTTCAGATCTTTGGTGATGGTGAATCTAACATGAGATAAATGTAAAAAGATACACTTGCTGACTTAACATGCTTAACCATTAACTGCAAACTTCAGTAAAACATGTCAGCTACTAGAAGTACAACCCCCGGCAAAAATGATGGAATCACCGGCCTCGGAGGATGTTCATTCAGTTGTTTAATTTTGTAGAAAAAAAGCAGATCACAGACATGACACAAAACTAAAGTCATTTCAAATGGCAACTTTCTGGCTTTAAGAAATACTATAAGAAATCAAGAAAAAAAAAATTGTGGCAATCAGTAACCGTTACTTTTTTAGACCAAGCAGAGGGAAAAAATATGGACTCACTCAATTCTGAGGAAAAAATTATGGAATCATGAAAAACAAAAGAACGCTCCAACACATCACTAGTATTTTGTTGCACCACATCTGGCTTTTATAACAGCTTGCAGTCTCTGAGGCATGGACTTAATGAGTGACAAACAGTACTCTTCATCAATCTGGCTCCAACTTTCTCTGATTGCTGTTGCCAGATCAGCTTTGCAGGTTGGAGCCTTGTCATGGACCATTTTCTTCAACTTCCACCAAAGATTTTCAATTGGATTAAGATCCGGACTATTTGCAGGCCATGACATTGACCCTATGGGTCTTTTTGCAAGGAATGTTTTCACAGTTTTTGCTTTATGGCAAGATGCATTATCATCTTGAAAAATGATTTCATCATCCCCAAACATCCTTTCAATTGATGGGATAAGAAAAGTGTCCAAAATATCAACGTAAACTTGTGCATTTATTGATGATGTAATGACAGCCATCTCCCCAGTGCCTTTACCTGACATGCAGCCCCATATCATCAGTGACTGTGGAAATTTACATGTTCTCTTCAGGCAGTCATCTTTATAAATCTCATTGGAACGGCACCACACAAAAGTTCCAGAATCATCACCTTGCCCAGTGCAGATTCGAGATTCATCACTGAATATGACTTTCATCCAGTCATCCACAGTCCACGATTGCTTTTCCTTAGCCCATTGTAACCTTTTTTTCTGTTTAGGTGTTAATGATGCCTTTCGTTGAGCTTTTCTGTATGTAAATCCCATTTCCTTTAGGCGGTTTCTTACAGTTCGGTCACAGACGTTGACTCCAGTTTCCTCCCATTCGTTCATTTGTTTTGTTGTGCATTTTCGATTTTTGAGACATATTGCTTTAAGTTTTCTGTCTTGACGCTTTGATGTCTTCCTTGGTCTACCAGTATGTTTGCCTTTAACAACCTTCCCATGTTGTTTGTATTTGGTCCAGAGTTTAGACACAGCTGACTGTGAACAACCAACATCTTTTGCAACATTGCGTGATGATTTACCCTCTTTTAAGAGTTTGATAATCCTCTCCTTTGTTTCAATTGACATCTCTCGTGTTGGAGCCATGATTGGGACCAGGAGGCAGAGCTGTGGTCTTATACACCTCTCTGCAGCTTCTCTCCCCCTGCCATCCCCTCATTACCCCATCCCCGTAGAGACGGTGCCTGCTCCCAGACCACCAATAACCAGCAAAAATCTATTTAACCATAAAAATTCAAAAAGAAAAAATAATATAGCACCTTCAACTGCACCACAGACTAAAACAGTTAAATGTGGTCTATTAAACATTAGGTCTCTCTCTTCTAAGTCCCTGTTGGTAAATGATATAATAATTGATCAACGTATTGATTTATTCTGCCTAACAGAAACCTGGTTACAGCAGGATGAATATGTTAGTTTAAATGAGTCAACACCCCCGAGTCACACTAACTGTCAGAATGCTCGTAGCACGGGCCGGGGCGGAGGATTAGCAGCAATCTTCCATTCCAGCTTATTAATTAATCAAAAACCTAGACAGAGCTTTAATTCATTTGAAAGCTTGTCTCTTAGTCTTGTCCATCCAAATTGGAAGTCCCAAAAACCAGTTTTATTTGTTATTATCTATCGTCCACCTGGTCGTTACTGTGAGTTTCTCTGTGAATTTTCAGACCTTTTGTCTGACTTAGTGCTTAGCTCAGATAAGATAATTATAGTGGGCGATTTTAACATCCACACAGATGCTGAGAATGACAGCCTCAACACTGCATTTAATCTATTATTAGACTCTATTGGCTTTGCTCAAAAAAGTAAATGAGTCCACCCACCACTTTAATATCTTAGATCTTGTTCTGACTTATGGTATGGAAATAGAAGACTTAACAGTATTCCCTGAAACTCCCTTCTGTCTGATCATTTTTTAATAACATTTACATTTACTCTGATGGACTACCCAGCAGTAGGGAATAAAGTTTCATTACACTAGAAGTCTTTCAGAAAGCGCTGTACTAGGTTTAAGGATATGATTCCTTCTTTATGTTCTCTAATGTCATATACCAACACAGAGCAGAGTAGCTACCTAAACTCTGTAAGGGAGTTAGAGTATCTCGTCAATAGTTTACATCCTCATTGAAGACAACTTTGGATGCTGTAGCTCCTCTGAAAAAGAGAGCTTTAAATCAGAAGTGTCTGACTCCGTGGTATAACTCACAAACTCGTAGCTTAAAGCAGATAACCCGTAAGTTGGAGAGGAAATGGCGTCTCACTAATTTAGAAGATCTTCACTTAGCCTGGAAAAAGAGTTTGTTGCTCTATAAAAAAAGCCCTCCGTAAAGCTAGGACATCTTTCTACTCATCACTAATTGAAGAAAATAAGAACAACCCCAGGTTTCTTTTCAGCACTGTAGCCAGGCTGACAAAGAGTCAGAGCTCTATTGAGCTGAGTATTCCATTAACTTTAACTAGTAATGACTTCATGACTTTCTTTGCTAACAAAATTTTGACTATTAGAGAAAAAATTACTCATAACCATCCCAAAGATGTATCGTTATCTTTGGCTGCTTTCAGTGATGCCGGTATTTGGTTAGACTCTTTCTCTCCGATTGTTCTGTCTGAGTTATTTTCATTAGTTACTTCATCCAAACCATCAACATGTCTATTAGACCCCATTCCTGCCAGGCTGCTCAAGGAAGTCCTACCATTATTTAATGCTTCAATCTTAAATATGATCAATCTATCTTTGTTAGTTGGCTATGTACCACAGGCTTTTAAGGTGGCAGTAATTAAACCATTACTTAAAAAGCCATCACTTGACCCAGCTATCTTAGCTAATTATAGGCCAATCTCCAACCTTCCTTTTCTCTCAAAGATTCTTGAGAGGGTAGTTGTAAAACAGCTAACTGATCACCTGCAGAGGAATGGTCTATTTGAAGAGTTTCAGTCAGGTTTTAGAATTCATCATAGTACAGAAACAGCATTAGTGAAGGTTACAAATGATCTTCTTATGGCTTCGGACAGTGGACTTATCTCTGTGCTTGTTCTGTTGGACCTCAGTGCTGCTTTTGATACTGTTGACCATAAAATTTTATTACAGAGATTAGAGCATGCCATAGGTATTAAAGGCACTGCGCTGCGGTGGTTTGAATCATATTTGTCTAATAGATTACAGTTTGTTCATGTAAATGGGGAATCTTCTTCACAGACTAAAGTTAATTATGGAGTTCCACAAGGTTCTGTGCTAGGACCAATTTTATTCACTTTATACATGCTTCCCTTAGGCAGTATTATTAGACGGTATTGCTTAAATTTTCATTGTTACGCAGATGATACCCAGCTTTATCTATCCATGAAGCCAGAGGATACACACCAATTAGCTAAACTGCAGGATTGTCTTACAGACATAAAGACATGGATGACCTCTAATTTCCTGCTTTTAAACTCAGATAAAACTGAAGTTATTGTACTTGGCCCCACAAATCTTAGAAGCATGGTGTCTAACCAGATCTTTACTCTGGATGGCATTTCCCTGACCTCTAGCAATACTGTGAGAAATCTTGGAGTCATTTTTGATCAGGATATGTCATTCAAAGCGCATATTAAACAAATATGAAGGACTGCCTTTTTGCATTTACGCAATATCTCTAAAATCAGAAGGGTCTTGTCTCAGAGTGATGCTGAAAAACTAATTCATGCATTTATTTCCTCTAGGCTGGACTATTGTAATTCATTATCAGGTTGTCCTAAAAGTTCCCTAAAAAGCCTTCAGTTGGTTCAGAATGCTGCAGCTAGAGTACTGACGGGGACTAGCAGGAGAGAGCATATCTCACCCGTGTTGGCCTCTCTTCATTGGCTTCCTGTTAATTCTAGAATAGAATTTAAAATTCTTCTTCTTACTTATAAGGTTTTGAATAATCAGGTCCCATCTTATCTTAGGGACCTCGTAGTACCATATTACCCCATTAGAGCGCTTCGCTCTCAGACTGCAGGCTTACTTGTAGTTCCTAGGGTTTGTAAGAGTAGAATGGGAGGCAGAGCCTTCAGCTTTCAGGCTCCTCTCCTGTGGAACCAGCTCCCAATTCAGTTCAGGGAGACAGATACCCTCTCTACTTTTAAGATTAGGCTTAAAACTTTCCTTTTCGCTAAGGCTTATAGTTAGGGCTGGATCAGGTGACCCTGGACCATCCCTTGGTTATGCTGCTTTAGACGTAGACTGTGGGGGGGTTCCCATGATGCACTGTTTCTTTCTCTTTTTGCTCCGTATGCATCACTCTGCATTTAATCATTAGTGATCGATCTCTGCCCCCCTCCACAGCATGTCTTTTTCCTGGTTCTTTCCCTCAGCCCCAACCAGTCTCAGCAGAAGACTGCCCCTCCCTGAGCCTGGTTCTGCTGGAGGTTTCTTCCTGTTAAAAGGGAGTTTTTTTCCTTCCCACTGTAGCCAAGTGCTTGCTCATAGGGGGTCGTTTTGACCGTTGGGGTTTTTCATAATTATTGTATGGCCTTGCCTTACAATATAGAGCGCCTTGGGGCAACTGTTTGTTGTGATTTGGCGCTATATAAAAAAAAAGTTGATTGATTGATGATTCATGTCAGTCCACTTGGTGCAACAGCTCTCCAAGGTGTGTTCACTCCTTTTTAGATGCAGACTAACGAGCAGATCTGATTTGATGCAGGTGTTAGTTTTGGGGATGAAAATTTACAGGGTGATTCCATAATTTATTCCTCAGAATTGAGTGAGTCCATGTTTTTTTCCCTCTGCTTGGTCTAAAAAAGTAGCCGTTACTGACTGCCACAATTTTTTTTTTCCTGATTTCTTATAGTGTTTCTTAAAGCCAGAAAGTTGCCATTTGAAATGACTTTAGTTTTGTGTCATGTCTGTGATCTGTTTTTTTTTCTACAAAATTAAACAACTGAATGAACATCCTCTGAGGCTGGTGATTCCATAATTATTGCCAGGGGTTGTAGAACATTTGTATACCTCATTGGTTCCACCGACTGAAATAAAGGGAAACAAAAACAAATTGCCCTCAAATGGGCAAATACTCAAGGTACTTTTCTTCAAACACACTGATTTGAAGAAAACTGTCCATGATGCTGCTGTGACCTCTATAGACATGGCAATTCCTTTTTGGGAGAGAGCTAGAATCCCACTGAAGGCAAAGCAGCATCTGATCACAAAGTTAGAAAAGGTGTTCGGAAAATGGAAAACATTGAAAAAGACCATGAATCGCAATACAGACAAGCAGAAGAAAGATGAAACAGTGTTTTGTGACTCTTTGGAGGACTTGTTTGACATGACACATCAGGATGTCCTAACAATGATAAAGTTTGAAGATGACAGACAGTTCCTACTTGCTCAGAGAGAGAAAGGTAGAAGGGGATGCATGACAGGCATAGATAAAATACAAACTGCCAAAGAACAAAGAGCAGAAAGAGGAAAGCTGCAGAAGCAAAATACAGAGAGAAACTGGAGGAGCCTGGACCATCTAATGTCTCACTACCTGACACTGTCTCCAGCCAGAGTGAAGAGAACACAGAAAGTCCAGATGAAGAATTTGTTATGCCAGTGCCACAAAAAGCCAGTAAAATTAAAGCTGTTGTAACACCAGGACTTGCAGCAGCATTGGATAGGACCAAAACAACAGACAGAAGTGCCACCTATATTCTGACTGAAACAGCAGCAAGTCTTGGTCATGATGCAAGCAACTTAAATATCATTATCATGTAAAGGATGTTCTCTTATGTTACACAGCTGTATAATTGGTTCTTGTGCTGATTCATACATTTTTGAATATTAAGTACTGCAAGGCATAAAGAATATTATTGTTTGGAGCTAGATCAAAATATATGTGGAAATATATAAAGCATAGACTTATTTAAATTTATCAATAATGAAACAGTGTTTCATCAATAAAATGAAAATGCAATGTTTGATTGTTACAAAATCTTCGCTACCCCAGTATGTAGGTATTGTAGGAGCATGATACATGTACGAGAAGAACTGCATCTCACAATTCATGTTTTAGTGTTAACTATTTTATGGGATATGAAAAGATTTGATTTTCCAATGTATTGCCATAATTTCTGTCCTGACATAATATTAAACTGACAGAAATAATTTGGAAATATCGGGAAATGACCATACTATATGACAAAGTTATTGCGAGCAAAATCTTTAAGGGCTGTGTGCTACCAGTAAAAATTATTAGAGTTTTATGAAATTGTACATGATGTGTTTTTATGTTAGGTACAACAAATTTAGAAAGTGAGACCATTTTTATGGACCACCCTAATATATGTATGTGTATATATACTGTTAAAAAATATAATATATATACACTTGCAAATATATAAAATATATATATTTTATATATTTGCAAGTGTATCAAACCCGATGGAAACAAACGAAAATCATCTGTCTTCTCACAACTATGTCCTGCCAACATTTAGGTTTCAAAATACAGGATTTTTATTTTTTTTGGGGGGGGGTATCTAAATCAACTGATGTATTTATTATGACACATATTAACATATTACAACAAAAGTTTGTAGATACACTGCTGTTTACCACTTCTACTTGTATAAAGGTTTTAAATGTAGACATTTATAATTAAAAATATTTAAGTCTTTGTGCATATTATTGTGGTATACTTGTTTTTGTGCAATTTTGTACAGCCCCAACTCAGAAAAAGTTGGGATTATATGGAAAGTTTAAAAAGAGAGGGCTCTTTACCCTGACTTTTTTATTGCAGACAGCATGAACTCAAGATATTTCTTGTTTTGTGTGCTTGAATGTTATTATACATTCATTCCCACATTGAAGGCCTGCAACACATTTGGGTGCAATTTATTTTAAATGACTAAATCATCACTTTTACAGCCAGTTTTCTTTAAAGAAGTCAGGGGATGGATACATGAACATTCTGAAGTCACTAGATGTGAGTGGACAAACTGTGACTGATGATGAAACAGGCAAATGTTGCATCGTTCCCAGCTCCTCCACTCACTTTTTTTTTTTTGAGTGGAACTGGAGACATGCAGGATGTGGATGGGACAGTCAATTGGAACAGACCCATACAATTTGTCGTGGCCTGTGTTTCATACATGGTGGGACTCTGGAATGGTGGTTGCTGTGGCAGCAACGTGGCGGAGGTGGGTTTGCGAGTCCATACTTCATTATTTTATTCCTGGAGGGTTTTACTTGATTTGCCATGGAGCTTGTCATTGGTCAGAAAATGCATCTCAACTGCCACTTTCCCTTTGTGGTTTTGTTCATCTACCTGATCTGAGGAGTCACTTTTCATGGTGCAGTGAATGGCCTCAAATACATGTTCACACCTACAATGGAAGAGCTCACCAAGCCGATGACATGGATCAGTACAGCTACTCAGATCTTCTCGAAATATGGGTTTCAGGTCACTCATAACTTTTGCCACCAACAACCAGTACAACTTTGAGCAGCAGCAAGCAATCATTTCCTTGATTAACTGCGGGACCTCCATCTTTGCCAGCATGGTCACTTTTTCCATCTGTGGGTTCAAAGCCACCTTGAGGACTGCTTGGAGAGGATTCACGTGCTGTTGACAAATGTATTTAGTCTAACAAAAGATTCCATCACCATGGGCAAGAATGATGAATGCATTGAGAGGCTAAACACAACATCCACAGGAGTGCGCTCAATTCACAAATGGCACCGATACCTGTGATCTGGAGGAGGAACTAAGCCATGCAGTAGAAGGAACAGGTCTGGCCTTCATCATCTAGTGAGGCCACTGTAGATGATGATGAGGCCTCACCTCTAATCAATGCTGTACTTCGTCAAGTTGCTGCTGCTTGGTCTTGGTAGCATGCTGGAAACATCACTGTCATTATCAACCCACTGTGAGACTTTGTGTCCTCTATACCTGTTGATAAAATTTAATCCATTCAGTGGATTACAGTTTTTCTTTCGCCTGCTTGTTTTGAGTTTCACCATGTTTGGAAAGGAATAGATTACACTTTTTAATAACTATGCAGCCAACGTCTCCCTACTCATAAGAGCAGGACTGAAAACCTTTGTAGTAATGTGGGTTTTTCCTCCATCCGGACACAGATAGTTGCAGAGTAGAATGTGATTTGAAAGCCTGTAGTCTCTGGGCAGGAGGACTTCAAAAACCTCTCCATCCAGGCAGACTGGTTTAATCTGTGATGGACCCTCTGCACCACAAACACTCTGCTCTATGTGCACGTTTATGCATGCAGCTCAGTCAGTAAAACAGGATTATCAGTCATGTTTCAGCAAGAAAAACATGAACGGTGAAACGTTCACGCAAACAGGCCAAAGAAATAAGTGGACCAATAAGATCCGGATCTTTTCAAGGAGGTGGAATTTCCAGTGCTATCATGGATCACTGTTTGAAGGCACTTCCCTTGGTCAGTTCATGAGCCATAGCCTGGAAATAAACTTCATAAAACCTCTTCTTCATGTTTACTGGCAGATAGTAAACCAGCTTCAGAGGTGCATACTGCCACCTAGAGTACTGGAATGTGTAGAATCATGCATTATTCTAAGTCAATACAATAAAACAATAGAAGCTAACAGTTTCATTAATTACTTTACCTTCTGCATTTAACATATAAAAAAAAATTTCCTAAAAGAAGATAAATACATAAATTTGTCAGTCACACCTTGCACATTTAACAAAATATTCACATTTCCATTTTTGACGGGTAGAACTTGGGGCTTGGTGTATAGCCCAAATGTCTACGTAATCTCACATCTGACATGCAGCTACACTCCTAGTAATAAAATAATTATGAAAATCTGATAACACAAGCAGATTTTCTTTTATAGACTGCAGGAGACAACAGATGAGAAATTACATATTTTAAAAGGTGAAAAAAGCAGTTTCACACACACATTTATTTATAAATTGTAGATGTTTAGCAGCTGTGCATTACTTTTTTCAAAGTTTTAGCCACATTAAATATTCTGTAAATGACTGGACAATACTGTACATATTCTACATAATATTAACAACTCAAGAGTTCAAAACACTTTACAGGCAGTTGCTTTTATATAAATGATCAAACCAATGTGCAGGTCTGTATGTTTTTAAGTTGTCCAAATCCATCTGTATCAGTGCAAGTGGACACGTTACAGAACGACAGCAGTGCTGTTGGACACAGAGGAGATGAGGAGTTTAGTCCATCCTCTTCTTCAGCACTGCTCAAACCCAGCCATCAGAGAGAGAGCGAGAGACTCCACTGTAAAAAAAAAAAAAAAGAAAAAAAAATCACCATCAAATCTGTCAATATGCATGTATATAAATGCACAAGCAGCTAATCAGAGAAGCAACCAGTGATAAACTTACAGTGAGGAAATGAGCCGCGACATACAGCCTTATTCAGTATCGTCACCAGGAACATGTGACAGTTTTTGAAATCTGACTCCATTTTATCAATGGACTCAATCCTACAAACAAAAAATAAACAATATTTAGACATAACAAGCACAGAATGACACAGTAGCACAGAAAAGATGCACGAGTGGTGGTTTTCTGCCTTGAAACGGTTGCCGATTTTACAGTAATCAGTAACGTTCCTGCATAATCATGTTGCAGTTGTAATGACATATGTGTATGTTCTGTTTATTTCACATTCTGGCAAAAAAGGCTCTTATACTGCCAACTGAAAACTAATTGCAAACTGAAATGAAAAGTCGAGGAAAACAGGACATCAGAAAAATGTTCCGAGATAAAACCAGTTAAGTTCAACTCTGGCTTCAATTAATTATTTTCATTACATTCGTAACATAACATATATTATAAAATGACAGCAGCACAAGCTAACAACATAAACATAAAAAGTCCAGGTTTAGTTTATATAATGTGAAATTTTTTTTATTATTTTATTTTTTTAAGTGTACATCCTTTGGATTTTTTTAAAGATTTAAGTCATAAAAAGAATTTGCTTTGGCACCACTATAATTTTATTTATTAGCCTTTAATTAGGGGATTTATAATATGACACTGCCAATATAATCAAAATTTGAACCGTTTAGAAAAATGTTTTAAAAATTTCCTCTGAGGAGGAAAATTTTAAATCAACAGACGCCGACCTTGAACTACTTACGATAGTGGCATGATCTATGATATCGTCATAGATCATGTGGGGGTTTCCCCAACTTGCACGAGGGATGCTGGGATGCAGACAGTGGCAGCCCATCAGACTATTCATTATTTTGTATTAATAGTTAGCGTTGTGTTAGTGAGGAATAAACATTTCTAAGTCTAAAAATGCTGTTTTTTGAAACCAGATAACACCGCGGCTCACACTGTGGAAAAATATCAAGGACTGATTTAAACAATGTGTCAATGCAGCTTTTGGACACGTTAGAGGTCAGAACAATGTATTACTGATGCAGGCCACGCTGGTCGACGAAGACTGCGAAGGCAGTCATTCGTGGTGGAGCCGCGGAACAATCCACGGATCCATGTCAGATGCAAAAATCAGACTTTTTGTTGGGGGAATTTCAAAAACCGGAAATCTGCATTTCTGCATAAAACTTGCATATCTGATGATATACAGGAGCTGCATCTCTCAACTTGCAATGATGTCCTCACAGACAATGAGAATAAAAATAATAAATCCGGATGGCCTCGTCCATAGTGTTGCCTGCTGTCACTGCGTGCACGAGGGGCGTTGCAGGCACAGTAGCAGACTTATTTCCACAGCGGTCCTCAGAAAAATAAATAAATAAAAACCGAAAAATACAATAAATCCGGTTCGTACAACTCCGCTGTAGCTGAAGAGGACGCATCTAGTGTGCGTGCATGGCTGGACTGTGCGTGCATGGTTGGACTGTGCGTGCACATCCTGTCCACGCATTAAACCTTAATTCCATTAGATGACGCAGCTCCTCCAAAGCCGGACAGGACGCACAGGCACCGTGATCCTTTAGAAGCGCTACAATAAAAATTCAGTTTAATCTATAATGTAGGTATAAAGCTCACAAACCCAAGACAATACCACTTTCAACAAGAGCAAACAGAAACAGCTGATTGATGAACCTGCAGATTATAATAAACAGTCTAAAAAGCCCCCACCCTTCTTTAAATTCTCATCGGGTCTGCATCTCATATATGGCCTTTTGGCAGCCCCAACTGATAGAAATCCATCATAGCGACGAACAACTTTAATCCCCGCAAACACCAACCCAAAATCTGAAGTTATTGTTTGTTTGTGTAAAAATAAAGAAAGAAGTCAAACCAGTTTCTGACAATTGGCTCAAAAAGCCAGTACAAACCTGTTTGCAGATGATTTATAGCTGCTTAAATCCATCTGATTTGAACCACACGTAAAGAAAAAAGCACTTTCTTTAACAACAAACATTTAAAATGAGATCATGTGAAGTTAATCCAAATTAAAGCCAAGTTAAAAACATTTACTATGAAACATGTAAAGCTAGTGAACAAGAACATATCTGATTGAAATGGATTTGAAAGTTTAAATGTCTAAATCTGTTGGAAATGAATTTAAAGCAGTTTCTCAAAGGCAAAATGAGAAACACTTGCAAGAAATTTCAGCATTTGGTGAAATGAAGAGAGAGAAAAAGCTGTAACCATTTAAAATTATGTTGCGTGTGAAAGCTCTTACTTCCAGGCTCCAAATCCAGTTTGCCATCGGTCTGAGAAGATGAGGACAAGATTAAGAACCTTCATTATTGCCTCCTTCACAAAACTCACCTGTGAAAACATGAATGCTGTGAAAAACGGGTAATAAGGGAACTGTTGTACTCCACATTTACAGCTCAAATACAACCAGGAAATATAATAACATGAAAATACAATGTGATCTACTCAGTGATCTCATTATTGATTGAAAATACAATATGATACAGCAATTATGTACAGTGCCCTCCAAACCTTTTGGGACCCTTGAAATTTCACACATTTTAATTTGATTATGCCATTTCATATACAAAATGTAACTCAGGCTTCTTAATATAAAAATTTATAAAATTATCTTCCTTTAGCTCAAACTCAAAGCAAAGCTCTACATCTTGATATAAAATAAAAAATAGAAAAGCCAAGACAATGGGTTGCATAAGTAATGGGCCACCTTTGGTATAATACCTCCAATACTTCTGGAGGGCACCATCTGTAGCTCCTGAAAAGTGTTGATTTGACTGCAGTGATGTGGATAATGATTGGTTAGTTGATGATCTGATAAAATTTGCTCCTCTGGGAGCTTTTCCAGATGTTTTACAAAAATTCATGCCTTACCTTCTCCCTCAGCAGGCAACGGTCATGAATAGTTGCTAAATATCTGTAATGAATTTTAATCAGCTGGTCTAGATCCTTGGCTTCCTGAACTTGATGCTGAAACTCCAATCCTGTGCTGTGCAAAATCTGTCAAGATATGTCATAATAGATTTATGATTATATAATAAGCAACAAATCTCAAATTCCAAGCACTTGTCCTCTTATTTTTATGTAGTATATAAAACAACTTGTGGAGTTTGGAACTGATCCCTTGTTCTTTTGTACCACTGCACTACACCTACTGGTTTCTTATACCATCCATCCATCCATTTTCTACCACTTTATCCGGAGTCAAGGGCTCAAGCAAAGCCGCCCAGACCTCCCAATCCACACACACCTCCCCCAGCTCCTCCGGGGGAACCCCAACGCGTTCCCAAGCCAGCCGAGAGACGTAGTCCCTCCAGCGTGTCCTGGGTCTTCCCCGGGGCCTCCTACCAATGGGAAGTGCCCGGAACACCTCTCCAGCGAAGCGTCCAGGGGGCATCCGGAAAAGATGCCCGAGCCACCTCAACTGGCTCCTTTCACCATGGAGGAGCAGTGGCTCGACTCCGAGCTCCTCCCGAGTGACTGAGCTCCTCACCCTATCTCTAAGGGAGCGCCCAGCCACCCTGCGGAGGAAACTCATCTCGGCCGCTTGTACTCGCGATCTTGTTCTTTTGGTCATGAGCCAGGATCGGAATGTAGATCGATTGGTAAATCGAGAGCTTTGCCCCCCTACTCAGCTCTCTCTTCACCACGACGGTCCAATACAGCGACCGCATCACTGCAGACGCTGCACCGATCCGTTTATCGATCTCACGCTCCATCCGTCCCTCACTCGTGAACAAGACCCAAAGATACTTAAACTCCTCCACTTGAGGCAAGGACACTCCACCGACCTGTAGAGGGCAAAGCACCTTTGTCCGGTTGAGAACCATGGCCTTGGATTTGGAGGTGCTGACTTTCATCCCGGACACTTCACACTCGGCTACAAACCGCACCCGTGCACGCTGAAGGTCCTGATTTGACGAAGCCAACAGAACCACATCAACCGCAAACAGCAGAGACGAGATTCTGTGGTTCCCAAACCAGACCCCCTCTACACCCAGAAATTCTGTCCATAAAAATAATGAACAGAACCGGTGACAAAGGGCAGCCCTGGCGGAGGCCAACATGCACTGGAAACAGGTTTGACTTACTATCGGCAATACGAACCAAGCTCCTGCTGCGGTTGTACAGGGATCGGATAGCCCTTAGCAAAGGACCCCGGACCCCGTACTCACCCCCCATAGGGTGCCCCGAGGGACACGGACGAACGCCTTCTCCAGATCCACAAAGCAGAGCTGGTCCAGTGTGCCGCAACCAGGACGAAAACCACACTGCTCCTCCTGAATCCGAGGTTTGACTATCGGTCGAATTCTCCTCTCCAGTACTCTGGAATAGACCTCACCGGGGAGGCTTAGGAGTGTGATCCCCCTGTAGTTGGAACACACCCTCTGGTCCCCCTTCTTAAACAGAGAGACCACCACCCCAGTCTGTCAATCCAGAGGCACTGTCCCCGACCGCCACGCGATGTTGCAGAGGCGTGTCAGCCAAGACTGTCCCACAACATCCAGAGACTTAAGGTACTCAGGACGGATTTCATCCACCCCAGGAGCCTTGCCACCGAGGAGCTTTCTAACCACCTCGGTGACTTTGGCCTGGGTAATGGATGAGTCTGCCTCTGAGTCCCCAGTCTCTGCTTCCTCTTCGGAAGACGTGACGATGGGATTGAGGAGATCCTCGAAGTATTCCTTCCACCACCCGACAACATCCCCAGTCAGGGTCAACAGCTCCCCACCCGCACCGTAGACAGTGCTGGTGGAGAGCTGCTTCCGCCTCCTGAGGCATCGGACGGTTTGCCAGAATTTCTTCGAGGCCGCCCAATAGTCCTCCTCCATGGTCTCCCATGGTTTCTTATAAATATCGGCCAAAAGAAGTAGTAGTAGTCAAAATTACTGAACAAATTCCAACTGGCACCACTGTTGTTCCTGTATAATGGACAATTGGTAGGGTTTTGGAAAGCAGTAACTTAGACGCCTTTGTTGGTGAGGAAAACTTTATTGAATTTAACCTTCTGAATGCCTCTCTGTATGTTTTCCCACTCCTGAGAAGAACCTGCAGTTATATGTAAAGTCAGCTTAATGGATGGTTCTATTTCATTCCTCCTGACCGTCAGAGGGCGGTGCTTTAGCACCTGGATAACTACATGTGCGCAGCACAGAGGTCGAGAATATATACCAACAAAGTCACACCATTGAATGTGACCTGGGTGACGTCACTGATTAGGCCACAGCGTAACCCCAGATCCGTCAGAATTCCATCTCAAACAGTCCCCAGCGACTGAGAGGGCATGGAGCTCTCCCACCCGCTTAGCCAAAGACAGTGCAAGTAGAAAGGCAGTCTTCACTGACACCCATTTAAGATCAGCACTTTCAACTGGTTCGAAACTGGTGCCAAATCCTCCCCTGTAGCTGTGACAACAAATCCTTCCTCTCCGGGAGAGCCCAAGGTTCTCCCTCGAGGAGTTTGTAAATCATGGGAAACCAAATCCTCCCATGCCTTGGCAGTGTCAACATCAGCAGCGGGAGAGGAGGGAAGGCATAAAGGAGGCAATCCGGCCATGGGTGAGCCAATGCATCCTGCCCCAGCGGGCTGTCTGGTTCCAAGAGGGAGTACCATCGTGGGCAATGTGTTGAGGTGCTTGAAGCGAAAAGGTCCACTTCCGCTGCACCATATTTCTGCCAGATCATTTGGACCACAATCGGGTTCAGTCTCCACTCTCCCGGTGGTGGTTTCTGTCTGGAGAGTAAATCCGCTGCGCTGTTCTGTACACCGGGCAGATGAACTGCTCTGACACTCTGAAGGCGAGGCAACGCCCATAAGAGAAGCTTCCAAATTTCTGCCAATGAGTGATTGGACCTGGTGCCCCCTTGATGGTTTATGTGATAGACTGTTGACGTGTTGTCCGACCGGACAAGAACATGTCTTCCTCTCAGGGCTGGGAGGAAATGCTTGAGAGCCAGTCGCACAGCGCGAAGCTCCAGCACGTTTATGTTGGAGTCTCTCCTGGGGACTCCAGACACCCCTCACCATCCTGTGATTCCACACGGCCCCCCAACCTTTGAGTGATGCATCTGTAACAACCACCTCTCGGCGAGAAAGAACAGAGCCTAGAGGGACACCCTTGCAGATGAAGTCCATGTTCTCCCAGGGTTTGAGGTGCAGAAGGCACTGGTTGGAGAGTCGTACAAGCCTGTGCTGATGCAACTTCGAGTTGAGGCCTAGGTTGTTGATCCAAATCTGTAGGGGACGTAAGAACAGAAGTCCCAAAGGTACCACTAGCGACATTGCAGTCAATTTTCCCATCAACCGGAGCAGCAAACCAAAAGGCAGCGTCACAGCCCGTTGAATGTGTGAGACGAGACGAATTACATCGTCCACTCTCTGCGGGGATGGCGATGCAGTCATAGTCAGGGAGTTGATGGCAATGCCGATGAAGGTCGTTTGTTGACTGGGAACAAGAGAACTCTTTGCAAAGTTCACTGTGAGTCCTAAATGAGAGACATGGTTCAGTAGAAGAGCTGTGTCGTTGTGCGCCTGCTCCTGAGTCGGAGCGCAGACAAGCCAATCGTCTAAGTAGGGTAGGATTCTTAATCCAAGAGCTTGCAGTGGGGCTAGTGCTACAGCCATACATCTGGTAAATGTACGAGGGGCAAGAGAGAGGCCGAAAGGAAGCACCCTGAACTGGTATGCCTGACCTTAGAAAGCAAAGCGGAGAAACTGCCTGTGATGAGGCGCCACTGGCACATGGAAATAGGCGTCTTTTAAGTCGACACTTGTGAACCAGTCTCCTGGTGTGATAGTTTGAAGGACGTCTACTGTGCGGAGCATGTGAAACTGCAGCACTTTGATATAACGATTCAGACGTCGGAGATCGAGGATAGGACAAAAGCCGCCATCCTTCTTTGGAACAAGGAAGTAAATTGAATGTGTGATTCAGGATGCATTGGCTCACCCGTGGCCGGATTGCCTCCTTTATGCCTTCCCTCCTCTCCCGCTGCTGATGTTGACACTGCACAGGATAGATCAGAGCAGCCACAGGGTGCTGCTGGTTGCTCCATTCTGGCCTGGGAGGATTTGGTTTCCCATGATTTACAAACTCCTCGAGGGAGAACCTTGGGCTCTCCCGGAGAGGAAGGATTTGTTGTCACAGCTACAGGGGAGGATTTGGCACCCTCACCCAGAACGCCTTCAACTGTATGACTCCTTGTTAAGTTCTTGTGACCAGGCTGTTGTTCAGACTATCCTTAATTCACGTGCTGCTTCTACCAGGGCTTTGTATGACAACAGATGGAAGCTGTTTGCGCGGTGGTGTGAGAAACAAAAGTTAGACCCGGAGCATTGCCCTGTGCCTATTCTCCTCACATATTTACAAGAACTGCTGGAGAAAGGACTTTCTGTCGCTACCTTGAAGGTTTATGTTGCTGCAATCTCTGCCCGGCACGTCTACGTTGATGGCCGGTCAGTGGGTTCACACCTTAGTGTGTCGTTTTTTGAAAGGTGCTCTACGTTTGTGGCCTCCAAGGCTTGCACGCGTACCTTCATGGGACCTTCCTCTAGTCCTGGAAGGTTTAAGCTTATCCCCTTTCGAACCAGTTGAAAGTGCTGATCTTAAATGGGTGTCAGTGAAGACTGCCTTTCTACTTGCACTGTCTTCGGCTAAGCGGGTGGGAGAGCTCCATGCCCTCTCAGTCGCTGGGGATTGTTTGCGATGGAATTCTGACGGATCTGGGGTTATGCTGTGGCCTAATCAGTGACGTCACCCAGGTCACATTCAATGGTGTGACTTTGTTGGTATATATTCTCGACCTCTGTGCTGCGCACATGTAGTTATCCAGGTGCTAAAGCACCGCCCTCTGGCGGTCATCCGGAATTCATAGAACCGTAGTTACATTCGTAACTCTCGTTTGAGCATGATGTGTATCATTTAATTAAAAAATAGAAAAACATAATAATCCTGTCAAATATCAGTATCTGACAGAGTAACACATGACAACAAATACTACAGGACTTGAATAAGACCCTTAAAACTGGGTCGCGATATCCCCAATTAATGCACCATTTTCATCATTCCTCTCACCCTGGTCATGATGTAGTTGTGAAGGCTGTTGACAAAGTGCATCAGTTTGACCCTCAGAAGACACATCCGGTGAATCTGCTGGTTTATCGGCTCTTTGACTTTTACTTCTTCAGCCAGACCTTCCTCAAACTTTTTAGTGACACCTGTTAAATCTGTAAGAAACAACCACATTTTATATGTCAAAATTATGAATTCCTCATGAATTTTTTAATATACATACATATACACACACATATACATATATTATAGCCAAGTAGCCTCTGTGTGCATGCATGTATATAGCTTTGATCACTGCGAAACCGGGAAGAGCTGACATTTTCCATTTGGTATGCTTATGTATTTTGGGGTCACGGATGAACGCTGCGGAAATGAAAGTTGATAGGACAGGTGTCTTTTTTTTTTTTTTTAGAAATTAGCGATTTTAATTAACCAGTAAAAAATGGACATTGTGCTGCAATGCACCATGGGAGTTCGAGGTTTGGGGTTTTTTAAATGTTATTGTGGTTCATGTTTGTTTAATATTGTTGTTAGTGTTATTGATTTACTTTGTTTTTGTAGTTCAATTGGATTAGTCAGTTTAGTTAAGTGTTATGTTGCTGTTACCATGAGTGATTTAAGTGTCATGCGCCTGGTACAATAAGTGAAAAGCTTACTGCTTTTAATGTCTTCTGCCATGTCTGTTTGGCAAAATAAAGGAACTGCTTACAGTTGAATACAGAAAAGACAAAAAGCTATGTGTGCGTGCAATTTTGATCACACACAAACAGTGGAGAGCTGACATTTTCCATTTGGTATGCTTATGTACGTTGGGTCAAGGATGAACAGCACCAAAACCAAACATTGACAGAACTAATATTTTTAGAGAAGCTACATATATTAGCTAACAACACTAAACAATGGACATTGGTTTTTACATTCTAGGCTTACACGCCAATCCGGCTGGGGGTGGTGAATCATTGATATATTAAAAGCGTGAGTGCATGTGTGTGTGATTTTATTTAGTAAGCTCAATGTAAGTACATAATTTTGGTAAAAAGTGGTGCAAATTATTGGTTAATAGGATTAATACAGTGAGGAAAATAAGTATTTGAACACCCTGCGATTTTTGCAAGCTCTCCAACTTAGAAATCATGGAGGGGTCTGAAATTTTCATCTTAGGTGCATGTCCACTGTGAGAGACATAACCTAAAAAAATTCCGTGACTCACAATGTATGATTTTTTAAATAATTTATTTGTATGTTACTGCTGCAAATAAGTATTTCAACACCTGTGAAAATCAATGTTAATATTTGGTACAGTAGCCTTTGTTTGCAATTACAGAGGTCAAACGTTTCCTGTAGTTTTTCACCAGGCTTGCACACACTGCAGCAGGAATTTTGGTCCACTCTTCCATACAGATCTTCTCCAAATCTTTTAGGTTTGGAGTTTCAGCTCCCTCCAAAGATTTTCTGTTGAGTTCAGGTCTGGAGACTGGCCAGGCCACTCCAGAACCTTGAAATTCTTCTTACGGAGCCCCTCCTTAGTTGCCCTGGCTGTGTGTTTGGGGTCATTGTCATGCTGGAAGACCCAGCCATGACCCATCTTCAATGCCCTTACTGAGGGAAGGAGGTTGTTTGCCAAAATCTCGCAATACATGACCCCATCCATCCTCCCTCAATACGGTGCAGTTGTCCTGTCCCCTTTGCAGAAGGGCACCCCAGAGTATGATGTTTCCACCCCCATGCTTCATGGTTGGGATGGTTTTCCTGGGGTTGTTCTCATCCTCTAAACATAGTAAGTGGAGTTGATTCCAAAAATCTCTATTCTGGTCTAATCTGACCACATGACCTTCTCCCATGCTTCCTCTGGATCATCCAGATGGTCACTGGTCAACTTCAAACGGGCCCCCAGTGGGGTTGAGGGGCAATGCCCTCGTGGGGGGCTCAGGGGGGCGAAGCCCCCCAAAGCAGAAGCTTTTTGAGGATTTCGAGGGGTAAAAAGCTACATAAATTTCATTTGAAACCCAAAATGTATCATTTTAGGAAATACATTTTTATATACAAATAGTCCTTGCTTGGGATTGGATCAGTTGCCATAAGAACCACCCAGGAAGAACCAAGATAACATTAATGCAAACTTTATACCTGCCTGTCAGTTGCGAATGAACCCCCTGAACCCCCTCTATATACGGACATGATTAATACAGGTAAAGAGTGCAGAATAAGAGGGCTTCTTAAAGAAAAATCAACAGGTCTGTGTGAGCCAGAATTCTTGCTGGTTGGTAGGTGTTCAAATACTTATTTGCAGCAGTAACATACAAATAAATTATTTAAAAAAAAAAACATTATTTCAGGATTTTTTTGTTGATTATGTCTCTTACAGTGACATATGTTACCCTGTAACATGAACTCAGCATGACACATGATGCAGCTGTTACTTTTTAAAACCCGATTAACTCAACCAATAATTTGCATCTTTTTTTTTTTTCTTTTTTTTTTTAAACCAAAATTGGACCAACTTTTGACCCCTATACAAACTGAAACTGACCTTTGTCACTGTTTTTGCTCCTTTTACAACCCCGGCAAAAATTATGGAATCACCGGCCTCGGAGGATGTTCATTCAGTTGTTTAATTTTGTAGAAAAAAAGCAGATCACAGACATGACACAAAACTAAAGTCATTTCAAATGGCAACTTTCTGGCTTTAAGAAATACTATAAGAAATCAAGAAAAAAAAAAAATTGTGGCAATCAGTAACCGTTACTTTTTTAGACCAAGCAGAGGGAAAAAATATGGAATCACTCAATTCTGAGGAAAAAATTATGGAATCATGAAAAACAAAAGAATGCTCCAACACATCATTAGTATTTTGTTGCACCACCTCTGGCTTTTATAACAGCTTGCAGTCTCTGAGGCATGGACTTAATGAGTGACAAACAGCACTCTTCATCAATCTGGCTCCAACTTTCTCTGATTGCTGTTGCCAGATCAGCTTTGCAGGTTGGAGCCTTGTCATGGACCATTTTCTTCAACTTCCACTAAAGATTTTCAATTGGATTAAGATCCGGACTATTTGCAGGCCATGACATTGACCCTATGTGTCTTTTTGCAAGGAATGTTTTCACAGTTTTTGCTCTATGGCAAGATGCATTATCATCTTGAAAAATGATATCATCCCCAAACATCCTTTCAATTGATGGGATAAGAAAAGTGTCCAAACGGCACCAAGCAAAAGTTCCAGCATCATCACCTTGCCCAATGCAGATTCGAGATTCATCACTGAATATGACTTTTATCCAGTCATCCACAGTCCACGATTGCTTTTCCTTAGCTCATTGTAACCTTGTTTTTTTCTGTTTAGGTGTTAATGATGGCTTTCGTTTAGCTTTTCTGTATGTAAATCTCATTTCCTTTAGGCGGTTTCTTACAGTTCGGTCACAGACGTTGACTCCAGTTTCCTCCCATTCGTTCCTCATTTGTTTTGTTGTGCATTTTCAATTTTTGAGACATATTGCTTTAAGTTTTCTGTCTTGACGTTTTGATGTCTTCCTTGGTCTACCAGTATGTTTGCCTTTAACAACCTTCCCATGTTGTTTGTATTTGGTCCAGAGTTTAGACACAGCTGACTGTGAACAACCAACATCTTTTGCAACATTGCGTGATGATTTAACCTCTTAAGAGTTTGATAATCCTCTCCTTTGTTTCAATTGACATATCTCGTGTTGGAGCCCATGATTCATGTCAGTCCACTTGGTGCAACAGCTCTCCAATGTGTGATCACTCCTTTTTAGATGATGACTAACGAGCAGATCTGATATGATGCAGGTGTTAGTTTTGGGGATGAAAATTTACAGGGTCATTCCATAATTTATTCCTCAGAATTTAGTGAGTCCATATTTTTTTCCCCTCTGCTTGGTTTAAAAAAGTAACCGTTACTGACTGCCACAATTTTTTTTCTTGATTTCTTATAGTGTTTCTTAAAGCCAGAAAGTTGCCATTTGAAATGACATTAGTTTTGTGTCATGTCTGTGATCTGCTTTTTTTCTACAAAATTAAACAACTGAATGAACATCCTCCGAGGCCGGTGATTCCATAATTATTGCCAGGGGTTGTACCACATAACTCCATAACATTCAGTCACAGATTGTCCAAACTATACCCTTTTGGAATCTTTGTGACCAGGCAAATAATGTGGTGTAGTTTTCAATATGATTGGAGCCTCTTTTAATTTTGACCCCTGTGTAATTCTTCAATTAACCCCCACCTGGCTGCCTATTGAAAATTCAAGTGGCCAATCAGTTTTTTCAAAAGAGTTGATGTCTCTGGAGTATTTCTGCCAAATTTGATGTTTGTATCACCATTTGCAGGATTCCACTCTAAATATTCTCTTATCTGCTACACTATATACGAGGTCTGTCAATAAAGTATAGGTCCTTTTTATTTTTTTCAAAAACTATATGGATTTCATTCATATGTTTTTACGTCAGACATGCTTGAACCCTCGTGCGCATGCGTGAGTTTTTCCACGCCTGTCAGTGACGTCATCCGCCTGTGAGCACTCTTTGTGGGAGGAGTCATCCAGCCCCTCGTCGGAATTCCTTTGTCTGAGAAGTTGCTGAGAGACTGGCGCTTTGTTTGATCGAAATTTTTTCTAAACCTCTGAGACACATCGAAGTGGACACGGTTCGAAAAATTAAGCTGGTTTTCAGTGAAAATTTTAACGGCTGATGAGAGATTTTGAGGTGATACTGTCACTTTAAGGACTTCCCACGGTGCGGGACGTCGCGCAGCGCTCCCAGGCGCCGTTGTCAGCCTGTTTCAAGCTGAAAACCTCCACATTTCAGGCTCTATTGATCCAGGACGTCGTGAGAGAACAGAGAAGTTTCAGAAGAAGTTGGTTTCAGCATTTTATACGGATATTCCACTGTTAAAGGAGATTTTTTTAATGAAAGACGTGCGGGCGGATTGCAGCGTTGGCTCGCAGCCGCCGCGACGCTCCGCCACAGGAAAAACACCTCCGTTGCAAGCCTTAAGGACAAGTTGGAACATGTCCAGCTGTTAAACAATTTCTCATATACTCACTCCACTGAAAGCCATCAAAAGCTGCCTGGATTTTACAAATGGTTATCAACACGGAGGTGTTTTTCCTGTGGCGCTGCACCGCGCCGTCCGCACGTCTTTCATTAAAAAAAAATCTCCTTTAACAGTGGAATATCCGACAGTATCACCTCAAAATCTCTCATCAGCCGTTAAAATTTTCACCGAAAACCAGCTTAATTTTTCGAACCGTGTCCACGTCGATGTGTCTCACAGGTTTAGAAAAAATTTTGATCAAACAAAGCGCCAGTCTCTCAGCAACTTCTCAGACAAAGGAATTCCGACGAGGGGCTGGACGACTCCTCCCACAATGAAGTGGTGTAGAGGAGGATTTTCTTAAAAAGAAGACCTGAATGTTCAGCTACAATTTGACAGAAAGTACATTTGAGATGAAAGCATAGATTTGATGTTTTGGTGAAAGAAACTTTTGTGTTTCTTCATAACTGATGTAAATAAAGTCCAAGACATATTCAGTGACTTGGAAATGTTCATGATTCCACCCCCCGACTTGTCTGAAGAAAACTGGCAATAAAACTGATTATTATTTACAGGTTTTAGAGATTTGCTTTCAGTTTGAGTTTGAGGAAGATACTTTCAGAAATTTTTATTCTTTATATCTTTTGTATTTCTTGTATTTGAAATGGTATATAAACAAATTAAAATGTGTGAAATTCCAAGTGTTTCAATACTTCTGGAGGGCACATTATCCTAACCTTATGATGAGTGCAAAAATAAGTGTGGTATTATTACTGCTTTGTTTAAGAATGTTTAATTTTCACTGTTGCTGTACTTTGTGTCAAATCATAGTCATATGGTTTATCATATGACAATATTGACATACGATAATTTGGCCATATTGTGCAGCCCTACTGTCAACTAGCTGAAAACGTTGAATATTAATTTACATCTACATTTTAAAAATGCTTA
Organism: Thalassophryne amazonica; assembly: GCF_902500255.1. Taxonomy (NCBI): domain Eukaryota; kingdom Metazoa; phylum Chordata; class Actinopteri; order Batrachoidiformes; family Batrachoididae; genus Thalassophryne; species Thalassophryne amazonica. Next base: position 99,926,783 of record NC_047112.1, on the reverse strand, counting down.
AAGTGGCAGGGGGTTAAGAGGGCTGTAATTAGGGGGGTCAGCTGAAAGGCAAAAAAAGAAAAATGCTTAAAAAGGTGGGGAGTGTGGGGGGCAGAGTCCCTACAGAAGCTGAAAAGCAAAAAAAAGAAAATGCTTAGAAATGCAGGGGGGGGGGGGGGTGTCTGGTGGGGGGCGGAGTTCCCCAGAAGCTGAAAGGTTTTAGTCATGCTCATGCTCCAAAGAACCATTTTACTGAAAAAAGTCTTAAGAACCTAAAGGACATGGTTAGATGGTGAGGAGCTTCCAAGCATGTGAGAGGTAAATAAAGAAAAATGCTTAAAAAGGTGGTGGTGGGTCGAAGCTGAAAGGTTTTAGCCATGCTAATGCTCCCCTGAAGCATTTACTCAAAAAATTCTGAAGGACCTAAATGACATGGTGAGATGCTGAAGAGCTTTGCTCGTTCATGTCCGCGACACAGAGATATTATTATTATTAATAATAATAATAATACTACGAGCAAAGCAACGAGCAGCGGCATGAAGCTCGCTCATGGTACAGGGAGGCCCAAACAGGAAGTGCCAAATTTTGAGTCCACAGTGAGACTGTAAATGTCAAACACTTGCTGGATCGACATTTCCTGGATTGACAGATGAGATCTCATGGAATCTCGCGAGAATATAGTGGCGAGTTCAAACTGAAACAGCAAGTGTCAAATTTTGAGTCGACAGTGAAACAGGAAGTGTCAAATGTCAATCACGTCATGGCACTGCACGTCTGGTTGAAGAGAGCTGCATTTTGAAATCAGTGACACATACTGACTGCTAGGCCCTTCCTGTACAGTAGTGAGCGCTGTGTACCACAAAAAGCTCTAATCCACCTTAGAAGAAAAAATGTTTGACTCACTGACTTCTAATGACACCAAAGTTATATCATGAGTAAGCAACTGTATTTTATGCCAGAAATGAGGTCCATGTTGTTAAAAGCGACATTTATCCTTTAATTCAAGTTGCCTTATATATACGCGTTTATCCAGTGTTTTTAAACTAGCAGGCAGCTGTTGATTCATGCGATATACTGTGAAGACGCTCACGCTGAAAGAAATACAAGTAATTTACTCCTCTGTTCTGTATAAAACCTGTGTAGCCTCTTAATTTTGCTGTCTGACAGACTTATTTTTATATAACCTCTTAAATTGCTGTCTGAGTGACACACCAATGACACAACTTTAGATAAATAAATCTAAAGTTATCTTCCTTAAACTCAAACTGAAAGCAAATCTCTACAACTTGACAATATTGAGATATGATAATTTGGCAATATTATGCAGCCCTATTGTCAACTACCTGAAAAGTTTGAATATTAATTTACATCTACATTTAAAAAATGCTGAACGTGGCAGGGGGTTAAGAGGGCTGTAATTTGGGGGGGGGGGGGGGGGGGGGAGCTCCCCAGAAGCAGAACATTTTTAGTCACGCTAATGCTCCTCAGAAGCAATTACTGAAAATAAAGTGTGAAGGACCTAGATGACATGGTTAGATGGTGAGGAGCTTCCAGGAATGTGAGAGGCAAATAAAGAAAAATGCTTAAAAAGGCGGAGCACCCCAGAAGCTGAAAGGTTTTAGCCATGCTAATGCTCCCTTGAAGCATTTACTCAAGAAAAAGAATTCTGAAGGACCTAAATGCCATGGTGAGATGCTGAAAAGCTTTGCTCGTTCATGTCTGCGACATATACATTAATACTGATGATAATAATATGTATATGATAACAATAACCTAAAATATTTATGACAACAATTTACAATTTACTAAATATTAAAACATTAAGACAGTAAACTAACAAAAAAATTTACGTAATTAGCAGGAAATAGAAGGGGTGAGTTCTTCTATAAACTGTTGATGTCTCAGGTTCTAAAAACATTCTGGAATCACACGCCATTCCAACTCAATATAGAAACTTTGTACAACTGATTACTACCCTTGAAAAATGTCAGTTACCTATTTTATAAACACTATCCAATCTAGAGCCCATGGATGCCCATCGGCAACGCACTAGTATATGCACTATATATACACTAGTATATACACTTGCCTCACAGCAAGAAGGTCATGGGATCGATTCCCACCAGCGGCCTTTTTGTGTGGAATTTGCATGTTCTCATGTTTGTGTGGGTTTCCTCCAGGTGCTCTGGTTTCCTCCCACATTTAAAGACATGCAGGTTAGGTGAAATGGAAAATTTAGAACTGCCCAGGTCTTCCATGCAAAAGAGATCTCAACCTCAATAGGACTAACCTGGTTTAATAAAGGTTTTATATATATATATATATATATATATATATATATATATATATATATATATATATATATATATATATATATATATATATATATATATATATATATATCTGATGCAAACTTCAACATCCTCTGTCACAGCTTAATTTGTTTACAGAAGCCAAATATCACTCACTGCAATCTCTCAGTGGAAGGGCGGGGGGCTTCCTGTCCTAGCCAATTTCAGAACTTTAAGACATGCTAAATGCCCAAAATTACAGAGCACATAAGAGCAAATGCATCTGTTAATATTGAATTATTAGTATGACCTCTGTGGTATTCAAAGACATCGTTAGTTCCTATGCCTACATATTAAAATGTTTAAACAAAATCAGACAACCTGGAGCAAGTCGATAGTCTTCTTCTTGCATAGTCTCTTAGTCTTACAATGTTTTCTTTCTTTTTTTTAACCGTAGGTACTGGATTATCCGTCTGTAGTCCGTTTTTTTTTAACAAGAAATGTTGCGGCGTGAACTTGTCCATATAGGACTCAAACTCAGACTCACTTTTATTGTCACTCGACCCTTACAGGCAGAACGAAATGCAGTTTCTCCAGGTCTCGGTGTAGCTAACTGTAGGAAGCTGCTATTGTGCATCTTCAGACATTTACAATCTGTATTTTTTCCAGCCTTTACTAAACTTTGAAGTTTTAGCATTGTTCTGTGCAATATGTGACTGCAAAACATTCTGGAATTGAAGTGTGTTGGAATTCCAGTGTGCAGCACTTCCGGAAGTGCTGAACTTTGTTGTGATTTGGTACAATATAAAATTAAATAAATTGGGGAAAAAAACATTTATGAAAAGGAGCTTTAAAAAGAGAGTATAAAATATTTTGATGTGTTGATAAAGACTTGCAGAAAATTCCCAGTAGCACAGAAATACATGTCACTCTACCAGGAAAAAGAAATAATAAAATAAAGCATATGCATATTTTTATTGCAAAACTTTGTGTGTTTTTTTTCACACTGTTGCCAAAAGAATATTTTATCAAGGGAGGCATATAAGGCATATAAGTGGGTACACATGGAGAAACTTCCTCTTTTTCTTTTATAATGTCCATATACTAATTAGCAGTCCAGCGTCATTAACTTGGCTATTTGCTTTACACATACTCCATTTACTGCAACTTTTCTCTGCAGTGATATTTCTGCTTACAGCATGCTGCTTTTTCTTCTTCGGCATAGTAAAGAGCGTAATAAGATAGAAATGTTTGTGCAATATGGTCATCCTGCAATACACAGATTTACAGCAGTGGACCACGTTATCAAGTTGAACACTATGACACATTTTTACACATCATAAAACTGCACCCCAGAGATGATACACCAGTGATGCGGGACAACTGATTTTGGAACATCACTAAGTTATGGTTATTTTCTATTTAATTAAGCATTTCATTGACTCTTTAAATCAAGGCTCATTAGTAATATATTAGTAGTATGTTTTGTGTACGTCACGCTCTGTAGCGTTCCAGCTATTGAAGAACCTGCTGGAAACTATGCCATGTTGAGCATCTGGTACTCACAGATTTTTTTTGTATGACCTCATTCAGTAGCTAACAATCCCAGCCTCTCTCTTATGTCTAGGTTACTGTACATCACAATTTGTGTACTTTATAGCTTGCATTTGTCAAACAGAACCAGGAATCAGATGGAAAGTTATTACTATTTAATAATAAACATGATTTTCTTATGTGTTGCAGCTCTGAAGTGAAGCATATAAGCAGACAGTTAAAAGTTGTTGAACTGGATTCATAATGTTAAACTACCTGCACATGAAAAAGCACTGCTAAATAAAAGTAAAATAAAATAAAGTAAATAAAATCAGCTGTACATAAGTAACTGTCCAACTAAATGGGAAAGGCTCTTTTAGCGACAAGCATATTAAACACTCTACTTTGATTATTGTGATACTGTGAATGTATTCTGTTGAATTAAATTTGGCTTGAATATATTTAACACAACACACTACACAAATTTATGAATTTAATGTATTTAATCACAAGAAAAATTCAAATTCCTTAACCCTAACCCTACATCCCAGTGAGGTGATTTAAAGTGCTTAATTTTAATCAGATGTATCTCCATCATGAACAGGCATCAAGCTCTGAAAATTTCAGGGTTAGGACTCCAGACATTAACATTTAAAATGGTATATTACACTAAACATTTTAGCACACTTCACATTTTACCCTATGGTGTCCAGGATCTGTACATGTTCCCTTCCTACAAGCCCATATTCTTATATTCTTGGACTTTGAAATGTTCATGTATCCATCCCCTGACTTGTTTAGGTGGCACTGTACACAGAGTAGATAGCCATATTAACATCATGTCAATCATTTGAAGCAGCACATTAACACCTACCACTAAAACGAAGTGTGTCTAAACTGTATTTGGCCCATTTTATCTGCAGCAGGAGGAGAAACACTTGGTTGTAGATCTTCTGACACTCAGAGCTGATCACAATATCAACAGGCCAGGGAACCTGCTCAGAAAAAGGAAAAAAAAGACAAGATGGCATTTTTCAAAATTAATAAATGATACATGCACTTTGTTACAACTCTAGACGTATTAGAATATAATTAGCACTCAAGACTCAGAGTGCTCTGGTTGTCTTTTACAATTGCATCATTCATGACAAATCCTTTTATTTTTTGGAAAATGTTGTTTAACAAGGAGTAAATGGGTGTCAATGAAGCAGCCGCCACAGGATTGACAAAGATTTCACTAAAATTATATTAAAACTAGCAACAAAATAATGCTAGCAAACTACTTTGCAATCATCAGTATATTTGTAGCAAATATAATAAGAATATATTTCAAAAGCAGACTGCATTGTGCGGCATCAGCTTCAGCTATGGCATCTCATGGTCAGTCCAGCAGGTATGGAGCTGTCACCCTTGGGTAATGTCGTCAGTGCCTCAGACAGAGAGAAAAAGAGCAGAATCAGTCACCTGGAAAAACTGCACCTAAGGTATGAGGTCACCAGCAGTAAATCCACAGGGAAGCAGATAGAATACTAAGGTGATACCCGGCAGCTAGCCCTGAGCTTCACTAACAGACCCAGAATTTGGATGAAGTAAAGCCAAGACCTGTTCCGTTGCTAATGAGATGAATTAAAGGCATAAGAAGCATAGTTCAATAGATGCCTCTTAAGTCTTGACTTGAATGTCTCTGCAGAATCTGATGGTTTTATTTCCGTAGGGAGCTAAAACAGATTCAGATTCAGTCCTGCCCCTTGAGAATGCAGAGCCCGGGCAAGTATGTAGGGTGCAATTAGGTCAGTAAGTAGAGAGGTGCTAGTCTGTGAATAATAACATAGGTTATTAACAAAACCTTAAAATATGGCCTCACAGAGACAGGAAGCTACTGAAGAGACACCAAAATCATAGGTGTCAACCTTACTCCAGAAACGGCAAAGAGGGTGCAGGTTTCTTTGTAACCACCAACTCCACCAAGTGATTTCATTGATGAACTCATCCCGTCTGCTCATCCCATCTGATGTTAATCAGTGAAATCACCTGGTGGAGTTAGTTACAAAGAAACCTGTGCCATCTTTGCCCTTTCTGGAGTCAGATTGACACCTATGCAAAAATCGGTGTAATGCGGTTGAACTTTCAGCTTCTTGTCAAAACTCTGGCAGCAGCATGCTGAACCAATTGGAGATCCCTGATGCTGGACTGTGGCAGACCAGAGAACAGAACATTGCAGTAGTCCAATCTAGAAGAGACAAGTGCATGGATCGGAGTCTCTGCATCAACCATAGACAGGATGGGATGAATCTTCATTATGTTTTGCAGGTGGAAGAAAGCAGTCCTCATAATATTTCTAATGTGGAGGTCAAAGGACAGCGTGGGAAGAAACATCACACCAAGGTTCCTCACTTTGTCAGTGTGATGTATGACACACAAGTCTAGGTTAAGCGTTAGCTGGTCAAATTCTTGCTGGACCAAGAACCATCATTTCGGTTGTGTCCGAGTTTAAAAGTAAGAAATTGCTGGACATCCAGCTTTTCACTGACTCCATGAAATCCTCTAAAGACTTTATGTGTACGAGATTACCAGCAGTTATCAACTAGTACAACTGAGTGTCAGTGTAACAATAAAAAGTAATCCCATAACTACATAGTATGTGCCCAAGAGGTGCTATATAAAGGGATATAAGCAGGGGGGCTAAGATGGACCCCAGTGGAACCCCATATTTCATGTCACCAAGGTTAGAGGTAGTGTTGTTGTATAGAACACAATGAGAACAACTGGTTAGGTAGGATGTCAACAATCCAAGGACATTCCCAGTAATCCCAAAATGATTTTCCAGGCTATCAAGTAGAATACGATGACCCACCATATCAAATGCAGCACTAAGATCTAATAGCACCAGAACTGTAGTGGCATCAGAATCCATTGCATCCAGAAGATCATTTACCACTTACCTATAGTCATATTGTTTACCTTGTAACTGAGGGTAAGCACTTCTAGATTATTCACAGGGTGTTTTTTCCTGACAGGGTCTATGGTCTCCAACAAGACTGACAACCTATAAAATATGAAATGGTCAAGAAAATGCTAACTTTTTATTTGATGAATCAATATTTTTCAATCATAAAAAATGTGCAATGCCTGCTGCTGTCCTCTGGGTAGCGCTGTCCAACTGCCTCCTGCAGCTGAACATTGAGAAAAGCCGGCTGCTGCCAGCTCTCCTTCTCTTGGACCTTGTCAAAGATGGCAGTGTAAAAGTCGTACATGGTGTCTCCAGCTTCCAGGAGGAAGTAGTTCCTCATAGCTTGGAGATACTCCAGCAGCCTGTGGAGTTGTGGAATAGCTGTGACAAAAATGTGGTGCAATACAGCAGAAACCCTGATGGTTTTACTTATTTACCTGTAATCTTTTTTTAAAGTCTTCATAAGATTACCGCAACACTCGATATACTGCTTCTCAATGTGTGGGTAGAGACAGGAGCGCAGCGTGAGCTCAAACGTCTGACAAGTGACAGACTGTGACGAGCGATCTACAATGACGTCGCCCCCAGAGAACCGCTGGTGAAAATCGCTCTGCTCCAAGTACAGCCTGTGAGCCAAAAAACACCAAGAGCTTACTTAGATTTTTAGACTCTTCAGATTTACCCACAAAAATAAACCTAATCACATTTTCTTCAGACAGTGCATTTGTAGAGGTGATACCATAAGCAGAACAAAAGTTGAGTACATACACTGAGCAAGTTGTTCAGCATTCAGATTTTAACAAACTGATTATACTACAGTTTATCCTCAGAGTTGTTACAAATCCTTTTAAATTTCGAACTGGTTTTGAACTGACATTCACAAATGTCTGTTTATTCCAAAATACTGTCACAATAGAACATTTAGATGTTACAGTTAGTATTTAAACCAGGAACCTATATCATTCTACAACCCCAATTCCAATGAAGTTGAGACATTGTGTAAAATGTAAATATAAACAGAATACAATGATTTGCAAATCCTCTTTAACCTATATTCAATTGAATACACCAGAAAGACAAGATATTTAATGTTCAAACTGATAAACTTTTCTTTTGTGCAAATATTTGCTCATTTTGAAATGGATGTCTGCAACAGGTTTCAAAAACGTTGGGACAGTGGTATGTTTACCACTGTGTTACATCACCTTTCCTTCTAACAACACTCAATAAGCATTTGGGAACTGAGGACACTAATTGCTGAAGCTTTGTAGGTGGAATTCTTTCCCATTGTTGCTTGATGTATGACTTCAGTTGTTCCACAGTGCGGGGTCTCCTTTGTCATATTTTGTGCTTCATAATGTGCCACACATTTTCAATGGGCAACAGGTCTGGACTGCAGGCAAGCCAATCTAGTACCAGCACTCTTATTACCAAGCCACGCTGTTGTAACACGTGCAGAATGTGGCTTGGCATTGTCTTGCTTAAATAAGCAGAGATGTCCCTGAAAAAGATGTTGCCTGGATGGCAGCATGTGTTGCTCCAAAACCTGGATGTACCTTTCAGCATTGATGGTGCCATCACAGATGTGTAAGTTGCCCATGCCATGGGCACTAACACACACCCCCATACCATCACAGATGCTGGCTTTTGAACTTTGCGCTGGTAATAATCTGGATGGTCTTTTTTCCTCTTTTGTCCGGAGGACACGACGGCCATGATTTCCAAAAACAATTTGAAATGTGGACTCATCAGACCACAGCACATTTTTCCACTTTGCGTCTGTCCATTTCAAATGAGCTCGGGTCCAGAGAAGGCGGCGGCATTTCTGGATGTTATTGATGTATGGCTTTTGCTTTGCATGGTAGAGTTTAACTTGCACTTATAGATGTAGCGACGAACTGTGTTAACTGACAATGATTTTCTGAAGTGTTCCTGAGGCCAAGTGGTAAGATCCTTGACACGATGTTTGTTTTTAATGCAGTGCCACCTGACGGATTGAAAGGTTACAGGCATTCAATGTTGGTTTTCGGCCTTGCCGCTCACGTGTAGGAAGTTCTCCAGATTCTCTGAATCTTCTGATTATATTATGGACTGTAGATTATGGAATTCCTAAATTCCTTGCAACTGAACGTTGAGAAACATTGTTGGACTATTTTTTCATGCAGTTGTTCACAAAGAGGTGATCCTCGTCCCATCTTTCCTTGTGAATAGCTGAGCCTTTTGGGGATGCTCCTTTTATACCCAATCATGACACTCATAATTAGTGTCCTCAGTTCCCAAATGCTTATTGAGTTTTGTTAGAAGGAAAGGTGATGTCACACAGTGGTAAACATACCACTGTCCCAACTTTTGTGAAATGTGCTGCAGGCATCCATTTCAAAATGAGGAAATATTTGAACAAAAACAAAGTTTATCAGTGTGAACATTAAATGTCTTGTCTTTGTGGTGTATTCAATTGAATATAGGTTGAAGAGGATTTGCAAATCATTGTATTCTGTTTTTATTTACATTACACACAACATCCTAACTTCACTGGAATTGTGGTCGTAGCATGCACTGTCTGATTAGATATTTTGCTTATTCTTCACCTGGCAAAGTTGATGGCCAGCAACGGGTCATGGACATCATCGATCTCCAGATGATGTGCAATGATGGACTGCATCTTTACGAGGCTCCTTTTAGTGGCCTGTTGCTCGATGATGGCGTCTGTGGGAGTGTCTTCACGACTGGAGAGACGTGACTGCACCGATTCCAGAAACAGTGTGTACAAACTCTTCCTCTCTGCATCTGTAATGGAGACAATCCCAGCATTTGCTTTTGTACATATGACAACAGTTCATTAACATACTTAAATAAATAAATACCAATTCTGTTCTTCATAGTAAAACACTGACAAAGGAAACCAATACAAAGCAGGAAATGCTAATTTACATCAAAGCCCTTGAGTAACAAACACTGACCTCTAGAGGATGTTTCACACTGCTCAACCTCCTTGCAGTGCAAGTTTCTGAGCAGCTGCATGGACTTTCCAGCCATGATGATCTGCTTGAGGACAGGTTTGAGGAAGGACACCATGGTGAGCTGGCTGTTGCTGGAACCCTGATCCCCACTAGAGCTCCCACTGGCAGCGTCGCTCAGCTTCTCCTCATTCTCCACCATCTGGGACACACTGTACAGTGTGTAGGTGGCATGCCAGAAGTCCCGGTGGTTTACTGCTACGTCCTTGTTCCTGGGAAAGAAAACATTCATTTTCTATACACATTTAAAGTGCAACTACTCAAACGTTTGGAAGTAAGCAGCTCATTACAGGGCTAATTTTTTTTTTTGGGGGGGGGGGGGGGGGGGGGAATCAAACAAAGTGAACTGCTGACATGATCATTTCTTTTTAATTACATCCTTTCTTCCTATACTCGTACATGTGTTTTTTTCCTCAGATGTTAATTCCTGCCATTTAACATGTGAGGAAAAGAGCTGATAAAAGAGGAATTGGGGGAAATCACACTTGGCAAAGTAAACATTTTGAGACACAACAATATGTATCTGTACAGACATTAAAGTGATGTTACCCAAAATATAACTGGTAGAAACACAATCACTCACAGTTCAAAGAATCTATGACATTAAACTGACATAGTACTTGCAATCAAAGTCTGAAATCAAAGTTCTATTACAATGCACCGAGTAATCATCCAGACAAAAGATTCTGCAGCACACGGAATCTCTGTGTCCACATTTACTGAAACTATAGTGCCTGTAAAAAAAACACAGATCATTCCTTACATATACTCACATTTCATTGCATGTGAGTCAAAAGTAGGGTCAAGAATCCCTGAAGTCCTTTGGACAAAGAAAATGTAATTGTGACAAAATACCAGGAACGTGGCATGAAGTGATGGAAAATCACTATCTTTCAGAGTGTTCGTGACCCCCCCCCCCCCGAACCACAAACGGAGCCCAAACTCCCCCAAGCATTTCCTGGCTGGATTATGACCCCTCAGGACACTACACCAGCAGTCGTTATCTTGAATAAAAGATCAAAGAATTGAGGCTCTAAACACTCTTGTTCTGGTCAACACCAGTTTAAATGGGACGTTTTTGACAGATTCAATGAACCCGTCCAGTTCAGAGAACTTCAAAACCCAGAACATGGCATTTTCAAGGCATGGCATCTCAAGCTCCCCTCCCTTCTACCAAGCTCCCATCAGACAGAAAACAAAGATGTCTACCATTAATACTAATGAAACCACAGTGCCCCCTTAAGGCAATGGGGAATGACATTAAAATTTCTTAAACCAAAAGAACTGACCAGTTACCCAAAAGAATGAATTATTTGCGCTAAGAATTTATATTCCAATTTATTTCTGGGCATGATTCCTGTCATGTGACATTAATTAGAGTTTAAAATAATGTGTTGTTGCAGGCCTCAGTGTTATCTGTTTATTATTATTAATGCTTCATTGTGTACAGACTAGGCATGTAGAGATTAATCGATAGGAATCGGTATCTAGATACAAACCTGCACAATGCGAGTGTATTGATTCATTCAGTGTGGATCGATTCAATGACGAGTTGAATCGCGATGGTCGCTGCCGGCTTGCATCGATTTTTTTCCAATGCACATTGAATGCACCACGGACGGACAGAAAGCACATTTCTACCAAAACAAACATGTTGACATCAATAGCCTTTATGCTCAACAATTCCCTTATCGGTCCTTCAGTTTGGGACACTGGAGCGGCCGCTGTTTTTGAGGGTGTTTATTGGGAAATGATCACTTCTCTACATTGATTGCAGAGGGTCTGCTTGAAGCTTGCAGAAACAAAGCAGTGCTTTGACCCGCTGTTCACTGGTTCTCTGCTTCGCTTCCAGTGGCAGGTCAGCAATTTCTTCATTAACCCCTCTCAAAGCCATTTAATGTTGTCAATTGTGAGTCACCTTGGTGTGTACTAAAGTCATGAACTGGGACACTTGTTGCAGGCAAGAAACGAGAACTAACTGTCCCTGTTCCACACCGGATCGCATGGTCCCCCCTAAAAAAAACGTTCCACCCTGCCTTCACTGCGCATGCGTCATTAGCCGCGGTTCACCAATTATCACATTGTTTCTCCTTAAAGCTGCACTCCAGTCATCATCTATCTCAGTGACAGATATCTGAAGCTTTTGTACAACAATCATTTCCATATAAATTCAGCATTATTTCATCACAAAAGACGGAGAAAGCGCTCAGAGCGCCACAGCTACATGATGCTACATGATGCGTTCACTGCGTGTCGGTCAAAGCGTCACGGAGTATTGCCTCCTTTCTGCTTAATACTGCCTCATTTCTGCTTAAAACCAACTTTGGAATGATTTAAGATGTTTTACCTTGTCATCTGATGGCTAATAATCCCATTAATCTATTTGATCGCTTTGGGTGAAGAGACTCCGTCTTAGGCGAGCTGCTGAGCTCTGAAATGACGCATGCTCAGAGGACGCAGAGCGAACCAATTTATAGGGGTGGACCGTTCCGTCTGTGACACCGGTTCACTGCCGTGAGCACCAGGTGCGCAAATGGATGTTGTCCATCAGGTAATGGAAATAATAATATCCTGTTTTATGGGACTAAGTGCACAGCTCCACAGAACCATGCAGATTACGGTTGGAATTAATAACAGAGCAAATCGCCATTTTAAAACAAATGACATCTTTCCAAACAATAAACTACAACCGACCAAAAGGTTTTTTGGTCGTCCTCCGGTTTTTTATGAATTACATCCTGACGTGCAGCAGCCGGCTGAAGAGCTCAGCTTAGAGTCTATGGAGTTACATTTGTGCAGTGGTGGGCACAGTTCCGATAACAGATAATTAGCGAAGATAATGTTCTCATTATCGGATTATCTTTTTAGATAACTTTAAAAACCATTATCGGACCAATTATCTTCCGATAGATTTTTGTACGATAACTTTTAGACCAATAACGTAGGCAAACATTTTTAAATTTAAAAAATCAGCTGAGCACCTACCTGTTAAAAGTTTCTTAACAGATGTATAGTTCTACCCTCTGCAAACAGAAGAGAGCTGCTTCCAGGATAAACCACTCTATCCTCTACAGGCAAAGGAGAACTGGTCACAAAAAAAAAAAAAAAAAAAAATCACTTTCACCCAAGTCATCCAGAGACATACATTTTTAACTTATGGTTCAAATTTTAACCAAACTAATTTTGGACAAGTTATTTAAAATTACTGTCATGTCTGAAGTTTTATAAAGTGAAAATATCAGATATGTTTTAGTTTTAAAGTAATGTGCTAATTTTTAAGGTTTTGTGAGCACATGCTGTGGCCAGCAGTGCATTATGGGTAGAATAGGGGAATCTCAGAACGCTCACGACAGGACAAATGCATTTCAGACACTCTGTTCAGGCTCCATGGACAACAGCATTAAACTCTAGTGCCTAAAACTCTCCTGAATATATTCTCTGGGTTTATAGACGTTATTGTATTTGCATTTGTTAAATTCCACGCATCTTAAATGTAGCAGACACGGATTATCTGGAATTTTGTTTTGGCAAGTTTTCAAGGCCTCTACTGCCATCTACTGGCCAGTAGTGTTCATGGCAGTTCATGGTAGTATTCACCCTAAGTACTAAGTGTCTGGGCACCAGTAGATGGCAGTGTTCTATTTATTTTGACCCCGGTTATATCAGATGGTTGTCAAATCAACTTTTTGGCTTTACAAATGGCTTTTTTTTTTTTTTTTACAAATTAAGTTTAAAAACAAAACAACAACAAAACATTACAAGACAGCTCTGCGATGTTTGCACATGCGCAGTGCGAGCGGTTGGATGCTTGTAGCTCTTCAGCAGCAGGATACATTCACGACAGCCGACCAGAATAATAGAATAATAACAGGTTTGATTTTCATTCGACCATACGATCGGCGATCAGGAGGTAGTTGTGAGATGTTAAACGCAGCTTGTTACTCCACGTACACTACATGATGCAGGACGCGCGATTAACCTGAAACTCGGCCCAAAAAATTCTCGCACGAATGAAAAATGAAAAAGGGCCAAAACTCGCACAGTGTAAAGCCAACATTTATTTGTCAAGACAATATTGAGTGCACGTTTTACAACATAAAACGTGCGCACATCATAAAACTAGTAATAAAACTAATAAAATGTGCGCACATTCTCTCCACATGCAAAACATTTTGCGATGACACTTCCAGGGCTCCGTGAAAATGCCTGGTTTTAAAAATAAAAAATGGAATATTTTACAAAAGCACATTTATCTGTAAACACCAGCACATGACACACGTCACATGAACGTGTTGGTTTACATAATGAATGACTGAACCAATCAGTGTTTAGCAGAGGCACTTTTACCCAGAATCCTTTGCGATCTGTCTGTTTGTTACAAATCCTCAGAATTAGTGCATTATTCAACATTAAAAGATATGTTATATTTTAACTTTGTACAAACGACAGACTTGACATTAATGGAGTTATTCTATCAGTATTCACACCAAACCATAAGTCAGCATGCCTTTATTTTCCAAGACCTCTGCCTGACCGGAGCATTGTGATTGGTAGAAAGCTGGCTTTGTGGCTGCTCTCAGGGTGCTTCTGTGCTGTAGCCGTGTAGCTTCCAGCAGGGGCAGCATGTTCAAACATAGAAGTGCGGGCTAATTGTTTGGGTCTTTTGTCGCTTTTGATGCTTCCAAAAGCGATTGTGGTGTTAAAACTCAAATTCAGCTTGTTAATAGTTGAAAATGTACCAGAGACAGAGGCAATTTTAGACTTCCAGTTTTAGGAGTGCTTAGCACATTTTAAAAAATTTTTTAAATCTATATGTCCAGAAATACAATTTCCCATGATTTCAGAGTGAAAACATTGCTTGTAAAAGCTGCATCCATTGTCAGAATGACAAAAAAAAAAAAAAAAAAAAAAAAAAAACACACTAGCAATGGATAATGGCCCATACATAAAATTCCTGCAGTCTGGTGCAGTTTATATAACAAATAATCTAACCTCCTAATGTGCTGAAGGCAAATAGTAATTGCAACTTAGGAGCAGGTCTGAAATATTCAGAGGCTGAGTAAAGTATATTATTTTTGTTTTTATATTAGTCTTATGAGCCTATAGTTATTGAAGATTTTTTATTTCATCTTAACAGATTATTATGTCATAGTACTTAGTACAGAACACTCACCCTGGTATCACTTTTCAATTACATTTAGACAGTTTTAGGCATTACTTAGATTGTGTTTTAGTTTTGGCTATTAATTTATTTATTCTACAAACTGACTGATGTCTCGGTTTTTCTGGCAGCACGCACATCCACGTTGAAGTCATAAAAATACAGTAGTTGCAATTGTTCTGATCAGTGAGGTTTAGTGCCGTGTGCAGGAGGACCTGGTTTAGCACAGCTACAGCAGCACTCCACTATAAGGCTGGATGGAGAACACAGATGGTATACTGCACATAAATGGGTTCAGGATAAGAAATATATGAATATGAATTATTTATTGAATTAACAGCAGAGCATAGAAAGGACAGACAAGATCAAATGAAGTCCTTAAAAGTAAGAAAAATAAAAATGTGTGACTTAAGTCAGAATTCATACCAAAACACCAGTAACACAAGTAAGACACCTCCACAGTCTGATAAACATATTCAATTTACCCTTAGCTTCACTTTCCACCCTTTGCTATTCTCAATGTCCATATCTACTATCACATAAGGTCTATAGAGTGCACAAACCTCACCTGAAGCTTTTTTTGCTTTTGGAAAGGAAAAAAAAAAAATGCTCTGATATCCATCACTGCACTGCAGGTTTGCTATTTACTGCCAACAAATAAAAATACAAAATGAGTTTTATGATTTATGCCTTTTTAGCATGAATTTAAATTATTCACTTATTATCATGCTGTGCATTAAACTTTGTGGTAAAATTTACTGTCTTAATTCTGAAATGTTTAGTTAAGGACCTTAACTAAGCATTTAAAGGTCAGATCTGTGTACTTGGTATTTGATGTAGGAGAGTGATTTGTTAATGGTAGCTACACAGATTGAAGGGCCACAGCACCATTTAGTAGCTGACAAGAGGATTTAGTTGAAAGAGAAAAAAAAAAAACACAACACTGAATCAATCTTACATTTGACCACGCACAGCGCGCACTAATTTGTAGAGCAATATACTGTGTTTAGCAATAGGTAGCCAGGTGAGTAAAACGAGCACTTTTCAGAAAGTTGCACTTGCTCTTCACATTCAGACACATAAACTGTGAATAAATACCTCACAAAAAAATCACTTGACAGCGCGGCTGGGCAAGGTTACCACCAGTGCTCACAGGACAGCGCCACCCGCAGCAGGACCACATGACACAAACACATGCCAGAGCAGACGCAGTTGCGGACGGAGAGAGGGAGATGAATGTGGGCGCACTTCGTGGATTGAACCATTTGCCCAAGAAGGGGAGATGATCAAATTACTGTGTTCTTGTAATACATATTTTGGCATAATGCTTGAAATAGGTTGTTTAAAAAAATAGTAGTATAGAAGCATGCATATAAGTTTTTTTTAGGTGTGTTTAAAATATATTTAGGGGTGCTTGAGCACCCCTAAATATAGGCTAACTCCACTCCCGACCAGAGACAATACTGGAATTTATTGGTTATTTGTAACTTCCGACACATTTTTGGGTGGTTTATCGGTTTATCTTTATCAAAGATAACTTTTCAGTTATCTAATTATCTGTTATCGAAGTTAATTTTTTGGTTCCGTGTCCACCACTGCATTTGTGTCATTAACATATGAAAGGAAATGCTTTTGACAGAAACTACAGATTTTGTTTATTTCTATTTCTGTCCAGAGATCAAGGATCCATCATGTACATCAAGGATCCAGTGACCACGTACAGATTTTATTGATTTTTATTTATGTCCAGAGATCAAGGATCCAGTGACCAATTTCATATTTCTTTACTTTAAGACTCGATAAAATGTTGACATAGAAAACCTGTAAAGCCTACACAGAAAATTCAAAAGAAGTATTGATAAGGGAATAGATAAAGAATTGGATCAATAAGCGGAATCGATAATGGCATCGCTACACAAAATCTTAATACCCATCATTAATCGCACTGCACCAAATCGCATCGTATTGCATCGTGAGGAATTGAATCGCCATCAAATCACATCGAAACAGGGACGGGTGAATCATAGTCACGTATCGCTATATGTATCGTATCGCTGGTAGTGTATCAAGGTGCGTATCGAATCATTGTAGTGATGAGATTCACGTGCCCAGTACAGACTGTTTCAACCACTTTGTGTTTCTTCCTGTGGTGTGTTTAGTTAGAAGATCATTTTCAGTCAGGCATGTACGTTAAAGTCAAAGAAAGGTCATTTTAATTTACTGTATTCTTTTCTTACAAAGCAATCTGACACAATGTAGGCAGAGATTATAGCCATGTGCGAGTCCTCCTTTAAAAAGGGCCCTGGAACAAAAGACCAGGCTCTTACAGTCTCTTATTCCTCTCTTTAATCCGCTCTTCTTTCTTGCCTGTGGTTTAGGCTCATTTTGTTTTACTCCTGCCTTTCTGTTAGCCACTTTTTTTTTTTTTTTTTTGGATACTCCAAAGTTGGAAAGTTAAGCTAATTTTCCAAATATCTAATAAGTCACCCGAGTTTTGCAAAATTAAGGACAATTTCTCTGTTTTTTGGTAGAATTTGTGAGGTTCTTGCTCTGGCATGCAGCACTGAAGTTTCTTAACTTTAGGTTTTTGCTTGACAACTTTCTTTGTGTCAAGTCTCAAGCCTTTTTGAATTTTTCCAACGCTTTTAATTGATTTTCCCACCATTTTTTGGAAACCAAAGTAGCATTATTCTGTCAGAAAATCATGAGAGAAGCCTTCCTCAGTTGGCTTCAGTGAATCAAATTTTCACGGAGCTGCCGAACACCCACATTTGAGTGTGCTGGGAAAAGAAATGTTAGTCATGCCTCTAGTCATCTGGAAGACCTGCTGGGTTAATCTGACACAGGTCATTAAAGGAGGCCAACGAACAAGTTCCCCTAGTGTCTGGTGGCAAGAACTCCACCAGGAGACTGGGTCAGACCACTTCGAACCCGTTGACATCACCCAAGCCAGGGTTTCAGATAAGTGAAATCGTATCTAGCATGCTGAAGGGTTTGTTGTTAATGCTCAAAGTGGCTTAATTTAATTTTGTTAATCATCACAATCTTTTTGTGAAGCCAAAATTTACCGCTAAATTCCAACTATAAGTTTATTTTTTCCATTAACCATATTCACAAGTCACATGGTTATCTTTAAATATGTAAGCAGGGAAGTCCCTGAAAAAGATATTGCTTGGATGGCAGCATGTGTTGTTCCAAAACGTGGATGTACCTTTCAGCATTGATGGTGCCATCACAGATGTGTAAGTTGACCACGTCATGGGCACTAACACACCCCCATACCATCACAGATGCTGGCTTTTGAACTTTGTGCTGGTAACAATCTGGATGGTCTTTTTCCTCTTTTGTTCGGAGGACACGACATCCATGATTTCCAAAAACAATTTGAAATGTGGACTCATCAGACCACAGCACACTTTTCCACTTTGTGTTTGTCCATTTCAAATGAGCTCGGACCCAGAGAAGGCAGCGACGTTTATGGATGTTGTTGATATATGGCTTTCACTTTGCATGATAGAGTTTTAACTTGCACTTGTAGATGTAGTGACAAACTGTGCTAACTGGCAATGATTTTCTGAAATGCTCCTGAGCCCACAGTGTAAGATCCTTTACACAATGATGTCAGTTTCTAATGCAATGCCGCCTGAGGGTTCTAAGGTCACGGCCATTCAATGTTGGTTTTTGGCCTTGCTGCTTACATGCAGAAAGTTCTCCAGATTCTCTGAATCTTCTGATTATATTATGGACTGCAGATGATGGAATCCCTGAATTCCTTGCAATTGAACGTTGAGAAACATTGTTCTTCAACTGCTGGACTATTTTTTCCACGCAGTTGTTCACAAAGTGGTGATCCTCGTCCCATCTTTGCTTGTGAATGGCTGAGCCTTTTGGGGATGCCCCTTTTATAACCAATCATGACACTCACCTGTTTCCAATTAACCTGTTCACCTGTGGAATGTTCCAAACAGGTGTTCTTTGAGCATTCGGCAACTTTCCCAGTCTTTTGTTGCCACTGTCCCAGCTTTTTTGAAATATGTTGCAAGCATCCATTTCAAAATGAGCAAACATTTGCACAAAAAAGTTTATCAATTTCAACATTAAATATCTTGTCTTTGTGGTCTATTCAATTGAAAATAGATAGAAGAGGACTTCTAAATCATTGTATTCTGTTTTTATTTACATTTCACACAAGACCCCAACTTCATTGGAATTGGGGTTGGGTGTATACGCTACAAAGGCAATGGTATGTAAACTGACACTGGATGAAACTCTTTACCCTTCTGTGGCAACCTTGGGGATTCAATCAGAAAGTCCAACTTATCAGGTAATGATAATCACCATCTGTACAAAATTTCAGAAAAATTCACTGAATAGTTGAGAAAATCAGCAGATGGTGAATTTTTACCTTTAGCACGACTGAAGGTCAGTGAATATCTATGCAGAGTTATAGACAAAAAAAAAAGTTACTGAGCAGTTTTTCAATAATATATTGAGAAGTGAACAAAATGACATCTTGGCATGCAAAAACTGTAAAATAAGCTAATTTTAGTTAAGAATTTCTTTAATAAATCAATAAAAACATTTCTTGCTAATGAATCACAGGATAGAATAATAAACATATTACTTTTCAAAGTTAACCTGTTGATTCAGACTCTGCACTGAAAAATATAAATGAAAAGGAATTTTTTATGATGTGCCTTAATTTGAACAATATGATAATATCCATATTACCAGCCTATAACAAGGACTTGTACCACGTTTCACAAAATTCCTCCTAAAAGTGTGAGAAGACTTGATTTCAGAATGCAGGCAAACCACTCATGAAACACACGGAGTCTAGATTTGTTAATCAAGGGCATAACTCTGGTAAAATGGGCCCAACTCAAACAATATGAAAATGTGCGTATTATCAACCTATAACAAGGACTTGTACCAAGTTTCACAAAATTCCTCCTAAAAGTGTGAGAGTTGATATCAGAACAGACAAGACAGACATTGCCACAACACAGTACCCCTTCAGGCCATCGGCCAGCCAGGGATAAAAAGTTATTGGACAGATATTCTAGAATAAAATCTAACGGTGTGAAAAATGGCACGTTTTGCTGTTCTTGGGAGCCCACAGTGATTTAATCAGGAAGTCCAACTTACCATGATCAGACATTCCCCCAAGGATTGTTTGTACCAAATTTCTGAAAAATTCCATGAACGGTTTTTCAGGAAATCCCTGGACCGCTCCCCGCAAGAGAATCTTGAAAGCATCAGTCCTTGATCTGGAGGACTAATAAAAGGACCAGAGGTGGGACAAAGTCACGAACCAGCAAGTCCCAAGTCATAATGACCACCAATTGTTTGCAAGCTGACTTGAGACTTGACTTGGGGCTTGCAGATTGATGACTTGAGAATAACTTGACAGTGACTTTGTTCCACCTCTGAAAAAGACAGCACATTTAATGCTGGAGCAGTATTACTTTTACTGATGTCCTCACCGGACATGTCACAACACATTGCCTGGAATCTGTAGGTCTACTGTGGTGACACCTTTATGAGTCAAACCTTTAATTCAGCAAATGAACTGTTGACAAGCCCAGAAAGTGAGAATGTTACATGTACCTTTGGATAATGAACTCTTTGGCAGGGTCAAACAGGTGACCATGAACAATCCACTCATCCACAATCTCCAAATATGGCCTGACCGTCTCTGTCCACAGAGAAAATAACAGAGCCACCTAGCAAAGACAAATCAGAGTCTTTATTAAGGATACATGATCACTACTTTGTGTACTGTTAGAAGAAGAAGCAGCAGCAGCAGCCTTCAGGACAAACTCACAGCTTGTTCAGATGCCTCCCCGACGCTGTCGTATTCTATGATGGCTTTATATAGAGTGTTAAGCAAGTGCGATGCCCGCACAACATTCGGCGTCTCGGGGGGCACTTCAGCAACCCCGGTACAAAACACTTTGTGCAGCACTTTAATCTGCGCTAAGTGAGGGCCGAGTCGCTCCAAGACTGAAGACAAAGTCATCGTCTCATCTACAAAACAAAAAAACTGAATCAGACATAGACTGGAATGAGAGAATCATTGGCATTGACTCAAATATCAAGTTATTTTGTATTCCTGAGGCACAGCGATATCATTTCTATACCACGATCTCGTTTCCAAGAGGTCAAACATTAGGGCAGAACAGTATGACTTAAAATTCCTATTGTGGTATAATCTGACGCACAGAAATTTAAATATAATAAATATGAAACTCAATCCATTGTACATGCTTTGTTATGTATTTAGAAAAAAATACCTTCATTTATTTTATAAAATTTAATATCCAGATTTTTATACATCAATTTAATTTAATGCATAAATTTTACAGTAAAACAAGGACACTCAAATCTGAATGATGTTTCAGTTGTTAAAAATACATTATCATTATGATCATTATTATTACTGTATGTAAAAAATGTATTCAAATGTGGACCTTTACTCCAATGAGGGGGTGTCAGGGCCGTTTCGACTCCTCTCTCTGGCTAAGCCCCTGTAAACTCTAAAACAGATGTTGGTGTGGAATGGGATGAACATGTTTATTTTTTTTTATAGAAAACACTACCTGGCTAACTGAGAGGAAGGTTATACCACACGTACCATTTGAACCAATGGGAAAAATGTTTGTGAAACTCTGATGCTTA
Organism: Thalassophryne amazonica; assembly: GCF_902500255.1. Lineage (NCBI taxonomy): Eukaryota > Metazoa > Chordata > Actinopteri > Batrachoidiformes > Batrachoididae > Thalassophryne > Thalassophryne amazonica. Next base: position 99,905,171 of record NC_047112.1, on the reverse strand, counting down.
TCAAATAGAGGGACACTGAAGCTCACTGTTGATCTGTGCTAATTAAATAAGGCTGTTGTGTATTTAGAGCAGAAGAAAGAAGTCCTAAATAGACCCCTGAAGCCTGCTGACGCTGATGCTAAACTCTAGATTTCGTAGCCTCAATAGGATGAGAATCTACAATGCCCCCTGGACGGGGTCGCCAGGGCGATGCAGTTTATTTCCCCGGCTGAGGCAGGTACGCATTTACAGCTGGGTGGACTGAGACAATGTTGATGACATGTCCTCAGACATGGGGCCAAATACAAAAGTATTTGTATTTGAAAATACTTAAATACATTTTTCGGAGTATTTGTATTTTCTGATTTTGAATTCAAAGTATTTGTATTTCAAATACATCGCCGATCCAAGTATTTCCAAATACTTTTCAAACTTGGGAATCTCTGTGACACCATGTTGAATACAGATTGTCATAGTTTTGATTATTGCCTGTGATATAATAGTGAATTTGTGATAAAACATTCAATCCTTTACTTATCAATAGTATTTGGTCATGCTATTTTCACAATAAATTGGCATCGGTTTATCAGTTTTGTGTTGATTTGTTGTTTATAGTTCATGGAAAGTATTTGTATTTGAAATACTCTAAATATAAAGTATTTGTATTTGAAAAAGTACAAAGTATTGTATTTGAATTTCAAAAATGTAAAGTATTTGTATTTAAATACAATGCAAAGTATTTGACCCCATGTGTGCATGTCCTTGGAAAAGACACAGACAGGTAGCACAAACAGGATTCCAACCGGAGTCTACATACAGCTGCTTGTCCACAGAGCTGCCTGCTCTACGTTGACTGTATGTGCTACATTGTTTTTAAGACACACACCGTGGCTCATTTATTTGATGACTCGGGCTTAATCAGGTATAATTTAACAGACACTGTCCATGGTTCTCACTTTGATGCAAGTCAGTGACGTCATGAACAAGCGCTATCGCGGCTGCCTGGTATAATCAAAATCCCGACCACTGAGCAAATTTATATAGTTTATGTTGTCTACCATTTATACCGCCCACCCCTATCAAACAATTACTAGTTCTGATTAATTATGACCATTTTAGGTCAGAAGTCTTACCTAATGGTTAGCTGTATTATCAGAATTATTTGATATAATGCGTGCCTGTATTAACACATCCACACATACGTGCACTTGCCATTGCATATCAGCTCTTTCTCAATTGTGGTCAGGTCCTCTCTGAAGCCGGTAAAGTACTTATAGAGTGCCCAGACGAAGGCCTGATAGGTCCTGAAGGGAGGATCGGAGCCCTTTCTTGAGCTGTGAGAGGAAGTGGATCCTGGTGGGCAATGCTCCGAGCTGTGACCCGTTACCTCATCTATGAACCGCTGCAGCCTGAAGACCGCCTGCCCATACACCGCGATATGCTCCAGCACAGAGTGTAGACAGTTCTGCAGTACAAAGAGGCTGGTTGCTCAGCAGACATGTCACACAGAACATTTACTTAATCTACAACTACTTTTGACATTTTCAACTCACACTCGTCAGATGAGTCACCACCACATTACTTCTTACGGACACTTTTCCATCATGGTGCTGGAATATAAAGTGTTTCTTAACTCCTGACAGAAGCCTGAAACATAACGCACACAATCTACTGCTCAAAAACACATGACAAAAATTAACCTATATGATTAAGTTATGAGAAAGTATGAAAAATGTATTTCTAAATTTGACCAGGCAACAGTCATTTTTCTCTCTCTCTCTTGAAGCAACAATGCGTCTTACCACAATGCCTCACGGATTACTTGGGTCTCTGTGACAAAGGTCTTTTCTTCTGGCAGATACAATGGATCAGTGTTATATAAATGCTGATCCCTACGAAGACAGACACCAAACATAAATATGCAGAAAATTAGTCATTTTATAATTGCTCTATGCCTCTCTTAACAGACAAGAAATCGTGAATAATCTACATTATTCAGATCGCAGACTGAAGGTTTAGTCCACAGACTATAGGTTTTCGAATGAAAACCAATAGTGTGAACAAAAAAAAAATCTTTCAAAATCAATACACCAGCCAGGAAAGGTGTCCTCTGGCCTCCTGCTATAAACATTATTGGGGCCAGAGACAGCTCGTTTGAGACCTCTGTGACACATGTAACAGAAACAAACCCAACAAATATTTTAATTTTCCCACAGATAATCATTAGAGCCCCCTCCCATATATATATAATTCATTCATTATTTTATTTATTTATAACATGTTATGGAGATTTGCTTTACATGCAAGTTTAAGGAGAATAATTTTTGAATTTATTTATTCTTTTTGATTTGTTTTGTTTTTTGTATTTGAAATGGCATAAACAAATTAAAATGTGTGAAATACCAAGTGTTCCAATACTTTGGGCAACGTTAACGCACTAACGTTGCGTTAATTATTGAGGTCATTATTGCCAACAATTTTGTTCCTCACCTTAACGCTGCGTTTTTTTTGTTGTTTTTTTTAACCCTTTTATGACTGTTGTTCGTTGCCTTTTATTTTGAAAGCGTCAGTCGGGAGCGAGCTTATGTTGCTGCTTCCTGCTGATAGCCGAGTTCATACAGAAAACGACACGAGGATCGAGAAAAGTACAGGCTATGCAATGCACAACAAAACAAAATGCAGAAAGACGCCGAACTTTTGAATGGACATTTTCGGTACAAAGTTCTACAGATGGTGCATTGGAGAAAAGCAAAGTTATCTGTAATCATTGCAACGCAGAATTTGTGTTTCACCGAAGCTATACAAGTCTCAGGTACCATCACAATGGTTACTGTTTTATTTATTTTTACAGATTCTCATTTTGATATGAAACAGGATAACAAATGACCTGCCAGTGGTTTTATATTTGGTTTCATTAGAGTGTTTCAGTTGAAATTTACATTTTCAAATATATGCAACGTTCATTTACATTTTTAAATAAAACTGTGCTTTTAAGCAGCTTTTGAATTCATTTTTGGGTTTCACATATACCATGCGATTAATCATGATTAATCACATAAAGTCATTGAGTTAATGCGATTAAGATTTTTTGTTTGCCCACCCCTAATTTTACACACACACACACACACACACACACACACACACACACACACACACACACACACACACACACACACACACACACACACACACACACACACACACACACACACGTAAAGGTTTGGGCACCAGCTATGACTGAGTGATATTTGAGAAGTGAAATGAAGTTTATAGGATTTACAGAAAGTGTGCAGTATTTCTTTAAACAAAATTAGGCAGGTGCATACATTTGGGCACCCCCCCCCCCCCCAAAAAAAAAACATCAATATTTAGTAGATCCTCCTTTTGCAGAAATAACAGCCTCTAACTCTTCCTATAGTTTCCAATGAGTCTGGATTCTGGTTGAAGGTATTTTGGACCATTCTTCTTTACAAAACATCTCAGGTTTGTTGGTTTCCGAGCATGGACAGCCCGCTTAAAATCACACCACAGATTTTAAATAATATTCAGGTCTGGGGACTGAGATGGCCATTCCAGAACATTGTACTTGTTCCTCTGCATGAATGCCTTAGCAGATTTTGAGCAGTGTTTAGGGTCGTTGTCTTGTTGAAAGATCCAGCCCCTGCGCTGGCCACAGAGCATGATGGAACCCCCTGCAAATGTTACTGTAGGTGTAGCAAGCATTTTTCTTCGAATGCTGTGTTCTTTTTCAGCCATGCATACCACCCTGTGTTATGTCCAAATAACTCAATTTTAGTTTCATCAGTCCACAGCACCTTATTCAAAAATGAAGCTGGCTTGTCCAAATGTGCTTTAGCATACCTCAAGCGACTCTGTTTGTGGTGGTGTATGCAGAAAAGGCTTCCTCTGCATTACAGCATCATACAGTATCTCTTTGTGCACAGTGACACTATCTGCAGCAAGATCATGTTGGTATTTGGAGCAGGTCTGTGGGTTGACTATGACTGTTCTCACCATCCTTCGCTTCAGCTTATCTGAGATTTTTCTTGGCCTGTCACTTCGGGCCTTAACTCGTACTGTGCCTGTGGTCTTCCATTTCCTCACTATGCTCCTCACAGTGGAAACTGACAGCTGAAATCTCTGAGATAGCTTTTTGTATCCTTCCCCTAAACCATGATGTTGAACAATCTTTGTTTTCAAGTCATTTGAGAGGTGTTTAGAGGTTTCCATGTTGCCACTCATTAGAAGAGATGCAAAGAGGGGAAACATTTGCAAATGGCCACCTTAAATACCCTTTGTCATGATTGGATTCACCTTGTAAGGAGGTCAAAGGTCAATGAGCTTAACAAACCAATTTTGTGTTCCAATAATTAGTGCTAAATGTATTCAAATCAATAAAATGACAAGGGTGCCTAAATTTATGCACCCGCCTAATTTTGTTTAATTATTGCACACTTTCTGTAAATACTAAAAACTTCATTTCACTTCTCAAATATCAGTGTGTTCATCTACTATATATTTAAATGAAGTTTCTAATCCAAAGAACCAATGATTTATAAAGGAAAATCATGAAAATTATCAGGGGTGCCCAAACCTTTGCATACAACTGTATATACACACACTAGCGTCTTGCCCATGGATGTTCTGGAATTACACGCCATTCCAATTCATATACAAACTTTGCTTAAATTATTACCACCCTTGAAAAATGTCAGCTACCTATTTTACAAACATTACCCATTCTAGAGCCCGTGGATCTCCAACAGGCAAAAGGCTAGTTATTATTATTATCAGAATTACTATTATTAATATATTTTACTATTACTTCTATTTTGTCATTTGATTTTTTTTTTTTTTTTTTTAAATGTACCACAATGGAAATAAGTGTTTTGAATTTCTTGCATCATCCATGTATTTTTAACGTATTTACAATTATGTACTTACACTGGACTTACTAAATGAACTCACGCACACACTCACGCTTTTAATATAAAGAGGATTTACTGCCCCCTGCTGGAATGGTGTGTTAGTTCAGAATGTATTTAGCAACGTTAGCTAATTCTGTAGTTTCTCCAAAAATATTAGTCCTACCAACGGTCCGTTTTGGCACCATTCATCCTTGACCCAAAATATATAAGCATATCAAACTGCAAATGTCAGCTGTCCCTGGTCACAAGCATACAGAGCTTTTTATTTTTTCTGCATTTTGCTAAAAGCAGGTGCTTTTAATTTTTAAACATGCACAAACAAAGACACCAAAAGCAATACTCTTCACTCATGGTAACGGCAACATGACACTTAACTAAACTGACTAACAGTGTTATTGTTTTGTGTTTTTGTAGTTCATTTGGTTTAAAGTAGCCACAATAACATCTAAAATCCCAAAACCCCGACTCCCATGGTGCATTGCAGCACAATGTCCATTGTTTAGTGGTTAGAAAAAATTCCTAATTTCTCCAAACATTTTGCAGCGTTCATCCTTGACCCAAAATACCTAAGCATACTAAACGGCAAATGTTAGCTTTTCCCGGTTTCTGCATGATCAAAGCCATGCACACGCATGCACATAGAAGCCAGTTGCCTATTATAATATAAATATTCCTTAAAATTAGACAGGTAGTCTTGGAACAGGAAGCCAAAAACAATAGAGCACAGATGACTGTGTATCCGCCTGGCGGGCTGCTGATACACAGCAGGTGATCAGGTCTACCTGCTGAGGTGATCAGTGAGGAAAACCTGCACTATCTCGGCCATTCATGGCACACTATTGCCCACCCCTGAATCTGACAACTAAATAGACCCTATTATGGAAAGTTCCTATCCCGAGTATTCGCTGGATCGAGGAAAGGAAACATATGCTTCCACACACTCCACCAAATGTTTGTGAGGCGTTGACATGCTTTTGAGCAGTGTAGTGCATCAGCAGCCTGCCAAGCAGATACAGTCATCTGTGCTCTGCTGCTTTTGGCTTCCTGTTCCAAGAACACTTGTCTAATTTTAAGGAAAATATAAAATGACAAGGATCTATTTTGGTGTCATATAAAACAAATAATGAATGTTTTCACATTTGTGCAGTACAGTATATTTTTATTGGTTAAAGGAATGTTTTATTTAATGAAGCTAATATGCATTAAAATACTCGTATTGTTACCATTGTACTCAAACATTCATTATTTGTATATTAATTAACAGCAAAGCTCATAATTAATTAGATTTTTTTTAATCACCTATACACATTTCAGGGTTTGGATGGACAGATCTGTGCTGTAACAGTCTAAAAACATTACACCTTATGTCATTACAAGTAAAGGCATACAAACAGCAGAAATCTTACCAAACATTTAACAGGTTGGAATGCAAATGCAAGCTGTGAGGAAAACGAGGTGCATGAGCCACCCAGTAAGGCGTCACAACATGCTGTTCAAGCCAGGCCCGGGCATCAGACTCGCCCACTGGAATGACACAAACTAGTCTTCAACAATAAACCTTCATAATACACAGAAAACATACAGGCCTCTTTGTGTTGTAATGACTCAGATTTTCTTTGCCATTATTACCTTCACAAAAGTTCTGTTTTTTAATGTGCCATTTTAGAGGGAGTGGTTGGTCGTTCACCAGCAGGATTACTCAATGGATGATGAACTAATGATGGCCTGGAATTAAAACTATTATGTTTTGAGGCTGGGCCACATAAAGGCGCAGACACAAAAAAATAAGTACGACAATGAGAGATCAGGTGTTGCTAGTCTGCATTCTTAAGTCATTCCAGAAAGGGCTGAGGGGGTGCAGGTTTTCTTTGCAACCACCCACTCCAAGTGATTTCACTAATTAACTGATTCCATCTGCTCAAAGTGATGTTCATCAGTGAAATTACCTGGTGGAGTGGGTGGTTGCAAAGAAAACCTGCACCCTCTCAGCCCTTTCTGGAATGAGTCGAAGAGCTCTCTAAAAGCTTGTTTTGATGTGGATCCGGTGAACTTTGGAAACAAATGTGGTTAAAATTGACAGTCAGGCACAACAGCATATCATGTGGCATACAAGGCTGTTTTTGAGACTATGCCAGACTGATACAAACGTATACGTCAATGATTCACCCAAAGAAGAAAAAGACAAAGCGAGCCTGAAAGCTTTCTAGGCAGCAGAGGGTTCTCCCCAGAAATTTAGAGCACAGTGGCTCTTGGGTGCGGGAGGTGTCACCAGAGGACCCCCCCCCCCAAAATGAAGAAGCTGTAGCCATTTGCCTTTTAAACATCAAATGGAAGCCATTTCCTGCAACTTCATAAACAGAAAAGACTAGGATACACGTCTAGAAAAAAGATCTGCTTGGTTGCCCATAAATTGAAAAATAATTTAAGAAAATAAACTTCCATGGATGCAAGTATCTATCTTGCTTATTTATTGTTGTATTTGTATGATGAGTGTTTTTATACTTTTTTTAACACTAATAAATTAATTTTGAGCTGTTTTCTCTGCAAAAATGTCTTTATTCATGATGAGCTATATTCTTCCATCTGCTAGGCAACCCTCTTCTCCACTGTGGTCACTGAGTGCAGCACCCTGTGGGTTCCGACAGTTTCTCCGTTTCATGGAAGGTGGGCAACCTCCAGAGATGGCACAATAGCCCTCTGATCCACAGGCTTGTTTCCCGCTTGTGATTCCTCACATGGGGTGTGCAGCCAGTACTTTGAGTGCTGGTCCCAAGCCCGGATAAATGAGTATAGAAAGCAGGAGGTTCGGAAAATCTCAGCCACGTGAGGTCTGCAGCCATTTCACTCTGAGTGCCAGTCCCAAGCCCGGATAAATGAGTAGGGTTGTGTCAGAAAAGGCATGCAACGTAAAACATGCCAAAATAAAGCAATTTTCCATACTGGATCACTCGAGGCCCAGGTTAACAACGACTGTCACCGGTGGCATTACCCAACAGAGTGCTGGTGGAAATTTGGCTACTGCTGGGTGAAGAAGAAGAAGAAGAGGGGGAAAATGTGTCCACAGACAGCAGGAGAAGAGGAAAACTAAGAGTGGCAGTGAGAGTCGGAATTTTGAATGTTGGCAGCATGACTGGTAAAGAGAGAGAGAGGTGGCTGACATGACAGAGAGGAGAAAGGTAGACATATTGTGTGCACAAGAGACCAAGTGGAAGGAAAGTAATGCCAGGAGCATAGACCGTTGGTTCAAATTGTTACATCATAGTGTGGAAAGGAAGAGAAATGGTGTTGGGGTCATTTTAAAGGAAGGGCATGTTAAGAGTGTGTTGAAGGTTAAGCGAGTGTCTGACAGAGTGGTGAATGCGAAGTTGGAAACTGAAGGGGTGATGATGAATATCATCAGTGCATATGCCCCACGGGTAGATTGTGAGACAAAGTAGAAAGAAGATTTTTGGAGTGAGTTAGATGAGATGGTGGACAGTGTGCCCAAGCGCAAAAGAATGGTGACAGGAGAGGGCACTCTGACTGCTTCTAGTTTTTTTCTTTGTTTGTTTTTTAGAAGCAGGTTTTCTTAGAGGTGCAACAAGTGATGTGTTGCATAACTGTTTTGTTGGTTTTAGATTTTGAAATTAAAAACTGTTCAGATGTAGTCAGAATATGACACTAGGCGCTTCTTGTTCTGCGGGGTGTCTGATTTATCATCGTCCAAAAACAAGTGGTTTTTCTCTCAGTTTCCATATTTTGGAGCAGACTCACTGCAATGAAGCAGTATGGCAAATAAAGTACATTATTGGCTCAAAAAATTACTTGAGTAAAAATAGAAATACAGGTTTACCTAAGGAATGTGAAAAATGCTTAACAGTGGCCACCTGCCGCGTTCCTTCCTATGCGATCAACATCTATAAATTTATGGCATTTGTGAATTGATGCAGATTCATCATCAAATAGCCGCATTGTGATGCATCTAAGAACTGATTTTTATGTAACATCCTTCTGAAAGAACCCAAACTAAGGACTTTCAGGCACAGTGACACTGTTACATAAATAGCAAACTGTAGATTTGCAGCACGTTCCCTTCACACCTGCCCATGTCACTGGAACTGTCTTGTTGGCATTGTCCTGGTCCTCCTGGGGGGTTCTGTCCAGCTGGATCCCAGAATCCTCTCTACTAATTGGCTGCTGACTGTCTTCATCATCACTCTCTTCTTCAGACCACTCCTTAAAAAAAACAACAACAAACAAACAAACAAACAAAAACTATTATAAACCACTGATATTTTCCCATATCTGACCGGTTACCATGACAATTAGTCCGGAACGCGTATCACATTTGTTACAAACCAGAAAGCTAAAAACATGATTAGAAAAACCAAGTTGGACTAATGACTGGACCATCTGTTAGCAAGTTCTTCATGGAGGCAAAGCAAACAGGTCAATGAGCCATCATCACTGTGACATCGACGACCTGTGAGCGGCTGGAAACAGTGATGACCAAGCAGAAACCGTCTTTTTTTTTTATCTCTTTTTATTCTTCAATATCAACAGGAGCCCAGTACTCAAAGCAATTCCAAGGAGTAGCTCAGCCTCCATCAACAGCCGCACCCAAAATGAGCCAGCTGGCACCACTTTTTATCCTCTGCTCCTGATTGGACTGAACCACCTCCTCCATTGCAAATGTTTCTCCTTTATCATAAATACAAACATTTTAAAACTACCTTTAAACTTCACACACCACACCCTAAAACCCTCTACACAATGCTAAAACATTTTTCAACACCCTAAACTCCAACTACCAATTCTCCCCCCCCCCATCTGATGGCCTCTCCCAAAACCTTTAAATGGGATCCAGGCTTATAAGAAAAGTTTTGCCTGAACTCCCTGGAGAGGGCACCAGACAGGTAAGAGGCCTTTTCAATCAACTTCATCCTACTCATTTACCCCCATCTGACCCTGAAGTCTCAATATTCTCCTTCACAGGATCTGAAAGACAAAACCCCATTTTACTAAATGCTCCAATTCCCAATCAAGAATCATTTATACCAACTTTAAAATACAAAATATGAACCAAAATGCAAATCAGCAATTCCAAGTGCTATACAATTATTTACTTTACACAATTCATGTGATGAAGTGCTACTTCATCCTAACATTCAGGTGATACCATAAGTCTGCGTGTTTATATATTAGTCCAGCGGATATGTAGAAGAATCGTTCACTTCCGGATAGAAGCATGAAATTTGGCACAAATGTAGCTAATTATGTCCTCTTTCATATAAAAGCAAGACCCACCTCAGATCTTGCATGGCTCTTGCGTTATTCAAGATGGCGTCCAAGATGGCCACCAAAAATCTGTTTTTGGCAAATAACTCAAAACTATGACTAGTTAGAGCAAAATATTGCATTACCATTGTATAGAAATATGGTTATTCTGCACATTTTGAGCCTAATTACAAGCTTGTAGCATGAATAGTTTTAAAGATACAATTTTTTAATCAATTAACAGTAGCGGATCTTTGTATATTCAATGTAACACTAATAGCTGGGTGATTTTGTATACAAACTTTATTAAAAATTATACCTGTAAACAGACAATAAACACAATCACACATACATTTCCATATTATACAAAATATTTTTTCAAGTTTGTGACAATGTGTTCAGACATTTGATCAATTAATAGTAAGTATCAACTTCATACAAAATGCATTGTTACCTAACTTATGTATGGCCTAAACCAGCAGTCACCATTAAAATATAGGCTGCACAGGATTTCAACATCTACAACTGTTAAAACAATTAAATATTATTATGAATGCAATCAATAAGTTTAGGCAATTTAATAAGTACTAAGGATCCACTTACCAATCTGTTCTATTCAGATCACACAGAGCCTTGTCAGACTCACTACTGGAATGAATATGCACTGTCCCTGTAGGCCACCACATACCTGCAGGCCTCCACACTGCTGCCCTCTACCAAGCTGTGTAATCAGCAGTCACGTGCACACACTTGCCCAACACTCAGAATGACTGGAAAGATTAGATAAATGCAACATCCCAATTACTGATACCATATCAAGGAACAAATTGCCACTGTTTGGAACATATGCCAGCACAAATGCTGCTGCCAAAACAAAGTTGTCAGCACTGAAATCTGATTGCATTTTATTTGCACGTTTGTACCTGGCTTGTCAAACAAGAGATGGCAATGTTGAAGAGTTTTTTAAGCATGAGAACTGTGCTCATCCTCCATCACTTTCTAATGCTGGAATGTTGTGGCATGGGAAAAAGTCAGATCTTCTGCAATGTATCGGCATTTCTGATCACAATCAACCACCACCAAATGTCGACATGAAAGTTTTTGATGGGGCAGCTGTCATTAACATGTTAGCACCTGGTGGAAGTAAAACTTTCAAGGACTATTCAGAGACTGTGTTTTTGCCTTACATTGCAAAGCAGGCAAAAGATATCAAACGTATTGATATTGTTTGGGACATATCTAGAAAACAGCCTCAAGGAATCCACCAGAACTTGCAGAGGAGTAGGTATTCGAAGAAAAGTACTACCAGAACCTGCAATTCCAAGTAATTGGCAAACCTTCCTACGCTGCTCAGAAAACAAGGTGGAACTCTTTCAGTTCCTAAGTCGAGCAGTTGTTACACTGGATGTGAAAGACACTGTTGTTATCTCCACACTGAATCAAGCTGTTGTGACTAATTGTTCAGTTGATACTAGTGCTATCAATCCAGCAAACCATGAGGAAGCTGATACAAGAATGTTTTTGCATGCTGCTCATGGTGGATACAGATGTTGTTGTTCTTGCTGTTGCATATATGAACCAACTCAACATTAACCTCTGGCTTGCATATGGTGTTGGAAAATCTCTGACATACATATCAGCCAACAGTCTAGCAAGTGCTCTTGGACCAAACAGAAGCAAGGCGTTACCTTTCTTCCATGCATTCAGTGGTTCAGACACCACCTCCTTTGCTGGGAAAGGCAAGAAGTCTGCCTTTGATGCCTGGAATGTTGTGCCAGAGTTGACTACAGTCTTAGCGAGGCTAAGTTGAAGGCAGGACACCATTACACCTAAAGATGAAGCTGCCCTAGAGAGGTTTACAGTGGTGATGTACAGTCGCACATGTCCTCTGTCAGATGTTGACAAAGCTCGTCAAACTCTTTTTGCCCAAGGCAGACAGTCACTGGAGAGCATTCCGCCAACCAAGGCAGCCCTTAGAGAGCACATTAAACGTGCTGCATTTCAGGCTGGACATATCTGGGGACAAGCTCTGAAATACCAGCAAGATATTCCAGATGTCACAGATTGGGGTTGGGAGAGGTGTCAGGGCAGATTTACTCCCAAGTGGAGCGCTCTGCCAGAAGCATTAAAAGTGTGCCAAGAGCTCATTAACTGCAGTTGTAAGAAAGCTTGCAGAGGCTTGTGCAAATGTTTCAAGGCAAATTTGAGTTGCACCTCTTTATGTCATTGTGGTGGTGCATGTCATCAACTAATGTAGTGTAGTTGCGATGATTTGTATTTCGTAATTGTCATTTCATGATGTTCATTAATATCTTCCTTTCTGTCAAGCTTAAAATAGGAGTTTAAGAGTTATATGGTTTAGCTTGTTCATTTAACTTTGATCTGAAAATTGTCTGGATTAGACATGACTTTGCATTTTATGCTGTAGGACAGTAAATGCTTGTACATTTGTATGGTTATAGATTAAGCCCTAATATATCAGATTTCTTGGAATCCTTTAAACTTTGCAATGGTGTATCTCAGGAACTGTGCATCATACAGACATGTAACTATGCTTAAAATGTGCAGAACAGCCATATTTCTATTCATTAGTAATACAATATTTTGCTCTAACTAGTCATAGCTGAGTTATTTGCAAAAAAGTGCTTTTTGGCAGCCATCTTGGACACCATCTTAAATAACGCAAGAACTGTGCAAGATCTGAGGCAGGTCTTGCTTTTATATGAAAGAGGACATAGATAGCTACATTTGTGCCAAATTTCATGCTTTTTATCCGGAAGTGAACGATTCTATCGAAAATTGACGCATATCCGCTGGACTATATACAGTAGCCACATAATAAACAAATTATTAACCTCACTTGCTCGGTCTGTATGGGACTATCAGACCTTGATTGTACGGATCTTGCTGCATTCAGTCCGTACTGTCAAGATCTTAGTCTGATATTTTTCCGTACAGACCTCACAAAAATTTTGAAAATTCTGTTTAAGAGATTCAGCATTTATAGCAAATGTGTGGCAGTTGGTATTCACACTGCAATGAACACTGCCATCTACTGGATGGGAGTGTGAATACCAATTGCCACACATTTGCTATAAGTGCTGAATCTCAAACAGAATTTTCAGTTTCCAAATTGCCTTTTTATTTACAAATGAAAAGACATATTTACAAATACAGATTTATTTGTAAAACCCAACACACACTACAGTAACTTGTGTGTTGGTTTTTACATATATACAACCCCAATTCCAGTGAAGTTGGGACGTTGTGTGAAATGTAAATAAAAACAATACGATTTGCAAATCCTCTTCAACCTATATTCAACTGAATACACCACAAAGACAAGATATTTAATGTTCAAACTGACAAACTTTATTGTTTTTGTGCAAATATTTGGAATTTTGAAATGTCATACTATCATATTGTTGACTTTCCTCTCAGCTGCTCCTGCTAACGGTGCCTCAAGAACTCTGTCTAGATCCTCATCTAGTTGGATCCATGCTGTGCTGTTATTAGCTGGAGGCCGTTTAACTTTCTCTCTCGTAGGATGGGCATCTGAGGTAGTGTTATGAGAGGCCCTCCTGTGACTTGTGGACGGGCCAGGCACTAACACATCAGTTCCCAATACTGTGAGTCAATTTTCCGATTTTACGGTGTGTGGCCTTTAAAGTAAGTCACCACAGCCAATTCCATCCTTTTTGCAAAATCTATTACCATTTGCCCTTCCACACTCCTCTCCTTGAGAACACATCTAGCCATTACTTCCTCATCACCTCTGTTCCCTTCACCAACATGCCCACTGAAGCCCACTCCAAACACCACTCCGGGGTTCTCCCCAGGCGATGGAATAACGGTGCCATGACGCCATACTGCCATCGCAGCACCGCTATACTGAGTGGTATCATCTCATGATGTTTTAGCATGAGACTTGGTGAGAATCTGACTGCGCGCAAACCCATTTTTGCAGGGAAATTTCACATAAATACCTTCAGCTCTATTTTATCCTCTTTGTCCTGTTTATATCCAGACGACACGAACCATGACACAACACAAGCATTACATGAAGCCCGATGATCAGAGGACGATCCCTGCATTTTTTTCATCTCTCTGCCGTGGGATTGACCAGATCGGAGGCCAACAACAATGCTGCTGCCCCTGTGAGAGTGAACAGGGATACCTTTATGAAGAAAAAGGCAAAATGGAAATCAAAATTCTTGAGGTATAGAGACATGCTTTTATTCTTTGACATTTTGGTGCTGGATAGTGGTGTGCATTATTTCCATTCTTCTGTTTTAACACTTGTTTGTAGCTTTTTTTTTTTTTTTTTTTTTAGATCTAAAGGATCTTGCATGGAGGTTTTTAACGGATTTGGGATAATTTGGGGGTGCTGAATCTGAATCTGGTGTTGGTTTTTACCACTCACATCACTTTTGTGAGATATGAAAACATGTTTCTCAATATCAAGCATTGAAGCAAAAGCTGCAATCTCGCAAACCTCTTCCACACCAAAAACAATATTACGGCTTGTGTTCACATTTCGCGAACCTGGTTTAAAAGCTTTGCTTCCGAAGCTGCTTTTGTGCATGATTACTGGCATCAAAACATGAGTGATTGAGCAACCTTTGCATAATCCAATACGGAACATGCAGATTGCAAAAAACGTGATGTGATTGGAAATCTGAGCTGAGATTCAATTCAGCACCCCAAAATAACCCTAAAGCAGGTCTCAAAGACCATGCAAGGAAAAAAAAAAAAAAAAAAAAAAAAAAAAATTGTTGACCAGTGTAATTTTTTGGGTTATTTTTCCATTCCGTTTTTCAATTCTTCTTGCAAGAAGGAAGGCATAAGTACTTTTTAGTCTGTGTAAATTGGTTTCAGTATCAAATTTAGTTAATTCTTATGTTCCAAGTTTGTCATTAGCATTTTTTTTGGGGGGGGGGGGAGGAAAGAAATCTGGACCTCTTGTTTTTCAAATGTATTTTGACAATATACAGGAGTGTCAAAATCTGAATCACATGGACGAGGTGATATTGTGACTCTGGATTTCAAATTATTCAAACTGAAAGTTATGCAGGGGAAATGTGTCAAAAAAAGTCTGAAATCCCCCACATTTTCAACTGTCTTTCTGTACATTCTTTTTTCTTACAAATACGTTTATTGCACATTTGTTATATATATATATATATATATATATACACACATACACACAGGTTGAAATAGTACGTGCATGTGCTAGTTTGTGCACGTATTATTCGAGCGGTGCACGGAATTTTATACTGCACTAGCACTGGTGCAAGTAACTTTATCCAAGTTTTATCAACTATAAGCACCAATAAAATGAACCAATATAGGAATAAATAAGGAAAAAAAAAAAAAAAAAACTATTTCCAGTGTGTTGTCTTCATCTTCCCTGCGTTTTATGACCATCACACACGGAGCGAGTTGCTGTGCTCTATTTGTTGTGTTCATGCGCGCACATGTACACACAGAAAAGAAAGAAACAAATCTCTCTCTCTCTCTCACACACACACACACACACACACACACACACACACAAGTCACCATTTGTTTTATTATACATCTGTGTAGTTAATAAAACATGCGCATGTTTTCCTTTCGTTCAAAATGAACTCCATAATATGACCTAAACTGTCATCCTCACAACGGGGAGACGCGTCGCTCTCAGCATCCTTTTTAATGTGCTTAAACTCCAGATGATGCCATGCTGGGCAGCTGGAGTTCTCTATATGTCCTTGTGCGCCCAAACCATGATATACTCTGACCAGATCCATTTGTAATGGGGAAATGTATTACACTCTCTCCTGGTTTGTTGGCTAACAGCCAACATTTATGTGTCAAGACAATATTGAGTGCATGTTTTACAAATTGTGGCCACGTTTAAGTAGATCGTGCCCTTGTTTTACTCAAACGATGCTTTAAACGTGCACACAATATCATAAAACGTGCACACTTTCTCCACATGCAAAACATTTTGTGATGACACTTTCAGCACTCTGTAGTTCCTCGCTCTCTCTCCCCTCTGTCATAATTGTGTTATAAACCAGTCACCATTTGTTTTTTATACATCTGTGTAGTTAATAAATAAAAATACTCTTCACGGACAATTCGTTCGTGCGCGCACGTGGAACAAAAAAAACTGTCTGCCGCTGCTTTCCCTTAAACTCTCCCCAGACAGAAAGAGTCTGACATCAGAGGAGGAGTTTTAAGGTTGATATAAGACTGACTTTTCGTTGTGCAAGTAACGTTTTTTTTGTACAGGTAATTTTGTTACTAGCGCCAGTGCAAGTAGGTTAAAAATGTATTTTTACCCCTGATTTATATATATATATATATATATATATATATATATATATATATATATACATACACACATACACACACACCCACCCCCTGGCAATAATTATGGAATCACTGGCCTCGGAGGATGTTCATTCAGTTGTTTAATTTTGTAGAAAAAAAGCAGATCACAGACCTGACACAAAACTAAAGTCATTTCAAATGGCAACTTCCTGGCTTTAAGAAACACTATAAGAAATCAGGAAAAATAATTGTGGCAGTCAGTAACGGTTACTTTTTTAGATCAAGCAGAGGGAAAAAAATATGGACTCACTCAATTCTGAGGAATAAATTATGGAATCACCCTGTAAATTTTCATCCCCAAAACTAACACCGGCATCAAATCAGATCTGCTTGTTAGTCTGCATCTAAAAAGGAGTTATCACACCTTGGAGAGCCGTTGCACCAAGTGGACTGACATGAATGATGGCTCCAACACGAGAGATGTCGAAACAAAGGAGAGGATTATCAAACTCTTTAAAGAGGGTAAATCATCACGCAATGTTACAAAAGATGTTGGTTGTTCACAGTCAGCTGTGTCTAAACTCTGGACCAAATACAAACAACATGGGAAGGTTGTTAAAAGCAAACATACTGGTAGACCAAGGAAGACATCAAAACGTCAAGACAGAAAACTTAAAGCAATATGTCTCAAAAATCGAAAATGCACAACAAAACAAATGAGGAACGAATGGGAGGAAACTGGAGTCAACGTCTGTGACCGAACTGTATGAAACCGCCTAAAGGAAATGAGATTTACATACAGAAAAGCTAAACGAAAGCCATCATTAACACCTAAACAGAAAAAAACAAGGTTACAATGGGCTAAGGAAAAGCAATCGTGGACTGTGTATGACTGGATGAAAGTCATATTCAGTGATGAATCTCAAATCTGCATTGGGCAAGGTGATGATGCTGGAGCTTTTGTTTGGTGCCGTTCCAATGAGATTTATAAAGATGACTGCCTGAAGAGAACATGTAAATTTCCACAGTCATTGATGATATGGGGCTGCATGTCAGGTAAAGGCACTGGGGAGATGGCTGTCATTACATCATCAATAAATGCACAAGTTTACGTTGATATTTTGGACACTTTTCTTATCCCATCAATTGAAAGGATGTTTGGGGATGATGAAATCATTTTTCAAGATGATAATGCATCTTGCCATAGAGCAAAAACTGTGAAAACATTCCTTGCAAAAAGACACATAGGGTCAATGTCATAGGGCCTGCAAATAGTCCGGATCTTAATCCAATTGAAAATCTTTGGTGGAAGTTGAAGAAAATGGTCCATGACAAGGCTCCAACCTGCAAAGCTGATCTGGCAACAGCAATCAGAGAAAGCTGGAGCCAGATTGATGAAGAGTACTGTTTGTCACTCATTACGCCCATGCCTCAGAGACTGCAAGCTGTTATAAAAGCCAGAGGTGGTGCAACAAAATACTAGTTTTGTGTTAGAGCGTTCTTTTGTTTTTCATGATTCCATAATTTTTTCCTCAGAATTGGAGTGATTCCATATTTTTTTCCTTCTGCTTGGTCTAAAAAAGTAACCGTTATTGACTGCCACAATTTTTTTTTCCTGATTTCTTATAGTGTTTCTTAAAGCCAGAAAGTTGCCATTGGAAATGACTTTAGTTTTGTGTCATGTCTGTGATCTGCTTTTTTTCTACAAAATTAAACAACTGAATGAACATCCTCCGAGGCCGGTGATTCCATCATTTTTGCCAGGGGTTGTGTGTGTGTATGTATGTATGTATATATATATATATATATATATATATATATATATATATATATATATATAACCTTCGTGCGCATGCGTGATTTTTTTCACGCCTGCCGGTTGCATCATTCGTCTGTGAGCAGGCTTTGAGTGAGCACTGGTCCTCCCCCCTTGTCTGATTTTCATTGCGAGGAAAATGTCTGAAGGATTGGAGCAGCGCTAAATCAAATTTTTCCAGAAACTGTGAGAGACAGCCAGGTGGAAACCATTCGGAAGATTCAGACGGCTTTCGGTGGCTTTTCAGTCGAGTGAGTATCCAAGAAATTGTGTAAGAGCTGGACATGTCACAACATGTCTTGTGAGACTTCCAACACAGAGGTGCTTTTTGTTCTGCGCCATTAGTGGCTCCATCCCGATGCGCGAACCCTCCGCATGTCTTTCATTACAAAATCTTCTTTCACAGTGGAATGTGCCGAAAAAGTGCTGATGTCCACCTCTTCTGCAATTTCTCTGGTAGTCAGACGACATCCCGGATCAACACAGCGTTCACTTTGGAAATGATCTGGTCATTTCAGCCTGTCGATGGCCTCCGCCATTGTGCGCCATCTTTAAACTGGTTGTAACACTCCTTAATCTGTGTGATGCCCATAGGATCGTCACCGAAAGCCGTCTGAATCTTCCCAATGGTTTCCACCTGGCTGTCTCTCACAGTTTCTGGAAAAATGTGATTCTTTCCTTGCAATGAAAATCCAATGAGGGGGGAGGACCAGTGCTCACACAAAGCCTGCTCACAGGCAAATGACGCAACCGACAGGCGTGAAAAAAATCATGCATGCACACGAAGGTTCAAGATTGGCTCATGCAAGCACACGATTCAAATCCATCAGGTTTTTGAAAAAAAAAATAAAAATAAAAAATAAGGTCTGATACTTTTCTAACAGACCTCATATACACACAAACATTTTAGATTTATTTCACTAATCAACAATTCAGCACAGAGTCAGACCAGGACCCCAAGTGGAAGCGTTGTGAGTCGCTTTGGCTGATAGTTACCAACAGCACCGTTATGCTAAAAAGTTCTGGGGACAACCCTGCCACTCATGTTTTGAGTACACTCTCCACCACCTCATGTAACTCATTCCAGAAATGTTCTTTCTCCTTCATATCACAACCTACTTGTGGGGCATAATGCGTTGATGACATTCATCAACACCCTTTCAATTTTAAACCTCACACTCATCACCCTTTCAGATATTTTTTTAATCTCCAACACATTCTTAACATGCTCTTCTGTTAAAATGACCCCAACACCATTTCTCCTCCCATCTACACCATGACAACTTCAACCCATGTCTGATGCTGCTGCTCCCTTCCACTTGGTTTTTTTTGTACACACAGTATGTCTGCCTTTCTCCTCTCTATATCAGCCAACTCTCTCCCTTTACCAGTCATACTTCCAACATTCAGAATAGAATAGAATGCGTCTTTATTTGTCATTGTGCATACAAGCACAACGAAATTAAAAGTGCAATCTCACCTCAGGGTGCATGTACACATAAATAAATACTAAAATTATACTAAAATACAACCCCAATTCCAATGAAGTTGGGACATTGTGTAAAATGTAAATAAAAAATGAATACAATGATTTGCAAATCCTCTTCAACCTATATTCAATTGAATACAGCACAAAGATAAAATTTTCAATTGACTCTGATGAATATGTGATTTGCACATCGAAACCTTAGTCTCTTTTGTATGTTTTCAGCACCTTAATAAACTTTTCAGCACCTACTTGTGTTACACCAGCTGCTTTTCTCTTCTACAAGTCAGTCCTACCTGGTTGCACTGGATTTTTTGTGCTGTACAGAAGTGCAGAAAACTCTCCTTATTTGTTATAAAATATTTAATGTTCAAACTGATAAACTTTATTACCACTGTGGTACATCACCTTATCTTCTAACAACACTCAATAAGCGTTTGGGAACTGAGGACACCAATTGCGAGTGTCATGACTGGGTATAAAAGGAGCATCCCCAAAAGGCTCAGCCATTCACAAGCAAAGATGGGGCGAGGATCACCATTTTGTGAACAACTGCATGAAAAAAATAGTCCAACAGTTTAAGAACAATGTTTGTCAATGTTCAATTGCAAGAAATTTAGGGATTCCATCATCTACAGTCCATAATATAATCAGAAGATTCAGAGAATCTGGAGAACTTTCTACACATTAGCAGCAAGGACGAAAATCAACACTGAATGCCCGTGACCTTCGATCCCTCAGGCGGCACTGCATTAAAAACCGACATCATTGTGTAAAGGATTTTACTGTGTGGGCTTAGGAACACTTCAGAAAACCATTGTCAGTTAGCACAGTTTGTCGCTACATCTACAAGTACAAGTTAAAATTCTGCCATGCAAAGCGAAAGCCATACATCAACAACATCCAGAAACGCCGCCGCCTTCTCTGGGCCCGAGCTCATTTGAAATGGACAGACGCAAAGTGGAAAAGTGTGCTGTGGTCAGATGAGTCCACATTTCAATTTGTTTTTGGAAATCATGGACGTTGTGTCCTCCGGACAAAAGAGGAAAAAGACCATCCAGATTGTTACCAGCGCAAAGTTCAAAAGCCAGCATCTGTGATGGTATGGGGGTGTGCTAGTGCCCGTGGCACGGGCAACTTACACATCTGTGATGACACCATCAATGCTGAAAGGTACATCCAGGTTTTGGAGCAACAAGTGCTGGTATCCAAGCAACATCTTTTTCAGGGACGTCCCTGCTTATTTCAGCAAGACAATGCCAAGCCACTGTCCTCTGTTCCCAAACGCTTATTGAGTGTTGTTAGAAGGAAAGGTGACGTAACACAGTGGTAAACATACCACTGTCCCATCTTTTTTGAAACCTGTTGCAGGCATCTATTTCAAAATAAGCAAATATTTGCACAAAAACAATAAAGTTTATCAGTTTGAACATTAAATATCTTGTCTTTGTGGTGTATTCAATTGAAAATAGGTTGAAGAGGCTTTGCAAATCATTGTATTTTGTTTTTATTTTACACAACGCCCCAACTTCACTGGAATTGGGGATCTACGAAAGTATTGATGTTGATTCTGATACAAAATTACTCAATGCAGTTCATGAGATGGAGAAATCTGTGGCTCTGCTCACAAGAATTTCCAGGTTGGCATGAAGACGCTGTTGCTACAGTAAGCTTCGCCAACCAAATTTCTTACAGAAAAATAAACCGTGCAAACGATGGAATTGGATTAGAATGCGAATAACGCCCTTGTGTCTCACGATTTGCAGATGTTAATGCTGGATTACAGTCGCAAATAGGTAAAACTCAATTTGCGACCATAAAATCCAGCATTAACATTCGCAAATCATCAGTCACAACAGGGTTATTCCCTAACTGTACAGCGGTATTTAGTGCACAAATGGCTTTTACAACAAAGCTATTTTTCAGTCTGTTTTAAATGTCTTGTAAGGTCTGCCTGATGGCAGCAGTTCAAACAGATGATGTCCAGGGAGGGTGGGAAGGGTGTCTGACTATGTTTTTTGCCTTCTTGAGGCAGCGGCAAGTATACAGTTCCTTTATTGAAGGCAGGGAACAGCCGGTGATCTTCTGAGCTGTGGTGACGACCCTCTGGAGAGCTTTCCTGTCTGTGACCATGCAGCTGGAAAACCACACACTTGCCAACAGCAGTTTCTGTGGCAAGTGGTTGTTCCTGAGAACCCTCAGGAAATACAATCTCTGCTGCACCTTCTTGATGGTAGCCATGGTGTTGGTGCTCCAAGTCAGGTCATCCCTCAGGTGCACACCCAGAAACCAGAAGTCAGAGACTCTTTCTACATAGTCCCACCGATGAACAGCAGCTGTATGTTCAATTTCCTCCTCCTATATCCTATTAAAAGTCCCTACTCTCACTCCCAGCCTTCTAACTGCTGCCTTCAGACATGTTCATCTCCCTTTCTTCTTCTTCTTTGCCCAGCAGCAGCCCAATTCCACCAGCACCCTGTTGGACAACAGCACCTGTAGCTGTTGTACATGGCAAGCAGCCATTGTTAACTTGGGTTTCAACTGATCTGGTATAGAAATTGTTACCTGCATGATTTTTGTGGGTTTTTAATATAAGATGCTTTTACTGATGCAACACTACTCATTTATCAGGGCTTGAGACTGGCACTCAGAATGTACTGGCTCCACACCTTAAGTGGCTGAAATCTGACAAAATTGACAGGGAAATTCCTTCCTCTTCTACCCTCTTCATTTATCTGGGCTTGGGGCCGGTATTCAAAATGCACAGCCCATGTGGCATAATAGTTATTATTTCAGCCGTAACAAGATACATTTACTATTGTTGTCATTCAAGTCCATGGTGATTTTTTTTAAGCTTGATTATGGAGCACAGAAACACCATCCCAGCTTGGTCCTGACTTGGATTTACTCACAGGTGTATCTGGATAAGGTCCAACATCTACCTCCTCCCCCTCCATCAGATATTCAGCCCAGTCAAAATTGTCCTCTTGTTCTGCTCAGGACAAAATTTAGATAGAGATGTAATTATTAACACAACATGGATGTGTTTTAATAGCAATTAACAATGTCACAAGTTAAAAACACTCCAAAGTCATCACTAAAAAGTGAGCTCACCAGCCTCCTTCACCCTGGGTCGCTCAGTAAAGTTTGTGTTTGAAGGCGAATCCGATAAGCAGAGCAGCAGTGACAGGATGCAATAGTGTGAATCAGTCTGCAAAGAACAAAGGAACACTGTACTGTGCAGACACAAGGCGAAAAAGACACATTTGAACAATTAAGAAAGTCATTATTTAGTCTATAAATAGATAAAAATGCATAAAGTTTCACAGGTTTGCATTCCAGATACATTGAAAATTTACCCATTTTATGCAACGGACAGTCTAATAATTACAAGGAAATATGTCCATCCACCCACTTGGGGGTTCTTAAAGACATGGAGGATTTGATTCTTTTACTACTGTGTTCATGGAAGATATTACTGATGTGATAAATAAAGCCACCTTGACACTTGCACAAATTTGATCGCCGCATTGCCGTGCAATTCGTCATGTCAATGCGTGATGCTTTGTCCTGCTTGACGCCACACTATATAAAAATATAATGCAATGCAAATACCCTCAGCCATATGAGCATAAAAATAGGGAAGAGAATGTGACCTTGTGACCTCTTAAAATAGGTCGAGGTTAGCCATCTTTGAACTTGTCCAAGGTCTGTGTCCCAAGAATGTTCTACGTGAATTTGAAGACCCTGGCAGTAATGGGAATGGAATTATGCTGAGCACAGAGACCGTTGGACAGATGGACACAAAGTCTTTGCAATACTGGATGGCCATATTTTGGCCTTGGGTAATAAAGCCTGTGCTTTATCATTTCATAGCCGATAACGCATTTACTCTCAGAACTTGGCTGATGAAACCATTCTTTCATCGCTCACAGAATCACAGAGAAATTATCTACAGCTGCAGGTTGTCTCATGTGATTTATGTGGGGGAGAACGCATTTGGAATCGTGTCTCAAAGGTAATTATTTAGAATATATATTATAGATTGGTAAAACAGTGGCATTTTCATTCCTTCTCATGAATTAGATAATGTATCTGTAAAATGATGTTTATTATAGATGTCATCTCTTCATAATCTAATTTCAGGTTCAGATCAAGTTTCACTTTATACAGTCTTTGAAGGATTACATCAAAACTACAGTACTTCACAGATTCTTACCATAGATACTGGGACATGGAAGATGCCATTAAATCTTGGAGGTGATCCAGATCTGGATCTTTCTGGGTCAAGTTTCATTTTATATAGTTTTTGAAGGATTACGTCAAAACGACTTCAAGGATTCTCACCAAATTTTCACCATAAATAAATATTAGCGTGTGAAAGACTTCACTGAATTTTGGAGGTGGTCCAGATCCAGATTGGCAGACATCAGAAATCTATTTGCTCTTGTTTTGTGTATGTTTTACGGTTTGTGTAGACATTTTCTTGCATGAAATATGTTGTATTACCAAAGTTTCATATTGTACAACAAAGCACTTTGTGACCATTGGTGGAATGAGCTATATAAATAAATTGTACTTATTTACTACTGTGCCTTACCTTTGTCCCATCTGTATTAGGCAAAGGTGAGTTCAGGAACTCTTCAGTCAGCTTCATCCAACTTTCTGCTTTGCTCAAGTCAGAGTGCACCATGAGCTTTTCGTATATCCTGAAAAACACGCCAGATTACATAATAGTGGTGTGCAAACAACTGTTTAAAGGAAATAATGTTCATCACTTACAATTTTTTTAGTGCATGTAGTACTACAGATGTTCAAGAAGAGAAATTAATTTACTGGGCATTCATTACAGATTATTGTTTCTGAAGGAAAATACAAATTTGGACAAGTTCTAGCATACTCCACTAAAAGAATCCCAATAGGGCTACAGCTATCGAATATTTTTGGAATCGAGTATTGTATCGATTATTTTATCAATTAATCGGAAAAAGAGACTTTCGTGGTTTTAAACAATATTAATAGTGGCAGGGATCTTCCTAAGAAATGGCACAATGTTGCTGTGCCATCAAGTAGATTTTTAAGTTTAGGGTGTTTCCTCTCTGTTTTCCCAGGTAATAATTTATTTTTTTCACATTGTTAAGAGTTTTGGAGCTTTGCCGAACGATAAGCCCAGGCGGTCAGTGAAATCTTCAGTCTGCGGACAGGACATTCTTTTTTTTCCTCTTATTGCGCATTTCATTTGCACTTTTTATTACTGATTTATTCAGTGTTTAGTGTATATTTATATATGCCGTACAGAGTGCAGCTCAAACTGAAGTCAAATTCCTTGTTTTCTGTGGATACTTGGTGAATAACACACCTTTTGAAACGACGGCTGTGGAGTGCAGCATTTCCACAAAAGCTGCACTGATAAATCAACTGTCCAGCCTGTTGATTAAAAACTCTCATCAAATCTGAATAAAGACATTTTCTTTTTTTTTTTTGAACACTTAAACATGATTCACTTAAAGTGCGCATCCTTCGCTTTATCTGTGGAGGTGGAGAGCAGCCAGTAGACCGTGTTTTTAAAAAATAATATATAAACACACTGCTTCAATTTAATTGCGCAATAAATCCATTACAGACGATCAGCGCTCCTACATTAGTTATGCTCATACTCTATGGTCTTCTCCATTTTTTGTGGGAGCATTACAGCGACACATACAGGCCTGGCGTATGTACTACAGCGTTAAACAAAGCCTCGAGGCAAATTTTTTGCCTTGAACATTTTTTGTAATCCAATTATTCGAGCTACTCGATTAATCATTTCAACCCAAAATCCCAATAAACAAACTAATGATGGTGATGGTATAGAATCATAAAACCTATCCAAGTGGACCCAATCTGGTACCAAACAAAGCACTTTCATACTAATCAGAAAAAAACCTGCAAGTCAAATCACTTAAATTAGTAATGTGAACCCAAATTTTAAAAATATATAGACAAATTCAACTATTTAAAAAGTAATAGAAAGAACAAACAGAATAGATAGTCTACTCACCCACTTATACTGCGATGGACTTTGTGGCTGTCCACATCCAAGAAACGATGAAACCTGACAAACACACAAAAGGCATGATTTGCCAGCATTTACTCAACAAAATGGCTATCCGCACGTAGCTATATTGACAATGTAGAATTCTATCCATATGTAGCCAAGCTAAGTATCCCATAAGGGCATTTCCATATTGAATGGAAAAATTAGCCCCCCCAAAAAATTTTTAGTGTTTTCCCTTGCATTTTTAGTATTTTACATATAAAATAAGTTGTTTTATCAAGAACCAAAGGACTTCTGATGTAATGCTAGTCACACTGTAATTAAAAGTACATTAAAACTCACATAATCGATTCAGATGGACAAGCGAATTTTGTCCATTGTAATCAAAATCCGTTATATGTATAAAATGGACAAAACCCACTATATGTATGTAACGAATTAGTTACAGTCAGGAAGTGCAGAATGATCTACGGGGAATGTGAACCGGGACCTGCCTCATTTAATGACCGGGTCAAAACTTCGTCTGAGAAAAATAAATGTCTGCCTTAAATAAGCGCCGGGCATTATGTGCATTAAAAAGATTAGATTTGGTCGAGTCACTCTTTTTTCTAAGTTCATTGCGGAGTGGTACCTTAAAATCCTAAAGCCTGATTTATGGTTCTGCAGCTCTTTAACTCTGTGGCCATCTAATGACGTTGACGTGCGCATTAATCTTTTAAAGTTCTTTGTCATGTCTTTATGAAATTTGCAGCAGGAACAGTGGTCTTTTCTGGATTAATCTGTCCCTCAACAAGCTTCTTTTATACAATCATCAACCTCCAAACCAAAGGTAAGGTGTACAATTTCCTCCATGAATTGTGGGTCACATGGGCATCTTTTTGTGACTTTGTGTTGTGAAGCTGGTCATATTTCTGGACTTTTCTGTCAAATGTATTTGATCCATGATCAAAATGAAATCAGCATGCACACTTCAAATCCTCCACCATCATTCCAGTCCCAAAGAAGTCAGCAGTGGAGAGCATAAATGACTACAGGCCTGTTGCACTTACACCTGTGGTCATGAAGTGCTTTGAAAGACTGGTCTCTTAGCACATCAGAGCCTGTCTGCCTCCCACTCTGGACCTACAGGGCAAACCGCTCCACAGAGGATGCTATCACCACAGCTCTCCACACTGCGCTGAGCCACCTGGAGCACCAGGGGAGCTATGGGAGGATGCTCTTCCTGTACTTCAGTTCAGCCTTCAATCACATCATCCCGGAGATCCTGGTCCAGAAACTAACACATCTGGGCATTTCCACCCCCATCTGTCAGTGGCTCAAGGACTTCCTCACAAATGGCCCAGGGGATCACTGGTTGCTCTCTGCCCAGCCTGGAAGACAATGCCAGCTTTCGCTACCTCAGCAGAGCTGCCAGCATCTGCAAAGACACATCCCACCCCAGCAACCACCTGTTTGACCTACTACCCTTGGGCCAATGGTATAGGTCAATCAAAACTACGACAGACTCAGGGACAGCTTTCTCCCCAGAGCAATCACTGCACTGAACAATAACAAATCACTAACCCGCAATTTTCAAGTTTCTTGTGCAATATCTGTAAACCATGTGCAATATGATTCCACAGTTGTATATAATTTCTCATTTTACATTTTACTTGGTCCACATTTCATTTTATTTTATCTTATGTTTATATTAGTTGTACATATACTCTGAATAATTTATTGTTAAATTTCACTATCCTTTATTTGGCTAAAAATTACTCGCATCACGTAAAGCACCTTTTTGGAGTTGCACTCAAATCTTGTTGTAATGCAAATTACAGTGACAATAAAGGTGATTATGATTCTGAAAAACTTCTCAAATATAATGGGAGAGGAAGGAGTGAAAGCAGAAAAGTAACAAATCACAGCTTTTTGTGGTGTCTGATTTACGATACGATACACTTTATTGTCCCTTCCGGGAAATTTGTCTTGGACTCCAAGAGCTGCACAAGTAAAAAGTAAAAATGCCATGACATAATTACATGACTCATACATATTACAGAACTTAATACACACATCAACCATACATATTGCACATCCCTAATACACATATCCAAATTGCACATACCCGTATTATACAGCAGTCTCACATAAATAATTCATGCATACTGCACATATCCCTAAAAACACATACCCCATTGCACAGCCATCTCCCACATATGGTTAAGGAAAATACTAACAGTGAATAAATAACACTAAAACAACAATGCCACCATGTAATTAATGCACAATCCTACTACCTATCCCAGGAACCATATTTAAGACTCTAAACATGTCAGGCTCCAGAAAGCCAGGCAGAGGGCTCTGATCTAAAGCTCTTTGGTTCATCGCAGGCAACAAGGTCCCGTGTCTGAGCACGGTTTGAAAAAAATAAACCATTGGCTTTTTAATCATGGAAATACAGTACCTACTTTCCTCGAATCTGCGATTGTCAGCACCTAACTTCATTTCATACCTCTGTTACTATGCATGTCCAGACTGCTCTGTCTGGTATATGTAAGGGTTTTTTGTTTTTTTTTGTTTTTTTTTTTTATGTAAATGCATTGTGATCTGAGTCAGATGGGACGTTTTGTCCGATGTGAGTGAAAATCCATTACACAAAATCTGGTATATATAGTGTTTATTACATGGAAAACCATACAAAAACATTGGGACTTTTGCTTTTGTCTATGAGTACAAATATCCGGTTTATAGGATGACGGTTTAGGTGAGTTTTACTATAATTAAAAGACTAATTAAAGATTTAGCTTCCTTTTTGTTTGTCATTTCACACCTTATGTTAATTGGCACATGCAAGCAAGAAATGGTGTCTAAACATGTGTATGTGTGGGAGGTACACAAAAAATAACTTGAAAAGTGACCAAAAACTGTAATGCGACTCACATGGAAATGACCATAAGGTCAGATTTTATCCCACAGTTATTTGTACGATACCTTCAATCTATGACCCACTGCAGAATGTTCAAGTGGTAGGACATCAGACCTCTAAGCTAAAGGCCTTTGGTTTGAATCCCAATCATGTTAAGCATTTTCTTTTTTGTAGTTCAAATATAAAATGCACATATGACAATCATCAAAACTATACATAATTACAAATATTTTGGAATCAGAGAATGTGTTTAACCCTCTGGGACCGACGCCGTCGTATACGACGGCTAAGACCAAGCTTTACTAAATTATAAATAACTTTTGAATGATATGAGATAGAAACTTTTTTTTTTTTTTTTTTGCTGAAAAGTTAACTCCGCGGACTTTCAAGCCAGCCATCGGCCATCTTTGTACTCCTCATAGAAGCTGTGTGATGATGTGCGCAATGTGAGTGTCCAATCACCGTCACATGGTTTTCCAAAATCCAATTGTAGGGCAGATTTACCTCACGTGAAAAGCCAAAGATCGTTTTCAGGAGTGATACGTTACTAGTTGGCCCGTTTGAATAGCTCCAATGAGTACATACTACTAGTACATACTCAGTGCGCCCTACACTATTACGCACAGCGATCAGTGAAAGCAGGAGCAGACGGAGAGCCTCTAATGACAATCTCACGTGCTCAAACAAAGAGTGTGTAACTATAAGGATTGCTCCACTAGTTTGCATGTGAATGTTACTGGATAACTCTTCTGCTTTCGCTGCGTAAAACACTGTTTACCATATCAATGAACAAAACGCATATACCATTTTGTATATATTGTTCAAAATGTGCATTTGTGTTTTTTGTTTGAACCTTTTTGTTGTACAGACTTTCACACAAGACCTCAAATTACCTTTATAAAATGTCAAAACAGTTGTTTATTATACTTTGCTGTGTGTTTTGAGTAAATGTGTGTGGAAAATTATTTTTCGCTTTTTTTTTCCCTTACCTATTTTTGATTGTAAACCTTTATTACAATTATAAAACACAACAAAAACATATATATTCTGAAAGCACAGGTTGTCCTGAAAAACAGAGACATAAAACTTGATTGTGGGATGCAGGGAGAGCTGTTAACAGCAATAATAAAACATTTATGCCAGATGTGAGTGAACTGTCCAAAAAATGCACTCAAAGGGTTAAGGATCATAATTTCTAAAAAATCGGCACTACGTACAGCTAGAAAACAAAAGTAAAAGGTACGTAGCTTCATAATCATGTGACGGAGACTGACCAATCACGTGCTATGCACAAACAGAACTGCATATTATCTTATCAATACATGCTGCATAGCATAGTCACAGCTGCCAAGTCTGCTCACATCACATGACTTTGGGCTTTATTTATTTATTTGAAGGTGTTTTGAAAAATCATGAGCTGTGAGTGGATGCTTGATGAAAAAAATAACACCCACATCCCCACAGCAAGGAGTGTTTGTGTGTGTGTGCACTGTAAATATGAGTGTTGCAGCTTTTATGCATAAGTAACTAAGGTGCACTCACTTTTGAGCTATCTTTAAAAAGGTGAACCCATATTTGTAGTACTCTTATGCAAAACTTGCTTGAATATGGGCAAGGTTGCATAGCACTCTTGGCTTTCAATAAATTCTTAGCATTTGTAAGACTTTAGTGGTGATTAATTGTATTAGAGACTCATCGTCTTTTTTCCCTTTTTCTTTATTATTCAACCAGGTTCCAAATACAACAGAGTATAACAATTTCAAAGTTACTTATGGGTGAACTTTTTTTGATCAAATACAAACAAGCAAACATTGATTTTCATTGTTTTCCAGGAAAAGCACATCAGAAAATGATCATACAAGGCTACGGGCTGTAAAAAAGTTGTACCCCTAGTGCGCACACTACAACAGTTGCACTGACACCAGGGGCGGATCTACTATCAGACCTTTACGGGGGCTCAGGCCCTCACAAGGGGAGACAATGTGCAAGTTTTGCCCGTAAAAATGTTTCACCTCTTTGTTTAATCCCTCATTTCACTTGATAACACTTAATTACAGTAATATTTTCTATATAATATCTTACATTTGTGCACAAACTAGCAGTAAACAAATTCCAATTTGCCTCAGACTCCTTTCTTTTGGACTATCACTTGTACTCTTATTGACTTTTCCCTCAGATTGAATGGACAGTCATTTTTATGACTTCTGAACACACGTAAATATATCTTTGGCATGTCTGCATGCTGTAAATGCATCAAAGTGTTTTGATTTGACATTGTAAGAATTCACATTTGCAACATATAGACAGATGAATGAATGGATTTATTTGACAAAATTTATATAAGTAAAATACAGTAGAATAAACAGCATGGCAGCATGGTGGATTAGTGGTTAGCACTGTTGCCTCACAGCAAGAAGGTCATGTGATCAAATACCTTCTGTGGAGTTTGCATCCCTGTGTTTTCATGGCTTCTCTCCAGGTGCTCCTGCTTCCTCCCACACTTATTTAAAACTAGCTGGGGTACCCGGCGCTGCCCGGGTTAACTTGTTTTAGACATAAGCCAAATGCCAATCATTTTAATCAAAACAATTGCCCAACATTTGTTTTTGTAATGCTGATGTCTTATAAATATAATAGTTAATGGGCTAAAGTTTGTCCAGCAGAACTATAAGGGGTGGACTCCCCAAACTAAGTGGAAATAGTGGGTTAAAAGAGAAACACATTTGACTTTGTTTTGCAATCAAATTTATAATGAAATTACACACAAACGGTAGGTAACAGTAAATGTAAATATCAATGAATCAAAATTGAGGTAGTTAGTATTTCACTGTTTTTACACTGCAATTTTACAAACATAAAATAATGTATTCAGACAGGAAGGCAAACTGGGTTGTACAGGACAGTCAGGTGCTTAACAGTTGAGAACATAAAGTATCTGAAGGAAGGTATTAAAAAGAGATGGCCAACAAATATACAGGGCTGGAAATTTGAATTTGCCTGGTCATACCCACAGCCTCAGCCTAAGCATGTTGTTTTGCCGAGTGTGTTGTGGCTGTGCTGTGCTGAGTGTGCTGTAGAAAGGGATTAAATAAACAGAGATGGCCAACACATATACAGGGCTGGAAATTTGAATCTGCCTGGTTATACCCACAGCCGGCTATTTTGGGGGTAATTTTCAGTTCAACTTTAAAAAGAAATGGTACCATTTTGTTCCCCATGTCATGAGGATTCAGAATATATATAGTTTTTATGGCTACATATTATAGTTTGGGAATTTATCCCGGACTGACAGACGTAACCCTTTATGTATATAGATGTGGTCCTTTTAAAATAGTTAGATGTAGTGATGTCAGTTTGACACCAAAGCTCCGATCCTTGCTTCAAACTCAAAGTTGCGTTCTCTTTGAACCACTGCTTTAAAGCTTGCGTTGCGACAGAGCAAATGACGTAAGCGAGAACGTATGAAGCAGTGACTGCTTCAGTCCCGAATGAATCGCTTCATATTGCAAGATGAGTCGTTGACGCGAGACTTGCTTCAGGAAGCTTCTGCGTGTCAAAACACACCTTAAAGGCACCCGTCACAACAAACAACATGTGGGTTTGTTGTCGGAGTTGTTATCATCACTGCTTTTGGATCAACATAGAGCCAACCAGGAAGAGAAGCCGTTCTCAAATGTGGGAACACTTTGAGCTGATCAGTCCTAATAAGGTGAGTACTTTATTACTAAACAATTAACTTAAAACGTAGTAATGTAGCAGTTTGTTAAGTTAGGTACAGTTGCATGTGCGGTTGTAAGGGCTGCATAAATATTGTTTAGCCAACAAGAATAAATGTGGGTAAACATTTCTGTGGTCATTCCAGTACATCAGAGGATCCTCCGATCATTGCAAGGGAGGATCAGTCACGTATCTCTGAAGTTCAATCGTGGCGTCCGATGTATAATTCCTGTGAGCTTTTGTTTTTTCAAAAGCTGGAGAAGTTGTCAGCAAAAAAAGAAATCGCCTGAGTCCACAAACCGTGGAAAAACTCTTATTCCTCAATAAAAACCTCTGAATTCCCATCCCCAATTTTCATGACAGTCTCTTACACAAGCACAGCCCACCTTCCCTGCACCTATTTTGTGTCTTAAATAATCTCTAAATTCCCATCCTCAAAATTCATGACTGTCCTGAGTTACACAAGCACAGCCCACCTTCCCTGCACATACTTTGTTTCCTAAAGCACACCTTCTCTCAATCCCAGATACTAGTCAACATATACTGAATCAGAGGAACATATTTTGAGTGTTGTCTAGTATTTCACCACTAGATGTCACTGAAATGAAACTTTGAATGAATGAACCCATGTTCAATACAATTGGCAAAGTGGTTCAATACTGCTTTATTGCTTCATTTGAGCATCACTAGTTAGATGAGTTACTAAAATAAATTGTTTTTCTAACGCTGAATTGTTTAAATTTAATTTGAAGCTTACTGATAGCCAGTGCCTTTATCAAACGGAACCATTTGTCCACGTTTGTGTTCTTCGTTAGCAACTGCTATGCTAGCTGCCTCAGGCTAACTCACCTGAAGTTGGACCAGGCAAACTTCAGTCCCAGCTGGAAGTTCTGGTCGTCTTCATCCTCGATCCCGCTGATGCATCTGATCAGTTTCCTCGTTTCCTTCTCTGTCTCCTTTTCAAACGTGCTCCAGTGTGACATGTTGACGACTGTTAGCTTCGAGCTAGCAGCAGAAAAATTACAGCTAGCTGTGTGTCAGGGCTGCTGTACACTTGAGCAGCATTTGTCATTAATTACAATGTTAACGCAATGAGAAACCCTAACTTAATCAAAACTATGACATTAGAAGATGTTATTGAACCTACATTCAAACCGCGCAGCACCGACCGCAGTGTTGCCAGATACTCCAAGAAAAAACAAGCAACCGTGCCTGTGAAAATAAGCCCAATGTAAAATACCTCCTACGTGTGTTCCTTTTAACCGAGACAAGTACCCTCTGAAATGCAATGAGTGAAGGAATGAGTCCATCCCCTCAAGGTTGTTAAAAACAACAAGCACTGTCGTCTTTATACGTAACGAAACTAAAACAGCCTATAATGAGGACAAATCCTTTCAGGAGTGACCTTTGGCGCAAAATGCATCTTTGTTTTTTCTTTGTAATATCTGCTGTCTGTGAAATGAGCTTATTTATCAGTTTCTCCCTTTTTCAAAGCCTAGCCTAATAATAGGGGTAATGTAATGCCAACCCTGAGTAGGGGAAGGGTTTACTAGTCTGAAGGTTCACTAGTCTGTGCATATTTACTTCAGATTAAGCTAAACATTGTATAGCAGGATGAAGGTCCTGGGTCCTGATTGAAAAGACGTTCCCGCTAGCTTGGCTAAGGGGGAAGGTGCTAACGTCACACCAGTTGTGACCGTAGGACCTTTGTGGCCGGGACGGCGGTGGGATCGAACCCCAGATGGCTCGCACTAAAGACCATTCCTCTACCAGGTCAGCCAAAGGGTAATTCCACCTTAGCCAAGCTAGTGGGAATGTCTTCTCAATCAGGGCCCAGGACCTTCATCCTGCTACAATTGCAATTCAGAGTCACCCGTGAAGGTTGGATCATTTGAATGAAATGCCAAAGTCTTAATTAATGGAATATTGTGTATGATATTTACATGGTATTCTCGCATCAATTCAATTTATTTCATTTATAGCAACAAAGCTGCCTCAAAGTGCTTCACACAAATAAGGTCTAACCTTACCAACCCCTAGAGCAATCACACAGGCGACAGTGGTAAGGAAAATCTCCCTCTGATGATTTGAGGAAGAGACATTACAGATAAAACAAACATCTTTTTAATTTAAACAAAAAGCACATGCAAGTATACAGTTAGTAGTGCAGCCAACTTAAACTTGGCATCAAAATATATTCATTTATTGACCTGGGCCGGGTTTCATAAAGCAGTCTAATTTTGTTTAGTGGACTAAACTCAGTTGACTCATCTTTAGATGTTAGTTGCTGCAGAATGTGCTTATTTAGTTGGTTAAAGTTTTGCATTACCCAACTAAAGTTTTTAGCCTGGTACAGAGTAGGCTTATCTTATTTTAGTCAACAAAACTTCAGCGTCTTACCTCAAAAAAGGCGGCTATCATGTATCACCACTTGATGGAGGAGGATGGAAGGGGACACTTGTGGCAGGAGCAGGTGTTCCGGGACCGGAATAATCCACTGTAGATGTTTATGGATGCCGAAGTCAGGAGCACTTCGGCAGGCTCAGCCATGTTTGTAGCAGATGGACCAAACTGGAAGAAAACAAAACTGTTGCGCATTGTAGGCGTTTCTTGGCAAAAGAAATCGCAAGGCCACTATGACTGTGAAAATTGTCAACTAACGTAAGACAGCTAATCTACAAGTTTAGCTATCGATGTGAAACGGAGTTTACACTGATAATGTCAGGCGACTAACCTTAGTCGACTAAGTAAACTTAGTAGACTAAAAGATGAGACTACTTTATGGGCTCTGCACCTTCAGACAAGTGACCCTTCAGACTAGTCAACCTTTGGACTAGTGGGATATTCCCGGTAACCAGAGGTATTAGACATCTTAGAAACGTCGACAGTCGTAGCATTTTAGGGAGGAAAAAAGTGATCACTGCTTCAGTGACTTTTTAAAGCCCCAAATCGCTTATGCGTAGCAGACCTGGCAACACATCTAGACATACAGGCATGCCAGTAGACATGAATATACAACCCCTGGCAATAAGTATGGAATCACCGGCCTCAGAGGATGTTCATTCAGTTGTTTAATTTTGTAGAAACAAAGCAGATCACAGACATGACACAAAACTAAAGTCATTTCAAATGACAACTTTCTGGCTTTAAGAAACACTATAAGAAATCAGGAAAAATAATTGTGGCAGTCAGTAACGGTTACTTTTTTAGACCAAGCAGAGGGAAAAAAATATGGAATCACTCAATTCTGAGGAATAAATTATGGAATCACCCTGTAAATTTTCATCCCCAAAACTAACACCTGCATCAAATCAGATCTGCTCGTTAGTCTGCATCTAAAAAAGAGTGATCACACCTTGGTGAGCTGTTGCACCAAGTGGACTGTCATGAATCATGGCTCCAACACTTGAAACAAAAGGAGAGGATTATCAAACTCTTAAAAGAGGGTAAATCATCACGCAATGTTGCAAAAGATGTTGGTTGTTCACAGTCAGCTGTGTCTAAACTCTTGACCAAATACAAACAACATGGGAAGGTTGTTAAAGGCAAACATACTGGTAGACCAAGGAAGACATCAAAGCATCAAGACAGAAAACTTAAAGCGATATGTCTCAAAAATAGAAAATGCACAACATATGAGGAATGAATGGGAGGAAACTGGAGTCAACGTCTCTGACCGAACTGTAAGAAACCGCCTAAAGGAAATGGGATTTACATACAGAATAGCTAAACGAAAGCCATCATTAACACCTAAACAGAAAAAAACAAGGTTACAATGGGCTAAGGAAAAGCAATTGTGGACTGTGGACGACTGGATGAAAGTCATATTCAATCAATCAATTTATTTATATAGCGCCAAATCACAACAAACAGTTGCCCCAAGGCGCTTTATATTGTAAGGCAAGGCCATACAATAATTACGTAAAAACCCCAACGGTCAAAACGACCCCCTGTGAGCAAGCACTTGGCAACAGTGGGAAGGAAAAACTCCCTTTTAACAGGAAGAAACCTCCAGCAGAACCAGGCTCAGGGAGGGGCAGTCTTCTGCTGGGACTGGTTGGGGCTGAGGGAGAGAACCAGGAAAAAGACATGATGTGGAGGGGAGCAGAGATCAATCACTAATGATTAAATGCAGAGTGGTGCATACAGAGCAAAAAGAGAAAGAAACACTCAGTGCATCATGGGAACCCCCCAGCAGTCTAAGTCTATAGCAGCATAACTAAGGGATGGTTCAGGGTCACCTGATCCAGCCCTAACTATAAGCTTTAGCAAAAGGGAAAGTTTTAAGCCTAATCTTAAAAGTAGAGAGGGTGTCTCTCTCCCTGATCCGAATTGGGAGCTGGTTCCACAGGAGAGGAGCCTGAAAGCTGAAGGCTCTGCCTCCCATTCTACTCTTACAAACCCTAGGAACTACAAGTAAGCCTGCAGTCTGAGAGCGAAGCGCTCTATTGGGGTGATATGGTACTATGAGGTCCCTAAGATAAGATGGGACCTGATTATTCAAAACCTTATAAGAAGAAGAATTTTAAATTCTATTCTAGAATTAACAGGAAGCCAATGAAGAGAGGCCAATATGGGTGAGATATGCTCTCTCCTTCTAGTCCCTGTCAGTACTCTAGCTGCAGCATTTTGAATTAACTGAAGGCTTTTCAGGGAACTTTTAGGACAACCTGATAATAATGAATTACAATAGTCCAGCCTAGAGGAAATAAATGCATGAACTAGTTTTTCAGCATCACTCTGAGACAAGACCTTTCTAATTTTAGAGATATTGCGTAAATGCAAAAAAGCAGTCCTACATATTTGTTTAATATGCGCATTGAATGACATATCCTGATCAAAAATGACTCCAAGATTTCTCACAGTATTACTAGAGGTCAGGGTAATGCCATCCAGAGTAAGGATCTGGTTAGACACCATGTTTCTAAGATTTGTGGGGCCAAGTACAATAACTTCAGTTTTATCTGAGTTTAAAAGCAGGAAATTAGAGGTCTTTATGTCTGTAAGACAATCCTGCAGTTTAGCTAATTGGTGTGTGTCCTCTGGCTTCATGGATAGATAAAGCTGGGTGTCATCTGCGTAACAATGAAAATTTAAGCAATGCCGTCTAATAATACTGCCTAAGGGAAGCATGTATAAAGTGAATAAAATTGATCCTAGCACAGAACCTTGTGGAACTCCATAATTAACCTTAGTCTGTGAAGAAGATTCCCCATTTACATGAACAAATTGTAATCTATTAGATAAATATGATTCAAACCACCGCAGCGCAGTGCCTTTAATACCTATGGCATGCTCTAATCTCTGTAATAAAATTTTATGGTCAACAGTATCAAAAGCAGCACTGAGGTCTAACAGAACAAGCACAGAGATGAGTCCACTGTCTCAGGCCATAAGAAGATAATTTGTAACCTTCACTAATGCTGTTTCTGTACTATGATGAATTCTAAAACCTGACTGAAACTCTTCAAATAGACCATTCCTCTGCAGATGATCAGTTAGCTGTTTTACAACTACCCTTTCAAGAATTTTTGAGAGAAAAGGAAGGTTGGAGATTGGCCTATAATTAGCTAAGATAGCTGGGTCAAGTGATGGCTTTTTAAGTAATGGTTTAATTACTGCCACCTTAAAAGCCTGTGGTACATAGCCAACTAATAAAGATAGATTGATCATATTTAAGATCGAAGCATTAAATAATGGTAGGGCTTCCTTGAGCAGCCTGGTAGGAATGGGGTCTAATAGACATGTTGATGGTTTGGATGAAGTAACTAATGAAAACTCAGACAGAACAATCAGAGAGAAAGAGTCTAACCAAATACCGGCATCACTGAAAGCAGCCAAAGATAACGATACGTCTTTGGGATGGTTATGAGTAATTTTTTCTCTAATAGTTAAAATTTTATTAGCAAAGAAAGTCATGAAGTCATTACTAGTTAAAGTTAAAGGAATACTCGGCTCAATAGAGCTCTGACTCTTTGTCAGCCTGGCTACAGTGCTGAAAAGAAACCTGGGGTTGTTCTTATTTTCTTCAGTAAGTGATGAGTAGTAAGATGTCCTAGCTTTCCGGAGGGCTTTTTTATAGAGCAACAGACTCTTTTTCCAGGCTAAGTGAAGATCTTCTAAATTAGTGGGACGCCATTTCCTCTCCAACTTACGGGTTATCTGCTTTAAGCTGCGAGTTTGTGAGTTATACCACAGAGTCAGACACTTCTGATTTAAAGCTCTCTTTTTCAGAGGAGCTACAGCATCCAAAGTTGTCTTCAATGAGGATGTAAAACTATTGACGAGATACTCTATCGCACTTACAGAGTTTAGGTAGCTACTCTGTACTCTTACAGCGCTTTCTGAAAGACTTCTAGTGTAATGAAACTTATTCCCCACTGCTGGGTAGTCCATC
Source organism: Thalassophryne amazonica (assembly GCF_902500255.1). Lineage (NCBI taxonomy): Eukaryota > Metazoa > Chordata > Actinopteri > Batrachoidiformes > Batrachoididae > Thalassophryne > Thalassophryne amazonica. Next base: position 99,866,326 of record NC_047112.1, on the reverse strand, counting down.
AGAGTAAATGTAAATGTTATTAAGAAATGATCAGACAGAAGGGAGTTTTCAGGGAATACTGTTAAGTATTCAATTTCCATACCATAAGTCAGAACAAGATCTAAGATATGATTAAAGTGTTGGGTGGACTCATTTACATTTTGAGCAAAGCCAATTGAGTCTAATAATAGATTAAATGCAGTGTTGAGGCTGTCATTCTCAGCATGTGTGTGGATGTTAAAATCGCCCACTATAATTATCTTATCTGAGCTAAGCACTAAAGTCAGACAAAAGGTCTGAAAATTCACAGAGAAACTCACAGTAACGACCAGGTGGACGATAGATAATAACAAATAAAACTGGTTTTTGGGACTTCCAATTTGGATGGACAAGACTAAGAGTCAAGCTTTCAAATGAATTAAAGCTCTGTCTGGGTTTTTGATTAATTAATAAGCTGGAATGGAAGATTGCTGCTAATCCTCCGCCTCGGCCCGTGCTACGAGCATTCTGGCAGTTAGTGTACACTGACTCGGGGGTGTTGACTCATTTAAACTAACATATTCATCCTGCTGTAACCAGATTTCTGTAAGGCAGAATAAATCAATATGTTGATCAATTATTATATCATTTACTAACAGGGACTTAGAAGAGAGAGCCTAATTTTTAATAGACCACATTTAACTGTTTTAGTCTGTGGTGCAGTTGAAGGTGCTATATTATTTTTTCTTTTTGAATTTTTATGCTTAAATAGATTTTTGCTGGTTGTTGGTGGTCTGGGAGCAGGCACCGTCTCTACGGGGATGGGGTAATGAGGGGATGGCAGGGGGAGAGAAGCTGCAGAGAGGTGTGTAAGACTACAACTCTGCTTCCTGGTCCCAACCCTGGATAGTCACGGTTTGGAGGATTTAAGAAAATTGGCCAGATTTCTAGAAATGAGAGCTGCTCCATCCAAAGTGTGATGGATGCTGTCTCTCCTAACAAGACCAGGTTTTCCCCAGAAGCTTTGCCAATTATCTATGAAGCCCACCTCATTTTTTGGACACCACTCAGACAGCCAGCAATTCAAGGAGAACATGCGGCTAAACATGTCACTCCCGGTCTGATTGGGGAGGGGCCCAGAGAAAACTACAGAGTCCGACATTGTTTTTGCAAAGTTACACACCGATTCAATGTTAATTTTAGTGACCTCCGATTGGCGTAACCGGGTGTCATTACTGCCGACGTGAATTACAATCTTACCAAATTTACGCTTAGCCTTAGCCAGCAGTTTCAAATTTCCTTCAATGTCGCCTGTTCTGGCCCCCGGAAGACCACTGACTATGGTTGCTGGTGTCGCTAACTTCACATTTCTCAAAACAGAGTCGCCAATAACCAGAGTTTGATCCTCGGCGGGTGTGTCGTCGAGTGGGAAAAAACGGTTAGAGATGTGAACGGGTTGGCGGTGTACACGGGGCTTCTGTTTAGAACTACGCTTCCTCCTCACAGTCACCCAGTCAGCCTGCTTTCCCGGCTGCTCGGGATCTGCCAGAGGGAAACTAACGGCGGCTAAGCTACCTTGGTCCGCACCGACTACAGGGGCCTGGCTAGCTGTAGAATTTTCCACGGTGCAGAGCCGAGTCTCCAATTCGCCCAGCCTGGCCTCCAAAGCTACACTTATTACAAGTACCATTACTGCTAAAGGAGGCCGAGGAATAATTAAACATTTCACACCCAGAGCAGAAAAGTGCGGGAGAGACAGGAGAAGCCGCCATGCTAAACCGGCTAAGAGCTAGTAGCTGCGCTAAGCTAGCGGATTCCTAAAAACACGCAAAGTGAATAACGTGTAAATAATTTAGAGGTGATTCAGCAGAGGGAGTGCTTTAGTTAAGGCACGTGAAGATTACACTGTGAAACAAATCGTTATCTAGTTAACTAGATCAATCTAACTGCGCAGATTAAACAGCTAACAGATACAGAAAAACACCGCTGTGCTCCGGAACAGGAAGTGATACAATACCGCAGTGAGAGCCAACCACCAGCAGAGGCAAGCAAGAGCTCGCAATCTTCAGTGATGAATCTTGAATCTGCATTGGGCAAGGTGATGATGCTGGAGCTTTTGTTTGGTGCCGTTCCAATGAGATTTATAAAGATGACTGCCTGAATAGAACATGTAAATTTCCACAGTCATTGATGATATGTGGCTGCATGTCAGGTAAAGGTACTGGGGAGATGGCTGTCATTACATCAACAATAAATGCACAAGTTTACGTTGATATTTTGGACACTTTTCTTATCCCATCAATTGAAAGGATGTTTGGGGATGATGAAATCATTTTTCAAGATGATAATGCATCTTGCCATAGAGCAAAAACTGTGAAAACATTCCTTGCAAAAAGACACATAGGGTCAATGTCATGGCCTGCAAATAGTCCGGATCTTAATCCAATTGAAAATCTTTGGTGGAAGTTGAAGAAAATGGTCCATGACAAGGCTCCAACCTGCAAAGCTGATCTGGCAACAGCAATCAGAGAAAGTTGGAGCCAGATTGATGAAGAGTACTGTTTGTCACTCATTAAGTCCATGCCTCAGAGACTGCAAGCTGTTATAAAAGCCAGAGGTGGTGCAACAAAATACTAGTGATGTGTTGGAGCGTTCTTTTGTTTTTCATGATTCCATAATTTTTTCCTCAGAATTGAGTGATTCCATATTTTTTTCCCTCTGTTTGGTCTAAAAAAGTAACTGTTACTGACTGCCACAATTTTTTTTCCTGATTTCTTATAGTGTTTCTTAAAGCCAGAAAGTTGCCATTTGAAATGACTTTAGTTTTGTGTCATGTCTGTGATCTGCTTTTTTTCTACAAAATTAAACAACTGAATGAACATCCTCTGAGGCCGGTGATTCCATAATTTTTGCCAGGGATTGTACAAGAGAAGCCTGTCAGTGACCAGAGTGGGTTCAGGAGCAATAAGAAAATCTGTATTGGCAGTATGTAACTTTAAGATTGGTGACGCGTCAGTCGCTTATGGCTACGAAACTGGAGATAATGCAAACTCAAGCATTAAGGCTTTGTTGTGGGGCAGGCAAATGGACTCCTGTGGCGCCGCTCTCCAGGTTGAACTGTTCACACTTCATGATGAACGTCTGGGCAACTTTTCAAGGTCATTCTGCAGACAGACATCCAGTAAGACGAGTACTGCTCCCGTGTTGTAGGCAGGAGGGGTTTGCTCGCACGTCTCTAGAATACGACTGTCTGTGACACATCTTGGTTGATCCCCTCATTATCAATCAGTTTCCATTTTCTGAATCAGATACAAGTAGTTAAAGGTTTAATGTGAGGTACATGTTGCAGTCCTAGTTGAGGTGAGATTACAAACTGTGTATTAAGCACATGTTCCGGCAGATACGGATGGATCCAAGGGAACACGGAGTTTGCTCTCTGTGTACTGACCTTACTGCAAACAGAACTTCAGCTCAGTATGTACAGTAGAGCTGATGTTACTTACCACAGCATTACGGTGAGTAGAAGAGACACAAATTCAAAAGACGGCTCTGTGTACCGATTCAAGATTGGCATTACTGTTGTTTGAATCATTTACAGCAGTTGGTGGGATATTGTAAATAGAGCCCGACCGATATGGATTTTTGAGGCCGATGCCAATAACGATATTTGGATGAAAAAAATGCAGATAATCGATAAATCGGCTGATTTGCCAATAGCAGATACATCAGCCAATTCATTTTATGAATAAAATGTTCTTTTTTGGACCCTTAACAAAAAAAGGTATGAGCTTAAAGCTGAAGCTTTGTCCTCATATTGATTAACTTTATAACAGAAGAATTTTCAAGTTCAAAAAATGCAATCAAGAATTAAAACTGAGAAATTAGCAAATACATATCCTTAAGAGTTGTGAAATACATCTGATCTTGTACCTCTTGTTTCTGCAACTTAGATATAGGTTATATTACAGGTAAAAAACTTTTTCATTTGCAGACAAGTAATTGTGAGAGGAAAGAAACACAAACACTAAGGAAACATTATTTTCACAACACTCCTTTATTTTTCTATTCTGCAACTTTCAAGAACAAAAAACTTTCAAACAACCTTAGTGTAAGCAGAGGTTGTATGCTTTTGTCAGCCGATCAGTGTAGTGTGATGGCGAACTATGGGGGCCGGTGATGAACACATTTAAGCAGTGGTGTAAGCAGCTCTCAGTTGAATGGAGTCAGAGCTCCATCTACTGGACAAACGGTGCAAGGACATTTTACATTGCCGACACAAACATTATTTCAGTAACTGTTCTGTTTATGAGAAATTATCGGCATTCTATCCCCAAAATTTCGGCCAATAGTGAGTACTTTGAAAAGATACTTTGATAATATCGGCCGACCGATATATCGGTCGGGCTCTAATTGTAAATGAGCTCTATGAAACTTTATGTAAGTGTTGCAGTATGAACAGCGTGACAACTTTTATGTGGATTCCGAACACAAAAAGAGGAGGAAGAAGACATTTCATTTGACATTGCAACCTTCTGTCAGAGAGGAGCTGAAAGTGACAAACAGCAGATTAACAAAGATAACAGAAGAGCAAAATGAATATTCAGTACCGAGACAAGCTGAACACAGAGGCAAAATGGAGAAAATAAGGGCAATTAACAGAGTTGATCCTTACGAACACACAGTGGTCCACTGATCTCAACTTGCAGAAAAGGTCTTTATTTAATGTGGGTAGCCAATGAAAGCACTAAATTTATTTCCAGAATTGCCCCCAGCAGTGTTTGAAGTGCCAGTTAGGAGCTTGGCTGCGATCGGGAAACAAACAGATCACTGGCATCACAGTACGAGATGCAAACCGTCATGCCACCACCTCCCTTGTTTTCAAATTTTACACTTGCAAATGTTGTACATGCAAAATACCTTTCCACAGACTGAGCTCAAGGCAACCTAATTTCGACCACTTATGTAGCCGCAGGGAGGTTTTGTTCTTGGTGGTGACTTCAGTATGCCACCAGATGACCATTCTGTTATGATAACTGCCACCTCAGGACCTCAGGCACAAAAACAACTCACCATCATGGCAACATCTCAATCACTGATTGATGGAGGAAACAAGCCCTTTAGGCCAATATCAGAGTTTTACTGTGGTATTGTGTCTTAGAGATGGTTATTTTAGAGATGTGGGAATGGACTGGTTGTCTCCCTAAGTGATTGCCATCCAGGGCCCAAGGCGGTTTTGTGGTGGTGTTGATGCACCAAATCGCAACATCCAGCGTCGCATGCTCCCAAACTTGACTTGACTATTGCATCACTTTGGTATTACACTTGAAGTTTGTAAATAAAGTTGAAAAGATTTAACTTTAATTTAACAAAATTTAAGGTTTGGTTTGACGCTAATAAGTTGTCACTCAACCTTGGGAAAACTAAATGTATTATATTGGGAAATAAACAGGCACCCAAATGTAAAAATTTAACTATAAACAATAAGGAAATTGAGTTAGTAACAGAGAATAAATTTTTAGGTGTTATAATTGATAATAAACTTAGCTGGAAACCACATATAAATTATGTGAAATCAAAATTGTCAAAAACTATAGCCATTTTGTATAAAGCCAAAGACCTACTGCCGCAAGAAGGGTTACTTACTTTATATCATTCTCTGATGGTACCATATATGACATATTGTGTTGAGTCATGGGAAAACACTTACAAATCAAATATCAATCCAATATTCCTTTTGCAAAAATGAGCCATACGAATCATCTGCAATAAACAATATCGTGAACCAACTCATTCTCTATTTGTGTCTTTAAATTTATTAAAATTCATAGATTTGGTCGATTACATTACAATTCAAACTTTATTTCGAGCGAAAAACCAAGCCTTACCGAGACATGTCCAGAGTCTGTTCCGATTGAGGGAATCCAGATATAGTTTAAGAGGTTGTGCAATTTTTATGAAACCACCAGTAAGAACAAATGTAAAGGGTTTTTGTGTGTCTGTGGTTGGGGTGAAGAAATGGAACGAATGTTCAACAGAGGTTAGAATGAGTAGTACCTTAGTAAGATTTAAGAAACTACTCAAAAAGAACATCATGTCTAAGTATCATAAAGAAGCAAATATAATTTGATTTATATGGAATGTTCAATTTATAAGTGGGACTCGTATATTTGAATGTGTGGGTATGTATATGCGTATGTAGATATATAGATATGGGTAGGTGTATATGTATATGTATATAAGTGACTGTGTATATGTATGTATGTATATATTTATGTTTGTAAAGTATATAGGTATGTATATAGGTATATATGGCACAGCCCAAGCAGAGGGTCACCCCCAAGAGCCTGGTCTGCTTGAGGTTTCTTCCTTATAGGGAGTTTTTCCTCACCACAGTTGCCTAGTGCTTGCTCTGGGGTTTGGTAAGGTTAGTCCTTACTGGCGTAAAGTGCCTTGATTCGACTTTCTTGTGATCTGGTACTATATAAATATAATTATAAGTGAATAGTATATTGATGTGTATGTCTGTGTGTCGACATGTAGTAGTGAATTTGTATTTATGTAAATATGACTGATAAGAATTGTTGGACTTGTACGAGCAGGGGTGGGCGCTAATAAGCTTTGCTTCAGCCCACACCCTTTCGGACTCACTAGTTTTGTCTGTGTTTGTTTGTGGAATTGTTCATTTTTTTCTATTTGAATATTTTGTGTGCCGAATAAAACTTTGTCACATTGTCACAACTTTCTTCTGTAGTCATCATTCATAATTTCATGATTCATTTATTAGTGTGTAATAAAAATGTGTGAAATTATATAAACAAGAGTACACAAATACAGGGTTCAAATGTCAAAGTTGCTCCAATTTTGGTAAAACTTGATGCCAATAGGGTTTTAAAAAGGAAAAATTCTCACCGTGTTATTCTTAGTTATCACGTTACAGGGTAATATGTTATTTAATCCAATGGATGTTGACTTGGAGACCAACCATTCAACACAGTCAAAACTATTCCATTTGTTATTCCTATTAGCTCAGTACTTTGCATCACTTGTACAATACTGGAGCAACTTTAACTTTGACCTCTCTGCACGCTGTTTAATTTTCAGTGAGTGTAGGGGGTCAAAAGTAATGGACCTTTGTCATCAGTTTTGCTGGTTTCCCCCTTTAACTCCAATGACATTCAGTGCAGCCAGTCTGTTTTGTGTTACGTCTGATCATGTCAAGACCAGAAGCTGTGTGTGTTTCTCCAAGTAAAACTGGAGTTACTTCAGGAAAAGACAATAACTTGTGTCAAATCCTGATGAATATGACTAAATAAGGAGGCTGGCTGAAAGGCAAACAACAACTCCTTAACATTCAGTCATAGATGGTCCAAAATCCAAATGATACTTTTTTGGAATTTTTATGATCAATGTCAGAATTGCAAGAAATAAAGTCAGAATTATCCATCCATTTATTTTCGATACCTGTTTACTCCAGTTGAAAGTCACGGGGGGCTGGAGCCAATGCCAGCAGTCATAGGGGGTGAGGCGGGGTACACCCTGGACAGGATGCCAGTCTGTGAAGGCCACATATTCATACCTGCGGTCAGTTCAAAGTTTCCAGTCCACCTAACCTGCATGTCTTTGGATGTGGGAGGAAGCCGGAGCACCCGGAGGAAACCCACACAAACACGGGGAGAACATGCAAACTACACACAGAAAAAGGACACAAAGTGATCCCACAGCCTTCTTACTTTGAGGCAACAATGCTAACCACACTAAGCCACCGCTACCCAAGTAAGAATTTTGAGGCGGGGGGCAGAATTACTTTTTGTACTACTACTTTTTGTAATTGGCAGAAACCTGTTTCCATATATACAGTGAGGAAAATAAGTATTTGAACACCCTGCGATTTTGCAAGTTCTCCCACTTAGAAATCATGGAGGGGTCTGAAATTTTCATCTTAGGTGCATGTCCACTGTGAGAGACATAATCTAAAAAAAAAAAAAAACCTGGAAATCACAATGTATGATTTTTTCAATAATTTATTTGTATGTTACTGCTGCAAATAAGTATTTGAACACCTGTGAAAATAAATATTAATATTTGGTACAGCAGCCTTTGTTTGCAATTACAGAGAACAAACGTTTCCTGTAGTTTTTCACCAGGTTTTCACACACTGCAGCAGGGATTTTGGTCCACTCCTCCACACAGATCTTCTCCAAATCTTTCAGGTTTGGAGTTTCAGCTCCCTCCAAAGATTTTCTATTGAGTTCAGGTCTGGAGACTGGCCAGGCCACTCCAGGACCTTGAAATGCTTCTTACAGAGCCCCTCCTTAATTGCCCTGGCTGTGTGTTTGGGGTCATTGTCATGTAGTGCAGCAGATAACAGAATATTTACAGAGGAATCCTTCAAATCTGGAAAGAAGCACCAAAGTTGGCACAAATACTCCTTAGACTTTACTCTTTTGAAAAAACTGAGTAGCCACTTGAATTTTCAGTAGGCGGCCAGGTAGGGGACAATTGAGGAATTACACAGGGGTCAAAATTTAAAAATGTTTCAATCATATTGAAAGCTAAACCACATTATTTGTCTGATCACAACGATACCAAAAAGGTATAGTTTGGACTATCTATGACTGAACGTTATGGAGTTACGGTACGACTCTACTGATTTTCTAACTACAGGGCCTTCTGGCTAACGGTCCTTTTGAAAATAAGGTTGGCACCAAGTGATCCTTCTGGTTTAGGTGACCAAACTGACACATCAAACGTTTAATAATATTAAGCCTTGTATGCTTGATATTATTGTTATTAATGTACAATGTACGGGCAGCACGGTGGCTTAGTGGTTAGCACTGTTGCCTCACAACGAGAAGGTTGTGGGTTCAATTCCCGTGGCCTTTCTGTGTGGAGTTTGCATGTTCTGTTTGCGTGGGTTTCCTCCGGGTGCTCCGGTTTCCTCCCACATCCAAAGACATGCGGGTTAGGTGGATTGTACTCTTTGAAATTGTCCGTAGGTGTGTGTGTGTGTCTGTGTTTGTTTGTCTATTTGTGGCCATGCGACAGACTGGCGTCCTGTCCTGGGTGTACCCGTCTCGCGCTCTATGACTGCTGGGATAGGCTCCAGCCCCCCGTGACCCTTAATTGGACTAAGCAGTAGAAGGTGAATGAATGAATGAATGTACAATAATAACAGTAATATCAAGCAAGGCTTAAATGTTACAAAATAAACATAAATGTATAAACCTATTTTTACAATTCAAATTATTACATATGGTTCTGGTCTTCTGAGCTTTAGTTAATTTGTACAAAAATTTAATGAAATTAAGTAAGATGAAAATAAGGAGTCAAATACAACAATTTGGGGCTTTTGATGAGAGTATTTACAGCTATGAATATAAAATTTGGCCATCATTAAGAGCAGATTGAAAATAAACATTTTTAGAAAATATAGCAAAAATTATATATTTCTATAGTAAATTTTCTATTTACAAACAGGATTATATCCTTCCAAAAAAAATTGTGTGTATGAACATTCCCAAAAAAAGATGAATAATTGATTTTTCAACATTATGACAAAATAATATTAACGTGAGGAGAACGTAACACTGACGTCACGTCTGGGTGTGTTTCACTTTAAGGGGGCGTGTCTAAGGCGGCGGATAAACTCGACTGTTGTTGTCGGCGGCGGCTCACAGAGCTGTGATGTCCTCACAGGAAGAGAAGTGCGCCCCCTGCTGGACATGAAGAGGCGGCGGCTCCAGAAGAAATACATGATTTTAATCCTCGCCTATTCGGGATTCCTCCTGCTGATCCCGTACGCGTTGGACTACCGGGACAAATCGGAGAAGTATGGCAGGGACGGGGCGGCGCAGCAGCAGTCCCGGTGCCCGGAGCTGGAGAACACGGTGGCGCTGCTGTGGGACGGCAGCAAGAATAACGGCACCGACGCCGCCTACTACTCCGCTAACCGGAGCCAGGCGCGGGTCCACATCTACCTGCACGCCACGTGGAGGACGGGCTCCTCCTTCCTGGGAGAGCTGTTCAATCAGCACCCGGACGTGTTCTACCTGTACGAGCCCATGTGGCACATCTGGCAGGCTCTGTACCCGGGGGACGCGGGCAGCCTGCAGGGCGCCGTGCGCGACATGATGAGCGCGCTGTACCGCTGCGACTTCTCCGTCCTCAAACTTTACGCCGGTTCGCAGAACGTCACCACCGCCTTCATATTCGGCTGGAAAATGAACAAGGTTATCTGCTCGGAGCCGCTGTGCGACGCGCACAAGCGGCACGAGATCGGACTGGTGAAGGAGGACCTGTGCGCAAAGTGCCAGAAGAGGGACATCCGGGAGCTGGAGAGGGAGTGCAAGAAGTATCCGGTGATGGTGATCAAAGGAGTGCGCATCCTGGCCCTAAGCACGCTGGTGCCTCTGATGAAGGATCCAGCGGTGAACCTGCAGATCGTTCAGCTCTTCAGAGACCCGCGAGCCGTGCACAACTCGCGCCTGAAGTCCAAGCAGGCGCTGGTGAAGGAGAGCATCCAGGTGCTGCGCAGTAAGAAGCAGAGCGACAAGTACAAGCGCCTCCTGGTGCCGAGCAACAGGGTGCACCGCGCCGAGAGCTACGTCTCCAGCGCCATGGAGCTCATCTGCGACAACTGGCTCAGCGACATGATGCTGGTCATGAACGCGCCCCCCTGGCTCAAGAGGAGCTACCTCCGCGTGCGCTACGAGGACCTGGTCCTGCACCCCCTGGCAGAGCTCCAGAGGCTGCACCGCTTCGCCAACCTGTCCAACTACCCGGCTCTGGAGAGGTTTGCGCTCAACATGACGCACGGCCGAGGCTACTCCTCAGACAAGCCCTTCCTCATATCATCCAGGGACGCCAAGGAGGCCATCTACGCGTGGAGAGAGCGGCTCAGCGTGGAGCAGATCAGCCAGGTGGAGGCCTACTGCAGCGAGGTGATGAGGCAGCTGGGATATCCCAAAAACAGCCAGGACAAAACTCCATGAGCGAGGTACAACCACAACACCACCCAGCACTGAGCACCTCCAACAACCAGCAAGGGCCGCTAAATAGCACTGTCTTCATACAGCCAGTAGAGGGCGCTGTATATCCAAATTGAATACAATTTGAAAAGTTTCACACCCATAAATTATTGACGGGCTCACGGTCAGGCCCTAGGGTGGAGCATGAAGCCCACTCCCCAACTCCCCTATTCTGTATTTGATTATCGAGCCCTGCAGCGCCCCCCAGTGTTGATGCACTGGGATCAGACAGGTTATTATTGTTATGCTTTATTTAGTCCATGGGCCAAGCAGGTTTTTGGGACTACGTAAAGGGGACTAAACAATACTTACAATCCAGCCTCAGTATATTATAGCCTGCACAAATGTATGGTGGCCACCCCAGTGCAATATATATAGCCAGTTAGGGGTCAATATTTAAACGCTCCAATCATATTGAAAAGTGTACATTATTTCTCTGATCATAATGATTCCAAAAAGGCACAGTTTGGACTATCTATGAATGTTATGTAGTAAAAACAGGTGAAAACAGTAAAAATGGTGACAAAGATTAATTTTAATTTGTACAAGGCTCAAAAGTTAAAAGATGCTCCAACTTTGGGTAAAAAAGTGCAAATTATTGGTTAAGAGAGTTATAAAAAATAATAGTCTGCACTATCTGTTGTAATTATTACGTAACGAGTTAACGTATACTACCAGTCTAAAGTCTGGACACACTTTTACATTCAAGTGAGTGGAAAAATTTTGACTGGTAGTATATATCATATGCTGTGCTCTGTGCTTGTTCTGTTGGACCTCAGTGCTGCTTTTGATACTGTTGACCATAAAATTTTATTACAGAGATTAGAGCATGTCATAGGTATTAAAGGCACTGCGCTGCGGTGGTTTGAATCATATTTGTCTAATAGATTACAGTTTGTTCATGTAAATGGGGAATCTTCTTCACAGACTAAAGTTAATTATGGAGTTCCACAAGGTTCTGTGCTAGGACCAATTTTATTCACTTTATACATGCTTCCCTTGGGCAGTATTATTAGACGGTATTGCTTAAATTTTCATTGCTACGCAGATGATACCCAGCTTTATCTATCCATGAAGCCAGAGGATACACACCAATTAGCTAAACTGCAGGATTGTCTTACAGACATAAAGACATGGATGACCTCTAATGTCCTGCTTTTAAACTCAGATAAAACTGAAGTTATTGTACTTGGCCCCACAAATCTTAGAAGCATGGTGTCTTACCAGATCGTTACTCTGGATGGCATTTCCCTGATCTCTAGTAATACTGTGAGAAATCTTGGAGTTATTTTTGATCAGGATATGTCATTCAAAGCGCATATTAAACAAATATGTAGGACTGCCTTTTTGCATTTACGCAATATCTCTAAAATCAGAAAGGTCTTGTCTCAGAGTGATGCTGAAAACTAATTCATGCATTTATTTCCTCTAGACTGGACTATTGTAATTCATTATTATCAGGTTGTCCTAAAAGTTCCCTAAAAAGCCTTCAGTTGGTTCAGAATGCTGCAGCTAGAGTACTGACGGGGACTAGCAGGAGAGAGCATATCTCACCCGTGTTGGCCTCTCTTCATTGGCTTCCTGTTAATTCTAGAATAGAATTTAAAATTCTTCTTCTTACTTATAAGGTTTTGAATAATCAGGTCCCATCTTATCTTAGGGACCTCGTAGTACCATATTACCCCATTAGAGCGCTTCGCTCTCAGACTGCGGGCTTACTTGTAGTTCCTAGGGTTTGTAAGAGTAGAATGGGAGGCAGAGCCTTCAGCTTTCAGGCTCCTCTCCTGTGGAACCAGCTCCCAATTCAGATCAGGGAGACAGATACCCTCTCTACTTTTAAGATTAGGCTTAAAACTTTCCTTTTCGCTAAGGCTTATAGTTAGGGCTGGATCGGGTGACCCTGGACCATCCCTTGGTTATGTTGCTTTAGACGTAGACTGTGGGGGGGGTTCCCATGATGCACTGTTTTTCTTTTTTTGCTCCGTGTGCATCACTCTGCATTTAATTAGTGATCGATCTCTGCCCCCCTTCTCGGCATGTCTTTCTCCTGGTTCTTTCCCTCAGCCCCAACCAGTCTCAGCAGAAGACTGCCCCTCCCTGAGCCTGGTTCTGCTGGAGGTTTCTTCCTGTTAAAAGGGAGTTTTTCCTTCCCACTGTGGCCAAGTGCTTGCTCATAGGGGGTCGTTTTGACCGTTGGGGTTTTTCATGGTTATTGTATGGCCTTGCCTTGCAATATGGAGCGCCTTGGGGCAACTGTTTGTTGTGATTTGGCGCTATATAAGAAAAAAGTTGATTGATTGATTGATATGTTGGAGAATCTAATGGCCGTCAAGATTGTTTGACCTTTACTTTGGAGCCCAAGCATCCAACACGGTCAACGCCATTCTATTTATTATTCCAGCGCCTGGGTGCTCTCCTTCCCCGGTGCCTGTTTGGACTTCAGTGACTGGCTGTAGCTGCCAACCCGGGATGGCCACCATACCTTTGTGTAGGCCACAGAAAACTGAGGCTGGATTGGAAGTGCTGTTTTGTCCCCTGAAGTGGTACTGGTTAGGTCACAGCTGGCTTCAAGCTCATGGACTAATTGTTAGTTCTACATATCGTGTATATGTAGTAGGAATTTGAAATTTACTTTAATTGCACATGTACTATTTTGGGTCCACCACAAATAATCATGCTTCTACTTAATTCCACAAAAAAAAAAAAAAAGCCTGTGGAGTCGCCACTGGACACCCGGTTGTAAAACACTCCTTCATTCAGAAATGTCAACCAGCGGCCGCCCATGAGCAAAGCAAACGTTCCATGGTCCTGCTCTAACTTTCACACGCACAGTGTTTAACTCCTTCCACTGAAAATGAGTCACTTTCTAGAAACACAATTATCAACAGTCGAAAATCAATCAAGGAAATGATGTGTGTGTAATGTGCAAAAGTCTGTCAAAAATATATTTCTAGTGCACTGATAGAGCAAAAATAATGAAACGCTTATAAAAATATAATTTACAATACTTAAAGACTAACAAGTATCTGTTTTCCTTGAATACTGACACTTATTTTGGGTGAATTGATCAGCTTGATTTTAAATCATGGTGATCAATTCCTTACTCATTTTTTTATTTTCCCCACTTGTTTTCAATAATCAGTTCTTTATTCATCTGGAAATGTTTGCTTTAATAAAATGGACAAAATTCTCTTGATATTTTTGAAAAAATTTTTTTTTTTAACTGAGATAAAGAAAAACATTTGTACTGAAGTACAGGGGGGTATTCGACTTTGGCTCATAATGAGACTACATGCATTCTTTCTTTTCCAAAAACTAAAACGGTAAAGTGGTGAATATTGCTTCTTACATTTCCTGTATGACATTAAGTTTTGTTAAAGTGCTAATACATTATTCAAATCAAGTTTCTTAAACTTTATTGGTGTAAAATATTCTCTCATTTATATAAAGTTTTGTTGAAGTTGTGTAGTTTTAATATTTTGTGCAATGAGAATTGGAGAGTGAGCAATTTTTAGTCTGATTCCAGGTTCTGTGACTTATGTCACCACTTCACTGCAACACATGAATGCAGCATGAAAAAAAAGCGTAAACAATAAATATACAGTTTTTATTGCACTAAAACTCAAATTATTTGCCCCCCCCCAAAAAAAAGAAGAAAAAGAAAAAACAACAACCTAGAACTTAATCTAAAGGTCATGTCAGGTCTGGGAACCTGCTCTGGTGTCTCATCCTTTATGCGGTGGAAGTGGATGTAGGCAGACAACAGGTCCATCCCCACCTCTTAAACAAACAAAACAAACAACCCCACAAATCTCTTTATTAATAACCTAAATGACGTGTTTTCTTCTGCGGGAGGGGAGAAAACAAAATCAATGCATATCTATTATTGTGCAGGCATAAATTCTCAGAGTCTTCCGGGTGCAGGTGGGACTGGACATACACGTCGCAGGGGAGTCTAACGCATGCACTGCAGTTGCAACCAACCCGGAAGTAAACAAAAACTCTCACACACACATTGGAGGCCTTTCTTGGCAATGGCACTTGCGAGGCCGCTTATGCCTGTGAAAATCAACTAACGATAGACAGCTAATCTACAAGTTTAGCCGTCGATGTGAAATGGAGATTAGATGGCTAATGTTGGACAACTAACCATAGTCGACTAAGTAAGTTTAGTAGACTAAAAAATTAGACCACTTTGTGAAACTGGGCCCAGGTCCCTAAAAACTTGGACCTTCATTCTTCTACAAAGATATCTGAAATGTTACAAGCATTGTTTTCTTATTTTAATTTTGATCATTACAGCCTACAGCTCCAAATAACAGAAAAAGTATGTCAAAATGTTACAGTATTTCACAAGAGCAATTAAAAAAGAGGATTTTTAATAAAGAAATGAAAAACTTCTGAAAAGTATGTTAATTTGTGCACTCGGTACTTGGTTGGGGTTCCTTTGGAAAAATTACTCCATCAATTTGCTGTGGCATGGAGGTGATCAGCCTCTGGCACTACTGAGGTGTTAAAGCAGCCCAGGTTAACTTGATAGTGGCCTTTAACTCATCTGCATTGTTGGTCTGTTGTCTCTTATCTTCAACTTGACAATACCCATAGAGAATCTATGAGGTATTGTCCATGGGGCCAGTCAAGTCCAGCAATAGCATGGTCAGCAATCCAGTTACTACTAGTTTTGACATTCTGAGCTGGTGGCAAGACCTTCTGGTAAAGGAAATCAGCATCTTCGTAAAGCTTGTCAGCAGATGGAAGCATGAAGTGCTCTAAAATTTCCTGGTTGACGACTGCGTTGACTTTGGACTTGATGAAACACAGTGGGCCGACACCAGCACATGACATGTCACCCCAAGTCATCACTGACTGTGGAAACTTCACACTGATATTCAAACAGCTTGGATTCTGTGCATCTCCACTCTTCCAACCAACTCTGGGGCCTTGATGTCCAAATGAAGTGCAAAATTTATTTTTACCTGAAAAGAGAACTTTAGATCACTGAGCAACAGTCCAGCTCTTTTTCTCCTTAGCCCAGGTAAGACGCTACTGACATGGTTGCTGGTTCAATAGTGGCTTGACACTGTGAATGCGACACATGTAGTCCATTTCATGGACACGTCTCTGTATGGGGGACTCCAGCTTTGTGAAGCTCCTCCAAGTTCTTGAATCTGCTTTGCTTGACAATATTCTCAAGTCTGCGGTCATCCCTGTTGCTTGTGCATCTTTTCTGACCACACGTTTCCCTTTTGGTCAGGTTTCTTTGATACAGCACTCTAGGAACAGCCCTATCAGCAGTGACCTTATGGAGGGTGTCAGTGAGTATCTTCTGGACGGCTGTCATGTCAGTAGTCTTCCCAAATGATTGTGGTTGTGTGTATTAAACCAGACAGACATTTGTGGTATTTATACTGCATAAATAATGAGTTACTCAAATTTGAAAGGAAATTTTCTTATAGTTTGACATACTTTTTTTTTTTTTTGCTGTAGGCCATAATTATCAAAGTTTTAAAAAATGCTTGAGACGTTTTTAGTTTATGTAATATGTCTGGAATATATAATATTTTCACTTTCTGAAATATGTGACAAAATATTGAACTTTTTCCACAGTATTTTCTGTTTTTGAGATGCACCTGTATTTAGAATTAATTGCTCAATCCCACGTTTTTTTGGAATGTGTTGCAGGCATGGCCGCAATTTGGTGGGGGATAGGGGGGACATGTCCTCCCCACCTTTTCAACCAGGGGGGACAGAATATGGTATGTCCCCCCACCTTCTGACATATATGTGTGTACTTGAAACATGCTATGCCAGTCTTATGTGCAAACCATGAAGCCAGAGGACACACACCAATTAGCTAAACTGCAGGATTGTCTTACAGACATAAAGACATGGATGGCCTCTAATTTCCTGCTTTTAAACTCAGATAAAACTGAAGTTATTGTACTTGGCCCCACAAATCTTAGAAACATGGTGTCTAACCAGATCCTTACTCTGGATGGCATTACCCTGACCTCTAGTAATACTGTGAGAAATCTTGGAGTCATTTTTGATCAGGATATGTCATTCAATGCGCATATTAAACAAATATGTAGGACTGCTTTTTTGCATTTGCGCAATATCTCTAAAATTAGAAAGGTCTTGTCTCAAAGTGATGCTGAAAAACTAATTCATGCATTTATTTCCTCTAGGCTGGACTATTGTAATTCATTATTATCAGGTTGTCCTAAAAGTTCCCTGAAAAGTCTTCAGTTAATTCAAAATGCTGCAGCTAGAGTACTGACAGGGACTAGAAGGAGAGAGCATATCTCACCCATATTGGCTTCTCTTCATTGGCTTCCTGTTAATTCTAGAATAGAATTTAAAATCCTTCTTCTTACTTATAAGGTTCTGAATAATCAGGTCCCATCTTATCTTAGGGACCTCATAGTACCATATCACCCCAATAGAGCGCTTCGCTCTCAGACTGCAGGCTTACTTGTAGTTCCTAGGGTTTGTAAGAGTAGAATGGGAGGCGGAGCCTTCAGCTTTCAGGCTCCTCTCCTGTGGAACCAGCTCCCAATTCAGATCAGGGAGACAGACACCCTCTCTACTTTTAAGATTAGGCTCAAAACTTTCCTTTTTGCTAAAGCTTATAGTTAGGGCTGGATCAGGTGATCCTGAACCATCCCTTAGTTATGCTGCTATAGACTTAGACTGCTGGGGGGTTCCCATGATGCACTGTGTTTCTTTCTCTTTTTGCTCTGTATGCAGCACTCTGCATTTAATCATTAGTGATCGATCTCTGCTCCCCTCCACAGCATGTCTTTTTCCTGATTCTCTCCCTCAGCCCCAACCAGTCCCAGCAGAAGACTGCCCCTCCCCGAGCCTGGTTCTGCTGGAGGTTTCTTCCTGTTAAAAGGGAGTTTTTCCTTCCCACTGTCGCCAAGTGCTTGCTCATAGGGGGTCGTTTTGACCGTTGGGGTTTTTCCATAATTATTGTATGGCTTTGCCTTGCAATATAAAGCGCCCTGGGGCAACTGTTTGTTGTGATTTGGCGCTATATAAATAAAATTGATTTGATTTGATACCATGTCAGTCTTATGTGCAAAACCTTGTCAGAATAGTATCTTTGTTTCTGCAAGTTTGTATTTTTAGCAGCATTGACTTGTTTACAACACCTGTTTCTTGTTTGTCACATTTGGAATTTTGTGGGACTGCATTTTCCCAGATTTGAAACCAAAAATAGTTGCCTCTAGGGACTAGTGGCTACACATAAGTATCAATGGACCATATGCTAATTTACTAAATTCTGAAAGTTAGAAAAGGAAATCAGAAAAGCTATCAGAAAGCCCATCTGCAATTATTGCTTGATCTCCAAAATCAGTCTATGCAAGCAAAATTATGTTCAGTATGAGTGTTGTCATTAGTGCCACTTCGAAAATTAAATTCATGATAAGTAATTTATCCTAAACTTATGATCTGTTGTTTTTTCAAACTTATGCAAAAACAAATCTTGAGAAAAAAATACAGTATGCAATAGTTAATAATTATTAAGAGCCTGTTCTTTCATATTAATGAATACATTTTACCACATTGCAGTTGTTTTTTTTTAATGAAAACTCAACCTATCATTCTTTTTGAGTTCTACACATGTGGTGATACCTTATTCACACCAGGATGTTAATAAAATCAATGCTGGCTATTCTCAGAATAAAGTACTTATATCCACAGTTTCAAATTGTATAAGTCAAACGGTGTCCACTTTATGGTCTCAAAACATTAAAATTACTGTTCTGGATGCTCAGAATGCATCTGAGCTTATCTAGAAACCGTTGCCTTCTGGGGGCCTAAAGCGGCCCCCAGACCCCCAGCCTATGGGCTTCAGCCCTGCAGGCCTCGCACTTTGTCCCCAATTTCTAGTCCTAAATTGCGCCCTTAGTTGCAGGCCTTAAATGCAGGAATGGATGTATATATTAACAATTGAAATGAAGCTGATCACACAAAATGTGAAATATCTCTGGTTCATAGAGTCCGCAATGAAAGAGAAGTCAAAGTAAATGTAAGTATCATCAGGGTAAATAGTTACGCTTTGATTTGTTCAAGCAATTAAACACAATAATCATCAGTCTACTGGTGTGCAAAGTAACAACAAATGTGTAACTCAGCGACACGCAGTCTGCAAGATTGGTTTCTTTTTATTTTCATGGACGGTGTCAAACTTCACGGCGTTGGGTATCAGGGACCTGAAGGTACACACAGAGATTTTGGACATGAATGCGTTCTGTCATTTGAATCCATGTGGCGGCACTGTAACACGGTCGTCACGGCGATAAGTTCTCTCCCTCCTTGATGCTTGGCTGATGTGTTGTCTCATAGAGGGCTCATTGTTTTTTTTCTCCCTGGCAATGTCGGGTCCCATCATGGACGGCTGGAGCTGGCAGAGATTTACTGTGCTGTCCAAAAGGGGCTCATTGTACACTGCTGTCCGTGACACGACTGAGCACCCGCAGTTCCCACAGGCATGCCGCCTCCACACCGTCACAAGGAGGAGCTTCTGGAATGCTCGGCCTCGGGTTCATTAATCCTAAACGAGCCGGGCTTTTCGAGCAGCACTGTAACTCTCGTTTGCTTTCTCCCGCAGAGGCCTGGTGCTCCTAGTTGACGGTGAAAGGTGGGATGAGGGAGCAAGCAGCTGGAACGCGGTCCACTGGGAATTCACCACCAATGGCTCCTGGGCTGATTTCATTCACGGCGAGCAAGGTCGATGAACTGGAGGAAATCCAAGTGGAACGAGCAGCCAATCCCAGACAGATGCATTTCAAACCTGGAACTGGTAGCTTGTTTCATCATTTTTACAATAGCACCTTTTTACCACCAATCAGGCTGAGCAGGAGAAAAAGGGGGAGGAGCAACAATAAGAAAAATGCAGCTGGTATGTGAGCACGGCGCCTTTGCTTCTGTCCTCTTAGAAGCACTAATCCCTCAATCCCCTGCAGGCGAGGGCCATAAAAAGCCTGAGATGGGCCCTTCCTGTGAGACGGCACTGCCAGGATTCCGGGTGATACTCGTGTCTTTCCACAGTTTATCCGTCCAGCCCACCGCTAAGCTCAGGCGTTACTGATGCATAAGATGGCTCACTAACAGCACTAACGTAGAGCTTCAGAAGAAGCACCAACAGTATTTTATGAAAAGAGGCCAACTGAGGAGTTATTGTTTTGCCCCTAACCCCTCAGGAATGTGGACAGCTGCAGCACCACGCTGACAAAACCCTCACATGGGTGCGAGTCCTCCCGGCGTCCCACACGTGGGTGATAGAGAGCTGCTCGTGTGCTGCCACCGACTCTGTACTGTGCACGTTCTCAGACACAGCAGATGGTACGGATCAGTGTTACGTGTCATTACTGTTTATATTTGTCGAAAATGCTGTGACAGTCCTCCGCGTAACCATGTGTTGCCAGATAAAATGTTTATCAGCATCAATGTGTTCAACTTTAGAAGTTGGTTTGGTAATATTTGTACAGACGTTCTCTTAAATAGCTTTAGATTATTGAAACTGACTTAAATAAACCTGTGAGTCTGGCATAAGGACAGTACTGATGACCCAGATTATCCGTCCGCTTTTAGACTAAAGCCACGCAGCAGCTAATAGACTACAGACAGACTACTGACAGTTGCACTTAACATATAAAATTTTGGACTTTCAACTTTTATTTATTTATTTTTTTTACTTTTTGTCTGCTCTGGTTTGTTTGGGGTCACCAGAGTGGATCATGGGGCTCATTTCACCCAATCTGGTATGAAACTAATAACTTTGGACCTTAATCATGCCTTCATATTCTGATTTTATTTTCACTGTACTTCATATAATTCCTACGCTTTGGAAAAGTAATGTAGCCTGAAAAATGAAGTGAGTGAATAGATAAAATTAATTTCCTTCACTTTTTTTAATCCAATAAATCAAAAACAAATTCTGTCATCTTGTACATCATCAGATTTATAAATAATGCAAACAGATTTATTAAAAAAGGTCAATCCAAAAGGCGACATTGTTTTGCCGACGTAATATTCAGTAGATGTGTCTGCCACTTTGGATGGATTGTGGAGAATTGATGATGGATTTGGAGCAGGTGTGGTTGTCTGAGAGACAGACTGACTTCCTCAAAGAAATTTACTAAGAGAAACATTCCAAAACTTGAAGACATAATGCTGCTTCACAACCCTACAGAAAGAATTTTATATGAATTTAGCCCCAGAAGCGAGAGAGAGAGCAAGGGAGGGAGATGGTCGAATGAGGAATGGGGCCAGTGAGGGAGCCTGTTTCTGCACAAACATGTCAGGGATAACTGTTATGTTCTAAAATTCAAATAGTCACATATCCACACAAATCTACAGAAAGGATTTTGTATGAATGCAACCAAAACAGACACCTCTTCTGTGTCTCACGATGTATAGTTTTGAAGCAACATAGCTAGAAATAATCTTATTTGTCAGTTTCTTTATTTTGTGTGAATAACTATCATGTGTAGGTTTATATTGAGATGAGATGAGATATACTTTATTGATCTCACAATGGAGAAATTATGTTTACACTCCAGTTACCTCAGACGGCAATTAGTCCACAGTTGTTACTTGTTGTTACAGGCTGGACTGTGCAGGAGTGACATTTTTTGGACTGCGTTTAAAAAAATGTGACATCTTGAATGGATGCTGTGAATTGAAAACCCACACTTTAAAGGGACCAAGTGTGGGAGGGCTGGAGGGTTGGACCAAACCCATGCCTAAATGTGCACCAACATCACGTTACATGGCACTACATTGATCATATGTGGTTTGACGTGGATCACATGCGGTGACACGAGCCATTCGAGGCCGGACGGGGCTGAAACGACAGGTCTGTTGTGGCTCACTAGAGGTACATAGAGGCGCCTTAGTAGCGGATACGTGACGGCTTAAAACGTGGATCATTCTTCAAATAATTGCTGACCATGCAAGGCTCATTATTCATGGCTTCTCGCAAGTCATGAATCAGCAAGTCCCAAGTCAGCTTGCAAACAACTGGTGGTCATTATGACTTGAGACTTGACTTGGGACTTGCTGATTGATGGGGACTTACTCCCACCTCTCCTCTCTTGTAGCTAAAGTAACCATGTGGTAAAGGTAGACAAAAATCACAACTCTGTATATTTTCAGTACAGTAGAAACAAGAAAGAACATTACAGATATTTAGTCTATGCACTTTAGGCTAGTGTGTGCCTGAGTAGTTTTTCCAGATTGCTACAAAATTTTTTTTGAATTCTTGTGAAATATACATTTAAAATATAAATACGACTTATACTCTGGTCCGGGGCGCCTTCCTAGGGAGGTGTTCCGGGCACGTCCAGCTGGCGGGAGACCCCCAGGAAAGACCTAGGACTAGGTGGAGAGATTGTATTTCCACACTGGCCTGGGAATGCCTCGGGATCCCCAGTCAGAGGTGGTTAATGTGTCCCGGGAAAGGGAAGTTTGAGGTCCCCTGCTGGAGCTGTTGCCCCCATGACTCAAACCCAGATAAGCGGTTGAAGATGTATGTATGTATACTCAGGTACAATTTATACTCCCCCATGGAGCATTTCTTTTTTTGACCGATGCATCTTACAGTACAGAAAATATGGACAAACTCATTTCAATCTACGTTACTTCAAAACCATTATGTTGAGAGAAACAGAAAGAAGGAAGAAGTGCCTGCTTCAGCAACATTCACACAAAATGCCTTCCATGGGAGTGTGTGGAGGTATGACTTTTTTTCTAGCGTTAGAATGAAACAGCACTTAATCAGAAAGTAATTTTTTTTTTTTTTTTACTTTTTAGTATATTTCTGGGCAAAGGTGGTCTCTCTTTCCCTCTCCCTTGCAGTAACACCTGCTCCTAATCCATCATCAACCTAACATCCACTAATCAAATGAAGACCAAATAAATAAAAAATGCTCACCCTGCAGTATGACAGAAAAATATTTACTGAGCAAAAAGAGCCAGCTGTGACTAAAAAAAAAAAAACAAACATCAGGTGCACAAAGTGACAACTGCAGTGCATCTTGCATCTTGAGTACAGCAAAGCATCAACAGTAAATACAGCCAGCAAGACAACGGACGGTCCAACAGTCTGACTGAGAGCACAGCAAGGAGAAAAATAACACCCCCACCACACTCTGCTCGTCTGCCTGCAGCCATTTATGTTTTGCATCAATGGTCAAAATCAGACATGTTTGTTATAAGAAGAAGTGGGACAGTGAGGAAACAGTCATTGACAGATAAGGAACATGATCACAGTTTAGTCCGACTTCCACACACAGGATCTGTCTGGAACATGTCCAAAGAGAAAGTGGTGACTGATTATTTTAACAGAGCTCCAGACTCGGTGGACCTTCCTTCCCCAGCAGGAGATGACAGTCAGAGACCCTGTCAGTCCACTCTAATGACTCACAGTCTTGCGTAACTCCGTTCATTTCCTGCCAGAGGTCCCCAGTGGGCTGTAAAACTTGTGCAGGGCTCCTCTCACACAATTGCGCCTTTCACACCTGACCTTATGTGCTCATGCATAAATGCAGGAGTCGCCGTGTGCGAAGACAACTAAAGCAACACGCGCTGTGTGCCGAATTTAAAGTGCAGAGCCATTCAAATGCATTTTGAGACGGAGCAAAGGGAACACAAGATGTGACGGCCTGGGCGGGGGTGTTTAAAAAAAACCCCAAAACAATTTGTTCCAACCGGTTTCTGGCTGGGGTGTAAATGTTCGGTACACAGCTGCATCAGGTTTGTTCTGCACATCAAATAAAGAGTTGTGTGATGATGATGTGTTACCGTCTGTGTGGTGAATATGAGATCAAAAAAGCAGCAGCGTGAGGAAGGAAAGCGTGCAAACTGCCAAAGACAAATAGGGAGTTTCCCAGGGTACACTGCAGTCAGAGTGCAAATGTGGTGAGAAGGTCACAGAAGAGTAACTGATGTGTGATCAATTATTTCGACTTCTACAGTTCACACAGTGCAGCGTCCTGTGGAGCGATGCAAATCGACCAGCAGGACGCAGACGGTGAAAAATGTCAACTGGCAAACGTTTGTGCAGCGAGCGCTCAGATACCGCAGCACAACACCAGAGCAATACGTTCAGCTTCACACCATCTGCCCCCGTAAGAAAGACTTTCTTCAGCCGATAGCAGCTGCTGTCAACACAAATGTACAACATGATGAAACACGACACCAAACCACAGGAGGGGTCACGTGTTCCACGCTCTGGAAGGTCACAAAGCAGCAAAACAACACTTGTTCCCATTTGGTGCCAGTTAGAGCATTTTCAGCAAAATGAGTGTTCAAGTCTCCTGCCATCAAAGATGAAGAACGTGTGATTAGGATTTATTGTATCTGGCGTGACGACGCTGTGCACGTCAGCTTTACGATCATCCCAAAGACCTCCAAAAATGTTTTACACTGCCTGAACAAGTCTGCTAATAGCCGAGTTCTTGGTTTGACATCCACTGGTGTTGCTGTGGTAATGAAAACAAATTTAGACAAATAAGCCCAAATCTTGTTTTAATAAATAATGACAAAAAAAGGTTGTGACTAAACAGTCGATTTAATCCAGTAGCTAACTATGCATCCTATATGCCCAGCAATGTTTGTACTGCTCATCCCAGATCCTTTGCCAATTTCCACAAACCTGTATACGTCAACTCCATAATTGTCCTTAAAAGACTTGTTTCAAAAGTCAAAGTGGGTTTTGGAATTTCCCAGGCAAGATCCAATTCACCAAAGGTCAATCATTAAGGTCAAAAGCATGTCTCCCTTTTTCTGACGACTCCCAACGGGTCATTTTACTGATTTCTGTCAAACTTTGTACGTCACTGACAGTTGAAGGTTGACTTCAGAATTGCCCTTAAAGAATTCACTTTCTGCGACAGACGGACATCCTGTCTCGTGTCTCACACCCTACAACTGCTGTGTTAGGCTCTTCCCTGTGTGACCCTTGACTGAAGTAAGTGGGTATAGAAAATGAATGAATTCACTTTGGTGAAGGTCAAGGAACCTGATTTTTCTACCTATTTTTGGACAAAAGTGACATACACAAGAGCTCATTCACCTGGGTGAAAGTCAAGGTCATTGGGGTCAAATGTCAGATTGCTGTAACCCTTGATGTGTTCATGCCCTTACCTAGTGTTAACGACCATATTTCCTCCAATCCATGGATTGACTGGTGTAGTGTTTTTGTGCACTCAACTCTGAATTTTACAATGGCTATGTTTACATGCCGTTAATATTCGGGATAAGGTCAATATTCCGGTTTCTGAATCATTAGGAATAACCCGTTTACATGCTTAAGCAGACAGAGTTACTCCTGTATACATGGTCATTGGTATCATTTGGAATATCCCCATCTAAACAGCGACGCACGTCTTCCACCGGTGCTTGATTTGGTCTGGCGTTCGTGCAAATCCTGCTTTGCGTAACTTTTCGGCCACCTTCTTGTAAATGTCGCTATCTCTGTACTTTCTACTGTCAATAAAAGACATTATATTCATGTCTTTCACGATACTAATGAAGTACTCGGTTTCCTCCTCGCTCCAAAAGTGTGGTGCTGTGCTGCCGTGTCTGTATTTCGCCATAATTGTTTACCTCTGCTTCTGTGGTGTCCGGTGGGTTGCGCACGCCGCACTCAAAAGACCAAGATCCCTTGCGGATAGGACATGCGCAGAACACAAAATAATGTTCCTTTCTATGGGGATATACCGATGCGCATTTATATGACCTGATATTTGGGTTAGAAAAGGAGTAACCCAGGGGTCATATTCGGGTTTTTAAAAACCGGAATATGAGCATATTCTGGTTTTTGAAGGTGTTTACATGGCCGTGCGCAACCGGGTTATTGCTAATATTCCGGTTATGAAAGGGTTATTGGCTGCATGTAAACGTAGTCAGTGTCACAGATTATTGGTTTAACCGTACGGTCAGATTAGCTACAAATGAGTGCAACAAGCAGTTGGTGTTTGTTGTTTGATAGGTGTCCCTGCTGTTATGACAGATGATAAAGTATGAGGACACCAGACAGTCGATTTTCCTCCATGCTTGACGGAAATCACCTCAGAGGTATTATCGGATTACAAAAATAGGGTTTTTAATCCTTAAGTGTCTTTATTTCTTGCTAACGTTTTCAAAATAAAATAGGAAAAACGCCAGTTATAAACAGTTCAGATGTGTAGTAGTGTATTGTGCCATCATTTTGTTTGTGCAACAAACCATCATATGTCACGCTGTAGTCACACTGCCTTCACTCGGACTGGCAGTTGCCGTGTCACAGCACTTAGCATTTGCATGAAGTCTGTTTCATCTATTTTGGCCTCGCCTAGTTGGTGGCATAGCAACCACTTGTGTCTCATTGCTGGGATCTTGTTTGCACTTGTGTACTGGGCAAATTTGCTTTTTCCACTTTTGCACAAACACATACGTACTGTTGTGACAACCATCCATTGAACCTGGCATGCTGCTTTAACATGACTTAAAAAAAAAAAGAAGCTAATTTAACTTTCAGGGCAAGATGAAAATAGATCACACAGTCTAGTAAACCCCCCATTATGCAGGGACCGAGTCCTTTCCGCATCCCTTGTGCGAGCATGAAATTGGGATGAATGCCTCAGTACGCCGTAGAAATGCTCAGCACATGCCAGGACCTTACAAAGCTCACTCTGTAGTCACGCACTACAAGCGATGATCTCCGTGAAGTATGGAGCGGCACCTGACAAACAGTCTCCAAGGATGGAGGACGATCAAATACAACACAGGCCACGCCATGACCGCCCAACGGGCGCTGAGTGACCGGCGCTGTGTGCTGTGATTTCATAAAGCACTGTTAAAATGCAAAATGTGCTCGTCAGCTGATGTTCAGAGACTTCATCAGAAAGTTTTGTGTGTGTATAAAAAAAAGAAGGAAAAATAAAGAGGAGGTTACGTGGAGAGCTTCATCTCCTTTTCGGACATGCAGCTTTGCTGTCAGTGAAAGCACACGTCACGTCAGACGTGTTGGATTTGCAGCTGCTGCTATAATCTGCACCCTGATAATGGTTGATAGCAACGTGTAGCATCAGCTAACTATTCCTGTCACCATGACAGACAAAAAATTATATTAATCATTAAACATTTCTGTACAGTTTGCATTTTGTGTGCGTGTGTGCATGTGGGTTTCCCCCTGCTGCCATGCGTGTGACCTGCAAGAAAACACCTCGCATGGGATGTTTTAAAATATAAATCGGTATACTAAGTTCATTGTGGGTTTGAGCTTTGGCTTCTTCCATGATTTGTATAATCGAGTTTTTAATCACAGCGCTCCATGTGGAGCTCCGGTTGAAAAAGAACAAAGTGAGATTTCTGAACTAGACAACAGTCACGTGACTTTTTTCAGTTCCTGCAATGGTTTTTAAAGATCTGGTTTTATTTTTCGTGGCTGTGAGTTGTTTTCCAGCCATAAAAAGTCCAGTGAAAGGTGTTAATAATCCGATGATGTCATCCCCGATTTAGCTCACGCTGCCCGATGAATGACAGAGAAACGTATACACATGCACCCAGAAGATAAATCCAAACTGAATTTTGTGGAAAATTAAGCAATTTAATACCCCTTACCAAAAAATAGTACTGATAAGTATATAAAAAGTAAACTGGAAGTATACTTGAAACATACTTGTATGTACTACTTTTTGGTAAGGGACCCCCCACCACCCCCACGTCCTCGTGCACAAACTGAGGAAATATGACATCATGTTTTTAGACCACAGTAAACTCTGCTCCGAACCAGCATATATATCTACAAATCAGGAAATCCGTGGAAATGGAACATCATCTGTAGCACCCCAACTCCACTCGAGACAACAAAGACACGCAAGGGACGCTGAAGCAGTAACACACCATCCTTTCTGTATCTGGGCAAAGATTCAGAAACACACAACAGACTTACCCATGAACCTTTCACGGGAATATTTGACATTGTCATAGCGCATGCATGTGGACAACAAAGGCTTCTTGATAAGCACTTGATTTTTATCGACTCCTCTTTCGTCACAGTTTGAACTCAATATATTACATGTTTTGTGTGGTTATGCATTCCAACATTCAAGGTCTGTAACCCACTTCAAAGAAGGAAAAAAAACTGACGGCAAATTTATTCTAAATGTAAAGACTAAATCATCACTCAAGAAAAGCCAGTTTTCTTGAGACAAATCTGTGGCTGGATGCATGATCATTTCCAAGCCATTGAATACATCCTGGAATTCATTTACTTCAATCATTAAGAAATACACACAGTATGGTAGTGTTTGCTAAATCTGCTCTTCTGCATAATGCAGTTTCTGTCTGTTGCATCACTAGGTATAGAGCTTTCATGACTGTTACAGAGGACTTTCCTAAATAGAAGATGTGAAATTTCAGCTGTGGTTTGCCAAAAGGCACATAAGAATCCTGAGCCTAGATTTGAGTGGTTTTTCCATTTTCAATCCTTCTCTATCCGACTCCAACATGAGGCTGTGAGGCTGCAACAGTCAAAAGCTGAACCATTCCAGTATCTCCTCTCACATCCACAGAAGCCTATAATTCTTTCAGAGCTGTAATGAGTGTCTTGGTGGCTTCCCTCACTAGTCTCCTATGGATGATTTAACTTATGTTTAGAATAAATTGTCCCTCTCCCAACTTTTATTGGAATGTGTTGCAGGCTTTACATGCCAAACCAGCACTTAATTTTTTCCACATTTTGTTATGTTACAGCCTTATTCCAAAATGGATGAAATTCATTTTTTCCCCGCAAACTTTAACACACAACACCCCATAATGACAATGTGAAATTTTGTTTTTGATTTTTGCAAAAACTAAGAAATCAAGTGTACATAAGTATTCACAGCCTTTGTCATGAAGCTCAAAATTGAGTTCAGGTGCATCCTGTTTCCACTCATCATCCTTGAGATGTTTCTACAGCTTAATTGGAGTCCATCTGAGGTAAATTCAGGTGATTGAACATGATTTGGAAAGGTACACACCTGTCTACATATAAGGTCCCACAATTGACAGTACATATCAGAGAACAAACAAAGCATGAAGCCAAAGGCACTGACTGTAGACCTCTGAGACAGGATTGTCTCATGTACAAATCTGGGGAAGGGTACAGAAACATTTCTGCTGCTTTGAAGGTCCCAATGAGCACAGTGGCCTCCATCATCATCTAAACTGAGCGATTTGAGGGAGAAGACCTTAGTCCGGGAGGCGACCAAGAACCTGATGGTCACTCTGTCAGAGCTCCAGCATTCCTCTGTGGAGAGAGGAGAACCATTCCAGAAGGAACAACCATCTCTGCAGCAATCCACCAATCAGGCCTGTATGGTAGAGTGGCCAGATGGAAGCCACTCCTTAGTAAACTGCACATGGCAGCCCGCCTGAAGTTTGCCAAAAGACACATGAAGGACTCTCAGACCATGAGAACAAAATTCTCTGGTCTGATGAGACGAATATTAAACTCTTTGGTGTGAATGCTAGGTGCCATGTTTGGAGAAAACCAGGCACCATCCCTACAGTGAAGCATGTTGGTGGCAGCATCATGCTGTGGGGAGTATTTCAGCAGCAGGAACTGAGAGACTAGTCAGGACTGAGGATAAGATTCATGCAGCAATGTACAGTGACATCCTGGATGAAAACCAGCTGACCTGATGGAGCTTGAGAGGTGCTGCAAAGAGGAATGGGCAAAACTGCCCAAAGATAGGTGCGCCAAGCTTGTGCCATCATATTCAAAAAAAAGAGTTGAAGCTGCCATTCCTGCCAAATGTGCATCAACAAAGTATTGAGCAAAGGGTGTGAATGCGTATGTACAGGGATTTCTTAGTTTATTTTTAATAAATCTGCAAAGATTTCATAAAAATATTCATGTCATTATGGGGTGTTGTGAGTAGAATTTCAACAGCAAAAAATGTACTCATTTTGAAACACAGCTGTAACCATAATATGCATGGTAAAGAAGATGCACCTGAAGAATCACTACCAAATCTTTTTTTTTTTAATTTTCCATATTTGACCTATAATCCAGAAATTCAACCTTATTTGTGAGTTTGCAGGATTATGACAGTTCAAAGACAACCAGCAGCACATTTTATTGCTGCTTAAAAGTACAACAGATGCAAACACTTCATGAACTGCAGCATTGTGGTTCAGGTTTTAAATTTGGACAACAGATTTCACGAGTGCAGAAGTCTGAAAGCAACATCAACCCTCCAGTTAGTGTTTACCAGTCGGCCTTTGTCGTCTATAATTAACTGCGACCACATGATGATTATAATATTTGGAGGTCAGAGCCTTCTCTGACGATCACTACAAACTCTCTTGGTCTCTCACAACCCGGCGTGAGCCGTGCACAATGACCACAGCCAATCACGGCTCACAACAAAACATCAGATTCACACACGCTGGATCTGCACAGCACATTTTAGAGGTCAGTCATGACCATCTGTCAGTGGGCTACACTGACTTAAGTTTTAAAGAGATATTTAAACAAAAAAAGGCTTGAGAGCAGACAAGTGCTACACCTCTGAGAGGAAAGTTGGACATGTGCAGCTCATTCAGTTACTGGAAGAAGAAAACAAGTCACTGCATTATTTGTCAGTACAAAGCCAAAATTGGAAAGTGTTACCAGTTTTACTGAAACACATTTACATCATCAGAATTAGAGACTTCCACAGAAGTCACGCATGCAGGCAAATATTCCTGCAAAACTGCCTCTTTGAATGAAAAGAGGTGAAGATGCGCACGTGTCACTATGTGCAACATAGGCCTCTTCAGCACGAGTTTTCGTATAATTTGCAAAAAACAGTTTTTAGTTTGTTTTGAACTCTTCCCCATTTCTCATATCATGCCTTCAATGTATTTGACTCACATCCAATAAAAATGAAGGGAATCACATTTAGCTCCACTCTGCCTTTGGGCACCGCCAGTCTTATGATTTTCTAGAAGAAATGTACGTCACAAAGATTTATTATTAATTTTTTTGGTAACTGGTCAAGACAAATTGTGTTTCACAATTAAGATTTTGGCATAATTAAGGAACTGTTAATTGTGGTACAGCTTTTGCCCCCCTCCCAGGGTGAGAGAACCCTGCTCCGTGGCATTCGTGCAGTTCAGCACTCACTGAGACCACGGCACGAGAAGATGACAGAACCTTTCTGTAGTACACTAAAGAGATGTGTTTGAAGACCTCGTTCATGTTGGCACGGTGCATGCCGAGCAGCATGCACAAACGTGACCGCACGACATTTTACCTAAATGGATGCATCTGACAAATTGAACCATTTTGCAAAAAACTGATGTCAGTGTCACTTGTAACAGCAGAGCATTTTGTTCACGTCACTGGTGTAAAAAGGAGACCGACGCGGGTGTTGTAACAGCAGTGGAGATGTGCTGAAGTGAAAGGGCAGAACCCACTGAGGAGGAACAAAGCTCAGTATTGTAGCTATTTATACACTTGCATTCTTCAGCGAATTTGTTGATGGCAGCAGCTGAGCGTTAGAAATTCAGGGTTCTTTACGCTCCTCAAAGTCATGACCTCCTCAGTGTTAACACTGTTTTCGCTCAACTATGGATGTGACGCGTTCAGAATGTGACTGACTGTGTTTGGGTCGTGCAGCCTCCTCCCAACATCCAGATGGTGCGAAATGTTGCAAAACAAAACAAAAAAAAGCCATGCAGCGTTTCCTCAGTCATGATCATCTGAACACAAAAAGATCAAACCGCACCTGGATCTACCAGGCTGATATGTTTTTTTTCCCGTTACAACTGAACAAAGTAGCTCATATTCTGGATATTTTGTCACATCCTGCATAAGTGCCTCCCTGCTGTTGAAGCAGAGGAAATCAAAAACAAAAATCACAGTATGATACCATGGAAGGTTCCTCTCGTGATGCGTTAGAGTGCATGTCTTCTGGAGCCTAAACAGAAACACTCAAACTTTGGTCCCACAACTCACAGCACCTCTGGACAATGGACACTGTGCCAACGAGGTGTGGCCAGCTGAGAGCAAGGCAGGCTGGGGCGGAGTCAGGTAAGGGAGGCAGACGGGGGGAGGGGAGGGAAGAGATGGTCAAACGTGATCCTCCATGGGGAAAACCAGTCGTGTGCCACGGCTCAGCAGCTCCTGCTCTCGGAGGTCAAATTCACGCTCCAGTACTTCCTCGGATGTGCTGCCACTCCTTTTTCCATTGGCGCTCCAGCCTGAGTCCCCAGTCTCATCTGCAGCACTGCCAGATGCGCCGTTTGCTGTGATGGTGGCATCACCAAATGTAAAGGTCAGGTCGCCCTCGCTCTGAATGACGTCAGGGTCATGGTCCCTCAGCTGCTCTTGGGTCTGGAAACACATCCACATTAGGAGAGGGACGTAAACACACAAAAATACAAGGAGAAAGAAACAGACTTAAAGCGCATCAGTAAATGAGACAAAACATAAATCCATAAATAATTGGACAGTGGCAAAGAGTCCATTTTAGCAGTTTTTCCTTAGTATATTAGAGTTTGAATGACAAAAATTGACAAAAAGACTTGCAGCATTAGTTAAGGGCTATTTATATTCAAAGTGTTGTCTGTCTGTCTTTGTTTTTTAATTGATGTTTAACCCCCAAGCGGACCAAGCCATTTCAGTGACTAATATAGACCAAGTAGGGTTATTTATGACCCATTGAAACTGGAATACTTCTATATAAATGATTGTTTTAGGGTTCTTCATATTTATTTCTCTCTCTAATACATCTGTCCATCATCCTTTTGATCCTCACTCTGGGCATCAAGAATCAGTCTCAATGCTTGTGCAGCTGTAAATCTTGCTATTCTAGGTCTGTGGTCCGAGTCTGTGTTTGGCAAATTACAATACCCACCTGAAACTACAATGGTCAAAAATGTCATAGATCTTCCGGGGGGTGATAAGTGACCCTGCACAAGTTTGGATCCTTGCAAAAATCTATGAACAAATGCAAGACAAATAGACTGACAAATTCATGGTAGGAAACTTTTTCAGATTAAAATCAGACAAATGGCTCACAAAAGTGTAAGCCCGGGGTTAAAAATGCCCCCACTCAGTCGCTAAAGGGTACTTTTTAGACTCCGCGTCGTGCATTCAAAGCGTATAATGCATGGATTTTCGTTGTTTAATTCTCACATAAGGAAATTCTAACATGGGTCAACAGTACAAATACAAAACTCAGATCAGTGGCACCCTGTGTTGTTAATATTACAGGTTTATAATTCCATGCAGCATAGAATTTCTGAACATTACCCTGTTGCAGGACAGTAAATCTTCTCCAACACGAGTATATAAAGTCTTTACCCTTCCAGATCTTAAAAAGGGATGGAGGACATGTTTTCGGTTCCATCTTAAGCAACATTAAACAGTCTGTACTGCTTATCCCTCCCCCATAATAGGGGAGGTTGATGGTCTAGTGGTTAACCTTTGGGCTTGAGAAGATGAGGATGCTTGGTTCAAATCCCGCCTGACTGGAAAATCACTAACGGCCCTTGGGTAAGGTCCTTAATCCCTAGTTGCTCCTGGTGTGTAGTGAGCACCTTGTGTGGCAGCACCCTCACATCGGGGTGAATGTGAGGCATTATTGTAAAGTGCTTTGAGCGTCTGGTGTAGATGGAAAAGCGCTATAAATGGAGTCCATTTACCATAATAAAATAAAATGCAAAAGCATTGGTGAGCTCACAAATCAAAGGGCACTGGAGGCCACAGTCACATGTAATGGATTACAGAAAGTATATGAGTGGTGAGAAACGTCAGAATAGCTAGTCTTTAGAACACCCTCTACTCCTGTGGTTTCAGTACAGGCACAGTGTGTGCAGAGCGGCATTGTAAGCACAGACTCTACCAGGTCATTTCACTGATCAACACCACCCTGAGAACAGGGGAGAGCAATGAAATCTGCTGCTGATGTTGGCAACACTGGGAAAATCTATCTTTAACTTTTTGAGGCACCGATCTACGTGGTGGTTGAGTCAAAGCAGCAATCGAGAATTTTTTTTCACAGTTTACCCAATTTAGTTGTACATATTGAAAGTGTGCACTTTGACCTCCTCCTAGCTCTTTAAACTCTAACATGTGACATTGCTGATGTCCAAATACTGATGGACGTAACTGGTGGTTATGAAGTGGAATAATCAATGCTAAAAGTCAGCCACTTGAACTAAAGCGCACACAAATAATGGATGCAGCATGAATTGTTCTCATGCTTCATTGCCTCAGAGATTCAATACACAGCGCCTGCCCTGGGGGACAACAGGAGGACTACTCAGACAAATGGATTAAAGAACGATCAGGGGAAATAAAATTCAAATGAAACCATGAGGGATTAGAAAGCTGTTACCCTGCACGCTCGTGGTGGCAGCAGGGCATTGTAATTGCACACGCACACACACAATTAAAACCCCCTCTCAAACCAGTGAGCAAATTTTCATCAAAACTGATTTTGTAAAAATGTAACTTTTGGAGCAGATACGTGAAAATGAAGGTTGTCAAAAATATAGCCGATAAGGCCAGAGAGGTCCACCATGTCCTTACAGTTCAGAATATGTGCCTGTGCAGGGTATGCCCCCCATGCCATTCATTCTGTATTGAAACATACAGTATTGTGCTTGAAGGTTAATATATACATAAACACACACACACACACACAAAATAATAAAACTTATCAACTGGCATCATGTCCATAAAGTGATGGTAGGCTTCATGTAGGTTAAGTCAGGTATGGACGCATGCTCTCGTGCCATGTCTCACTGTATCCACCACACTGCATTAGCATTCTGGATGAACACCCAAACAGACAACTGGTTCATCTCCACCTTTCAAGAGTAACCACCTTATCTACCACAGCCTGATGAAGGTTGGTGTGGAACAAGTTTGAAGGCACATTCATGAATGGCAGCCATTGTGATGACCGACGTGTGGACAGAGCATGTCCTGGTAGAACAGAACACCTTGTCAGAGCATTCCACATCACTTCTGCTTTATTGTCTCCCGCAGTTGTCGCAAAAGGGAAACATGGTTGAAGTGCAGAGTAGCAAAGTGTAGGGTTGCTATGAACTTCAGGGACTCAAGAGACGACAATATTGGGGAAGCTGGAGTAAAAGCCAGGTTAGGATGAAAGTGGGAGGCCTGAGCATCATTGACCCAAGCAGAAGGGAACCTCAAACTCAAGGACATCATTGGAGCACCTTGTATGGGAAGGCAACACTGGGAATGTCTCCACTTCCAAAGGTGGGAAAAGCCAACCTTTGGAGAGAAGAACCACAGTCCAGGCAGAAATAAGGGCCAAAATGGAACCATGGAATACATCCTGACAGGATGAAAGACCGCTCTGACCCAGGGCAGATACAGATGACACCATGACAAAGTAGTAGCTGTGCTTGCTGACATCTTAGAGAAGAGAATCAGGAGACATCAATACAAGAACTTTGGTTTTAGGTGCAGTTTCCTTTAAATTTATCATGCCAAAATTGTACAAGACTTCATCAAAGAATTCATCTGTAGTCAGAATGTACAGTTACATTTCAGTGGAGATGTTCGGCAGTGTTCATGTTTGTTAACAAACACACAGTTAAGTTAAAGGACAACTTGTAGTCAAAAAAGTGATGTTACATGATTTAAGTGAAATGTTTGCAAATAAAAACAAAGCTAACTAGAAGCACTCAGAGAGTGCAAACCTCCGCCAAGGCCATGGGGTCACTGACGCCATAACATCTACACGCCGTGGAATCACTGAACCTAAAAAAGTCTAACAATGAGGTTTGCTCAGTAGTAAAAAAAAAAAGTTTCATCTGCTGTGACTGGATAGCATGTATCCTTAGCGCTTGGCATCACAGTTTATTGCAACTTGCACCTTTCCCAGAAGCTACTGTCATCTGAGCACTGATATTGATATTGCATGTGCTTATAGACAAAAACAAATAAGAGACAACTAAACTGCAAATATATGAATTTTTTTAACATTCATGAAACACTTCTCTAAACAAGGCCATAGGGTCACTGACCCTAAAGAGATTGCCTCCTTGGCACAGTGATCTATTCAAAAACTCTGTTACAAACAAAACTATGATACACTTTTCTTTCCTTTATATTTGACATCCTTGACCATGAAAACATACCACTAGAACTTGGAATCACTTTTATGTCTTTATTAGTTCAAAAGTTATTTTTCGGTAATGGCGGTTTTCTTCTGGATCTAGCTCCATAACATTTGAAGCTACATCAAATCT
This sequence comes from Thalassophryne amazonica, assembly GCF_902500255.1. Taxonomy (NCBI): domain Eukaryota; kingdom Metazoa; phylum Chordata; class Actinopteri; order Batrachoidiformes; family Batrachoididae; genus Thalassophryne; species Thalassophryne amazonica. Next base: position 99,830,078 of record NC_047112.1, on the reverse strand, counting down.
GATGACACCTTACTGAATCAGTACAGATTCAGCTACAATTTGGTGTTAGTTGTGCATCTCTAGCTTTATTTGTCACTTCACACTGACATTTTCTATTTTCCCTATATTTTTGCATATTCTGGATCACCAGATCTGGAATCTGGATCCGATCATCACCAAACTTTGTTGTTTGATAGAACATTTGACTATGTTACACCCTAATTTTTTTCCAAGCCTTTCTGCCTTGTTTTTGTGGAGTTAGAAACTAGAATGTCAAAATTCCCCCTATCCCGCAATGGTGAAGAATCCTTTAAAAAATTCCTGGATCTGGATCGTGATCCGGACCACCACTAAAACTGAATCACTTGTTCCTCTTGTCATTTCCAACCACTCCACAAAATTTCATCAAAATCCATTCAAAACCTTTTGAGTTATCCTGCTGACAAACAGACAGATGCGACCAAAAACATAACCTCCTTGGCGGAGCTAATGATATTGGTAGCAGTTACATTCAAAAAGCAAGGAACAACTGATATCGGTGCATCCCTATTGAAAACCATCAGCGTACCAATTAGCTTCCACTAAATTTAGTTCTGCTAACTTTCAGTGCGCCAATATTTTTTGCTGGCACAGTGAGTAAAGCTTAACAGTCAAAAACATGTAAACTCTAAAATCATACATGTTAGTTCCTGTCTGTTGTGTGTTTTGCAGAAGAGGGTGGGGCGGCTGCTGCAAAAAAAGTGTCATTTACATTTCATATACAACACAGTGGCAGAAGAGATCAATGAATTTACTTAAAAGCCCCTGCAGTGCTTAAACTCGAAACTGGCTTGTCAGTAGCTGACAGTGTACTGAGTCAATACTAAAAGTTAATGGTTAGCTGTAACCTCTGCTAAATTTTTTTTTTTATCGTTCATCAGTTTAGCATTACAAAAGTTAACTTTTCAGTTAGCAGATTAGTGGTTATCACAGCCAACGTTTCGGTTAGCTGTGTCCACCACTGGTCCTGGGTGAGAGGGATCGGCCACTATCTTCATTGCTTGCCTCAGGCCCATGAAGGTGTTCAGGTCGTGTCGGGATGGCAAATTGCAGTTGATCACCTTCTCTACTGTGTGGATGATACACTGCAGCCCTCTCCTGTCCTTAGCAGTGGCAGCAGGACATCAAATGGTGATGGAGGAGGAGATGATGGACTCAAAAATGGCAGTGTAGAATTTCACCATCACTGTTTTTGGCAGGTTGAACTTCCTTAACTGCTGTAGAAAGTACATCCTCTGTTCTGCTCTCTTGGTGAGAGCGCCAATGTTCAGCTCCCACTTGAGATGCTGGGTGATGGAGATCCCCAGGCAGCGGAAGGACTCTACAATGGCAACTGGGGAGTCACAGGGTGATGGAGTTGGCCGGGACTGGGTTCTTCCTGAAGTCATTAACCATCTCCACTGTCTTGAGGGCATTGAGCTCCAGATTATTCTGTTTCAGACCCAGACCATATCACAACTGAGGGCCTTGGCTCAGGGAAGTAACCTGCAATGGACTGGTATCCAGTCCAGGGGAAGTCATAGACTCTGACCTTGTTCACACTATGGCAGCCGGGATAAGTACCATCCCAATATGCATCAAGGCTTGTGTAGGACTTATTACCACTACAAGTAGAAAAGAAAAAGAGGAGCTTAATCCAAACACTGTCCACCAATTTGATAACCCAGAGCACTGGACAGTCTGGATTTTGTGTACAACCACTTAAAAGTCAAGGCTCACCAGGCAGACCTTTGCAGCTAGCACAGAGACACATCTGGGAGCGGAGAAACAGCCTTTTGGTGATTAAAAAAAGGTCTTTCAACTCAACAACTAGTATTCAGAAGTTACACCTTACTCAATTTTCATTAAACAAAAAGAAAAACATTACAGTCCCATCAATGGGCGCTTTTCTGTGGAAAATATCAGAGCACAGTGACTCTCAGAACAATGATCATCACTGTGATGGCATTGAAAAGAGCCTTGGGCAACCCATGAATACAAAAAGGCTTCTTGAATGCCCATTCTTACCCAGTCAGAAGAAGAGAGAAAGAAAAAATCTACAATATTACAATTCATTGTCAGCATTCACAAAAGGTCTTCTGGAGGCGTAAAGTCTGGCACAGAACTATAACTGTGTCTTTATAGCTCCTGAATTTTGAAGTCCCCAACAGAAACACACACAAATCACACTTTGTGTTTAAAAATTTTTCAACATTTCATGTATGTTAGGGTAGTGCAGGACATGTACAAGAATAGTGTGACAGCGGTGAGATGCGCAGTCAGAATGACAGACTCATTCAAGGTGGAGGTGGAATTACACCAAGGATCAGCTCTGAGTCCTTTCTTGTTTGCAGTGGTGATGGACAGGTTGACAGATGAGATCAGACAGGAGTCCCCATGGACTATGATGTTTGCAGATGACATTGTGATCTGTAGTGAGAGTAGAGAGCAAGTTGAGTCTAGTCTGGAGAAGTGGAGATATGCTTTGGAGAGAAGGGGAATGAAAGTCAGTAGAAGCAAGACTGAGTACATGTGTGTGAATGAGAGGGAGCCCAGTGGAATAGTGCAGTTACAAGGAGTAGAAGTGGTGAAGTAGATGAGTTTAAATATTTGGGGTCAACTGTTCAAAGTAATGGAGAGTGTGGTAGAGAGGTGAAGAAGAGAGTGCAGGCAGAGTGGAGTGGGTGGAGAAAGGTGGCAGGAGTGATTTGTGACTGAAGAATATCAGCAAGGGTGAAGGGGAAAGTTTACAAAACAGTAGTGAGACCAGCTATGTTGTATGGTTTACAGACAGTGGCACTAACAAAAAGACAGGAGGCAGAGCTGGAGGTGGCAGAGCGGAAGATGTTGAGGTTCTCTTTGGGAGAGACAAGAATGGACAAGATTAGGAATGAACATATCAGAGGGACAGCTCAGGTGGGACGGTTTGGAGACAAAGTCAGAGAGGCGAGATTGAGATGGTTTGGACATGTGCAGAGGAGGGACCCAGGTATATAGGGAGAAGGATGCTGAGGATGGAGCCACCAGGCAGGAGAAGAGGGAGACCAAAGAGGAGTTCATGGATGTGCTGAGAGAGGACATGCAGGTGGTTGGTGTGACAGAGGTAAGATACAGAGGACCGGGTGAGATGGAAACGATTGAACTGCTGTGGTGACCCCTAACGGGAACAGCGAAAGACAAAGAAGAAGAAGATATACAGTTAATTATTGTAGAATCAGTAACACATGAAAACACTGTCAGAGCAGGGTCACAAATTAACAGATACAACTACATCAATAAAGGACCCCAGAATCAATCTAAATAACTATGAATTGGTTGATGGCTCCATGTTAACATTATGAATTCATTTAACTTGTTTCACTGCTACTTCCATGTCTTCAACCTCTCATAAAAGTTCAAAGGTCGCTATGAGACTGACGCAGGAATGTTAACGTTGCAAGATTAAAAACAAATCAACATGCCTGAGTAGGCGGGATATGCCCCTTTCATTTTGGGTGTGGCTACCCAAGAAGACATAGCGCCTCCATATTGTAGGGCAGAAAACACAAACACAGAGCAAGCACTGGCAAGCCATAAAGGGCAGGTTATGGCTCAACGAAACAATGGTTAATGAATGCATGGTGTTTGGGTGTACAAATCGTGGAAATGCAGGCAAGAGATCACTAAGATTTTTTGGCATTCCGACAATCATTACATATCAAGGAGAAAGGATGCAGGAGCTTTCATGCTAGCGATGTGGATTGTGGTTTGCTCAGATCAATGGAGCAAAATGTCAACACTGACCCGAGCAAATGGCATTACAAAGTGTGCTCTGAGCATTTTATCTCAGGTAAGTGTTTTTGGTGGATAATGCTGAATTAAGTAAAGTAACATAAGATACAATATTATTTCGACTGTGAGCTCTGAAAACGGTGAAATTTGGCAATTTGTCCCACCATTTACCATTGCATTTTGCGGAAACCTATTTTATAGATTTTTTTTTTCTCTTCACCCATTGTGATCAAAAATTTTGAAAAGATTTAGTGTGTTCTAATAGCTTTAGAGATATCGGCCAACAGGGTACCGGTGAATCATGAACATCGAATTTCATCTAAATAACCGACAATATACACAACAGTTTATTGAAAACATTGGATGAAGTGATTTCAATCCACAGACTTCAATGGTGGTTGTGGGTTGATAATGCGATGAGGTAATGAGGTCGGGTCGACGCTTCCGTGATGCAATATGCGACTTACAACACATAACAAAAAGTGCCGATTTTTATTTTTCACACTTATTTAAGATGGTAATCTCTGTTGGGAATACAAAATTGAACACTGTCTGCAAAACTCATCGCTTTCAAAACTTTAAATATTTTTATGACAAAAAATAATGTCGAAACTCCAGTCACAAGCTTTTACATCATAAGAAACACTGGTATCAATTGCCTTCAGCTTCTCCTTGTAGCAAGCAAATGTTGCTTCATCCAAAGAATTGCTTAACGTGTGTGGGGCATCAAAACAGAGATGTTTACAGCATTTTAAAAAGATATTTTGAATGTTTCTGCTTTGGCTTTTGTCTGCAGCAGGTTCCCTAACAAAATAATGCTGTGCGATGCATCATTGGTAAGCATGCCCAGAATGGAACGGGGTCTATGCTGGTTAAGAACGGAAAAGTTATTTATGCTATGCTAACACTACCAGGCTTCTTCTTCGCTTCGCTTTCTGCTGTTTTATGTGTTGCTGCCCCCGGTGATAAATAAAAGGCAAGTAGTGTGGCATGACATCGCCACTTTTTTTGGAATGTGTTACAGGAATGGATGTATATTCAATGAAATGAAGATGAACATACAAAATATGAAATATCCTTGGTTCATACTCTCTGCACTGAAATAAAATTCAAAGTAAATTTAAGGATCACTGCGCTTTCATTTTGTTCTTACATTTTCCATGTCATCCCAACTATTTTACTTATTTGTGGCTGTAAATAGCAAAGTGTCAGAATCAAGCATACTCTACCCTGAAAGATGACACCTCATTTATGGCATGTTACGCCAAAAACACAGTCATAAATAACTGACAAAATACAATCCCTTTGTGGCTTGTGCTTAGATTTACCACCGCATCATTAGCCACACAAAAAAAACACGTGCTTTAGACTGTGCACCACAGATCATCCAGATGTGTCATTCCAGCAGTTCTCAAAGACTGCTCACGGAGACCTGAGAGAATGACAAGCATCCAGGATTCCATAAAGAAATATAGGAAGTACTAGAAATCTAAACCTTTGTCTTCCTGCAAAGATATCATCACACATCTCTGTTCAGTGTCCTTCCAGCTGTCCTTCAACCCAGCTCCCAGAGACATGATAGAGGTAACCTAGTCTTCAAACAAGTATGGCATCCCTGACAGACACAGAAATCAGAAGAAGTCAGAGTCCTCCTCTACTTTGTACAGCACTCACAGTACACATGTACAGCCTGGCTATCACGTCCAAGAACTTAGTAGGCTTCCCATGAATTGTCAGGACATCCTACAAAATAGCAAGATCAACAGAATCTTTTCAGAAACCCTTGTAGATTACAAAGAAGTCTTGTTGATATTCACGATTGCCTTCTCGGAGTACTTGCTCTGATCACAGAACAGCATGCAGCTGGCACTGAATACCACTGAGAATGACCCTTGCAAGTACCAGCACAGAGAACTGAGTAATGCCCCTGTGGTCTGCAATCCAGATCAAAATTCTTTCCGCTCTTCCTGCCACAGACTGTATATTTTGTGCATGTACACACTCACCTCGTATGCCCTGGGGCTGGTCAGACAACTTGCCAATGGTCCACAGTAGCTGGGTAGTGTAGAGGTGAGAGGTGGGCCACTGTGTGTCAGGATGGGCTTCAGATAACTGGACAGTCATTAAGGAGAACAAAATGTGGCTTTAAAATCAGTATGATTACAGCACAGAGAATATGAAATAAAATCATTCTCTGCATAAACTGTAAACACTCGATACGTTTCAACTTTAATAATGTCAAGAACATCTAATAGCAGGATATGTTGGAGTTTACATCAGGGGTGGATTGTCCATTGAGAGTACCAGGATTTTTCCTGGTGGGCCCATCAATAATGGGACCGATGACTGGCCTTTTTTTTTTTTTTTTTTTGCTGCATCTTGTCATAACAACTCTCCTGGCCCAGAGAGAGAGACATGCACCAGCCCTCAGCTGCAGCCTACAGACACAGCATAGTCCCAGTGACCTGTCTGTCAAAATATTAACCCAACTGTGGCCCTATGATAGGCTACAGAGGCCCAGGACCCTCACCTCTCTCATCCAATCACCTTTAATGATGAGCAATTCACTGTTTTGCAGTTGTGAATCTCGCGCCATCTCGCGGTCCGTGACTCATGCAAGAGGTCAGTTTCAGCAGAGTTCCAGTTCAGGGCACAATGTAAACAAACCTCGTAAAGTATGAACAACAAGACAGCAATGGGGCACGGCAGAAGTCCATCACAGGTGCTACACCTCCTCTAGATAACGCTCTCAACTTGGGAGAACGTTCCATCATCACAATCGCCTGTGAACTCGCTGGATGAACGCCATCCACATCCTCGCTAGCCATTGTTTACATGTCCTGTGAGACTCTGGAACTCTGCTGGCACCGTGATGCATTCTGGGAAGCGCAGGGTACCACCAGGAGGATTATAGGAGACATTAAAGTACTGAATGGGGAGAAAGTAAAAGTAAAATCCCCAGAGGTTTTCTCACACACCTGTTTCCCTGCCTCGATCAGCGTGGTATGTTGATGTTTTGCTTTGGTCACTAATTACATAGTTTATACAAAATACAAAGTCAATACACACCGTTTTGTGACTGTGTTCCCCCCCATATGTCTGCATATACAGTAATGGTAAATGCTACACTGACAGAACCATTTATTAACATTAATACACATATATGCAGTTTATTCTTGCAAGACAGAAGGTATGTAGTGTGTGAGTGAACGTGGTGTGTGTGTGACCCCCATCCGTCCTTCCCGATCAGCCTACAACATCCTACTCAAAGCCAACCGACAACTTCTATCGGGAAGGGCCGACCACCAAAACAACACGAAGACAGACAAGAACGAAAGACAAGTGATGAAGGCAATAACTGTGAAGTGAGACACTGAGGAGACGGGCCCCAACCATACAACATACCAGGACAAACAACCACACATGAACAAACTGACACCAACAGTCTGTTGTCTAATTAGTGAGCATCCATACCCTAATCTAGAACACCAGAGTCTTGATCCCCTTGAGAACACTAATAATCGAATTGTGGTCACAGCCACAAACACACAACCATCCACACACAGAGACCCAGATCACAGCTAAATATCTGATCACTACCGTGGCTGGTGTGTTGGGCCAAGACAAAAGTACAGAACCTTACCATATGATATGACCACTCTGACACGTCAGAAGCTACGCGGCCAACTGCACGCAACGACGGAAATGGGTCCAAGACGCAGGGCCCCAGGAGAAACCAGCGGAAGGGCAGCCCCCAGAGCCACTGTGGCAGTACCACACCACCCGGACCATGGCCCCTAAAAGGAGGACCGAGTGGCAGCGGGGATGGGGGAGCAAAGGAGGCACTGCAACCAAACCCAAAGTGCAGGCAGGGACCATCGAGCCATAAGAGGGCGTGGCCCAGCTCCCAGACAAGAGGCGAGACCCAATCCCCCGGGCCAGGAAGGACACCAGGCTTCCCCAACACCCAAGACTCCCCCAGCGCAGCCAGCAGGACCCCTCCAAATTTTATTTCTGTTTTATTTTTGTTTAGTGCCTCAGTGTGAAGTTCTGTTTGGCAAAGAAATGTCTATTCACAAGTTATATTAATGTTACAAGAGAAGCTAGCCAGGTCTGAGCAGTACAGGCCCAGGCTTTGCGTTCTCAGGGTGCAGGAGTACTTTGGGTCCCTAGGGTGAATAAAAAGTCTGTGGGTCACAGAGCTTTCTCTTATCATGCCCGTTCTGTGGAATGATCTCCCTGCATCAATAAAACAGTCAGATTTTGTACTTTCAAGTCCAGACTTAAGACGCACTTATTTTCCCTTTTGTATGGCTAGCATACTGGCATAGTATGTAACTTTGCTTTTTACCCTGTTTATACCTTTGTTTTTAATTTTACTTGTAGTTTCACTGTGCTTGACTAGATGACAGATTAAAACAACTGTATTATGGAGACTCTCTGCCTTCACTGTTGACATCAAGGGCCACATACAGCGAAGCTCCTGCTGCCATGGAGGTGGCACAGGAGCAGGGGGAGATTGGCAGTGGTGGCAATGATAGCAGGAGCGTGCCAGCATCGTGTGGATAAACAGTTATTCATATGAATGTTTAGCCTTTCACATAAATGAAAACACCCCCCTCCACCCCATTTCCTGTTGCACCTACGGGTCTAACGGATATCGTTCAGTACATTAGTGTTATTCAGGGCTTGTGTGTTTATATGTACTTCAACGGGATGCGCGTTGGCACAGTATCTGTACGCGGATTGCAGTGGTGGACCAGTCTGGACCAAAAAGTCCAGGGCTGAATTTTAGCCCAGTCCAGCCCTGGTTTACATCTCTGTAAAACTCTGTGAGCAGGCTGAAGTCATTTTGTTATTCATGGCAGCTGTGCACCACAGTGAACAAGTCAACTGGTGTCACAGACCAAATGGTCCGCCCCCCCCAAAAAAAAAAAAAAAAAATCGGTCCATCTTTTGTATCTGGGCATGCATCATTTCAGACCACAGCAGCACGTCTGCGATGGAGTCTCTTTACCCAAAGCAATCAAATGGATTAATGGGATTTATTAACCATCAGATGATAAAGGTAAAACCTCTTAAATCATTTTAAAGTAAGTTTTAAGCAGAAACGAGGCAAAATTCTGTGATGCTCTGAAATGTCTGATGCACAATGAAGGGATCAGCTAGCAGCTCGTTTAGCCGTGGCGCTCTGATCGCTCCCCACAACCTTTTATGATTAAATAATGCTGAATTTGTTGTGTGTTGGGGGGAGGCGTGGCTGGCTGTTTTGGTGTTCTTTTCTTTTCTTTGCTCTCCAGGTGGCATGAGGGCTGATTTGTCTGTGGAGAGGGTGCTGGCTGAAGAGTCCTCGCCCTTATTAGCGTCATGTGGAACACCTGTGGCAGGGGCTCACGTGCGGCCTTGAAGACTTGCAGCTGAAGCAGATAATTGGATGGCGTTCTGCATATAAGTCATGTGTGATTTGAGCAGAACTGCCGGGAACTCGACCTTGTGACGTTCGTTTGTGAGACGCTGAGGACCGCGCCTGGGTTTGACATATCGAGCCCGTGAAGCAGGGAAGGGTGAGGACACATGCTGTCAGCACACGCTAAAGGTAATTAAGTGATTAAGTAATTGTTGATAGTATCTTGGTGTTTTGTTACACAGTAAACTGAGATTGTGAAGAGAATTGTGTAGCTTGCTTCTCACTGCGGTGGCTTGTTGGATAAGTGATCCTCCACTTGTTGTGAGAGGCTGCTCATTTGTATAAAGTTAAAGAGAAACATTGACCTGAGTGTGTTGCTGATAGCGTGTGTTATGCGAAAGATAGAATTATATCTGCTGACTCACCTCACCTTCTCTTTGCTCCACAGAGAATCGGTTCGTCGTGTCCACCTGGGGGGTGTTTGGCGGTGGTAGTGAGTCCAGGAGCGCCGGGCTTTAATCCTTGCGGGCGCTGGAGAACGTGCCACTTATCACTCCACCAGAGGGACGCTTTTTATGTTTTACATTTGTAAGCACAGGTGAAAAATAAATTGTTTCTGTTGGGAACCGCCTTTTGGTTATTTTTACCGCTGGGTTCTGTCAGACGCAGGTCCGCTCCTCAACCCGCGTCGACACATAACAGAATTTATGTGGAAATAATTGTTGTACAAAAACTTCAGATACCTGTTGCTGAGACAGATGATGACTGGTGTGCAGTTTGAAGCAGAAACAAGGTGATATAATCTGTGAACCGCGCCATCGGGGGACCGATTTTTAGGGGGACCGCTCGGTCTGCGACACCGGCTTCTACGTTTCAATGTGGGAAAACTCTGCTTTTCAGTTGGCTTTTAAAGAGTTGGAAGTATTGATTTATAATCTGGCATATCATTTTTTTAAAAGATATGTTGACTGGAGTGAGAAGACTTTTTTTTAACCACCAACAGCTACACAGCAAAGCGTGGCTCTCAACAGCAGCACCATGTACAGTGGAAAAAGTAGCTGTCACTCACAAAATAGCTGTCTGCAATGTTCAAAGCTCTGCCAAGTACATTAAAGTGGCATGTGTATAAACACAGTGAAGACCAGAGGTATATGGACAGTGATTTTTACGGTTCAGGAAGTTTGACAAAAATACCGCAATCAACATTTTGGAATTACAGCCATGTTGTATACATAACCCCTGCATTTCAGAGGCCATAAATAACCGGACAAACAAAAATAAGGATTCCTGTTAATACAAACTTGAAAAAGGAGTTGGTTACTGCATGGCATGAAGTGGATGACAAAGTACAGCAACCACTGTGGAGGACACCAGTCCGACAAGTGTTACTTTCCCAGCCAAGGGCAGTACCCATTTTTACAGGTGCATAGACTCAGACAATGCAGAGGAAGCAAGGACACAAGCAGGTAGCATAAGTAAAATTCAAACCCAGATATACATACTGGTTTAACGGCTTGAATGGAAACACACCATCATCAGAGTGAGTCTGTTCAAGTGAGACCTCATTTAAAAGTGCAATGTCCTTCTAAGTGATGTGTTTCAATACCATGCAAACAAAAAGCATACATCCTAAAACACTCTGTAGTTTTAACCAGACCCCTCCCCCAAACCTGAGGCACATACTAGTGGAGGAACTATTATTTCATACCAGCGCTTGTGTTCACACAAGCATCTGAGTGTGTACAGAGTGCATCACTGTGTGGTCTGGCAGCTGCTGCTCACAAGACCAAAAACTCTGCAGCATGCAGTTAGAAGTGTCTGCCAATTATACACAGGCCATACCTCACTCAGTACATTTATCTCACATGATGTCAAAGAAGGCCGGTGCAATTACAACAATCCACCTCAACCCTGCACAAAGAACTGTCTCTATTACAGTCTGACAGATCTCACACAGTCTGCATACAGTAACCAGTGAAACAGTCTGTACTGTCCTTTGTTCATATATTACTGTCTGCAGTTTTTGATTAGTCCTGTGCAACAACAACTTCTTTCGGCTGCTCCTGTTAGTTGTCGCCACAGCAGATCATTCATTTCCATCTCACCCTGTCCTCTGTATCTTCCTCTGTCACACCAACCACCTGCAAGTCCTCCCTCAGCACATCCATAAACCTCCTCTTTGGCCTCCCTCTTCTCCTAATGCCTTGTGACTTCATCCTCAGCATCCTTTTCCCTATATATCCTGGGTCCCTCCTCTGCACATGTCCAAACCATCTCAATCTCATCTCTCTAACTTTGTCTCCAAAGTGTCCCACCTGATCTGTCCCTTTGATATATTAATTCCTAATCTTGTCCATTCTCATTACGCCCAAAGAAAATAGCAACATCTTCAGCTCTACCACCTCCAGCTCTGCCTCTTGTCTTTTCATTAGTGCCACTGTCTCTAAGCCGTACAGCATAGCTGGTCTCACTACTGTCTTGTAAATTTTCCCCTTCACTCTTGCAAATATTCTTCGGTCACAAATCACTCCTGCCACCTTTCTCCACCCACTTCACTCTGCCTGCACTCTTCTTCACCTCTCTACCACACTCTCCATTACTTTGAACAATTGACTCCATGTATTTAAACTCATCTACTTTCACCACTTCTACTCCTTGTAACTGCACTATTCCACTGGGCTCCCTCTCATTCAAACACATTTCAGTCTTCCTCTTACTGACTTTCATTCCCCTGCTCTCCAGAGCATATCTCCATCTTTCCAGGCTAGATTCACCTGCTATCTACTCTCACTACAGATCACAATGTCATCTGCAAACATCATAGTCCATGGAGACTCCTGTCATCAGTCAACCTGTTCATCACCATTGTGAACAAGAAAGGACTCTGTCGTTCCTACTGCACATCTCACCGCTGTCATGCTATCCTTGTACATGTCCTGCACTACACCCACATACCCATCTACCACTCCAGACTTCCTCATGCAACACCACAACTCTTCTCTTGCACCCCATCACAAGCTTTCTCCAAATCCACATCACACAATGTAACTCTTTCTGGCCTTCTCTATACCTCTCCATCAGTCTTCTCAGAGTAAACATTGCATCTGTAGTGCTCTTTCTTGACATGAAATCATACTCACAGATCTTCATCTGTTTTCTAAGCCTAGCTTCTACTACTCTTTCCCATAACTTCATGCTGTGGCTGGCAACTTTCTGCCTCTGTAGTTACTGCAGCTCTGCACATCACCCATGTTCTTAAAAATAAGAACCGGCACACTTCAATCAATCAATCAATCAACTTTTTTCTTATATAGCGCCAAATCACAACAAACAGTTGCCCCAAGGCGCTCCATATTGCAAGGCAAGGCCATACAATAACCATGAAAAACCCCAACGGTCAAAACGACCCCCTATGAGCAAGCACTTGGCCACAGTGGGAAGGAAAAACTCCCTTTTAACAGGAAGAAACCTCCAGCAGAACCAGGCTCAGGGAGGGGCAGTCTTCTGCTGAGACTGGTTGGGGCTGAGGGAAAGAACCAGGAAAAAGACATGCCGAGAAGGGGGGCAGAGATCGATCACTAATGATTAAATGCAGAGTGATGCATACGGAGCAAAAAAAGAAAGAAACAGTGCATCATGGGAACCCCCCACAGTCTACGTCTAAAGCAACATAACCAAGGGATGGTCCAGGGTCACCCGATCCAGCCCTAACTATAAGCCTTAGCGAAAAGGAAAGTTTTAAGCCTAATCTTAAAAGTAGAGAGGGTATCTGTCTCCCTGATCTGAATTGGGAGCTGGTTCCACAGGAGAGGAGCCTGAAAGCTGAAGGCTCTGCCTCCCATTCTACTCTTACAAACCCTAGAAACCACAAGTAAGCCCGCAGTCTGAGAGCGAAGCGCTCTAATGGGGTAATATGGTACTACGAGGTCCCTAAGATAAGATGGGACCTGATTATTCAAAACCTTATAAGTAAGAAGAAGAATTTTAAATTCTATTCTAGAATTAACAGGAAGCCAATGAAGAGAGGCCAACACGGGTGAGATATGCTCTCTCCTGCTAGTCCCTGTCAGTACTCTTCATCTCCACTTCTCAGACATGATCCCACTTTCCAAGATTTTATTAAACAAACTGGTACAAAACTCTTCTGCCATCTCTCCTAGACATATCCACACCTCCACTGGAATGCTATCTGGATCTACTGCTTTTCCACTCTTCATAGCTGCCCTCACTTCATGCTTACTAATGTTTACTCACTTCACACTTACTAATCTCTTGCACTTCCTGATTTACTCTCTCTACATCATCCACCCTTCTCTCTCTTTTCCTGTGCAACTACCTATATTATACAATATACACAATGCATCCACACTCACATGCACAATAAGAAACAAACATTTTCAGGAAACAGATTAGCACCCAACATTAGTTGGTACAAATCAGTCAACCATCAAAACATTTGGATGGGGCAAAATGAATGTAATTAGTGTCAATTTAATAAAATAATGCAATGCTAAAATACCCTTGGCCATATGAGCATCATGTTCTTTATAATATGCACTTGTTTAATTAATTATTAAGATCCTACTATCTTGCGTACAATTTGTACATGTTCAAATCAAATCATTATTTATTATTTGTTCATGTTGTGCAAATCAAGGAATATTTGTAGATCATCCTGCAGGTATTCAGACAAATTTAACTCTCTAGGAAGTTAGCAAAAGTTAGCGTGCAAGCTAACATCTGCAAAATGTCTTGTAAATGACTCTAGATGTGTTATCAGGTTACAGAAACAGCATTTTTAGTTTTAGAAGTGTTTATTTCTCACTAGCTTTTACATATCAAAAACAAAGGTGTTAGCAAGTACCTACACCAGGAAGTGACGTCACCATGCTAACCTTCGCAAAATGTCTTGTAAATAAGTTCAGAGGTGTTGTTCTAAAATCTCCTGGTAGACAGCTGTGTTGGTTTTGGGCTTGATAAAATGCAGTGGACCAACACCACAAGATGACATTTCATCCCAAATCATCACTGACTGTGGAAACTTCAAAAGGGACTTCAAGCAACTCAGATTCTGTGCCTCTCCACTCTTTCTCCAGACTCTGGGGCCTTGATTTCCAAATGAAATTCAAAATCTACTTTCATCTAAAAACAGAACTTTGCACCGATGAACAACAGTCCAATTCTTTTTGTCCTTAGCCCAGGTAAGATGCTTCCGACATTGTCACTGGTTCAGAAGTGGCTTGACACTCAAGTTCTTGAATAGACTTTGCTTGATGGTTGCAGCCATCCCTGATCCTTATGCATATTTTCCCAATCACACTTCTCTTGTCCAATCAGCTTTCCATAAATATGCTATATTACAGCACTTGTGAACATCCAACCCTTTTAGCAATGACCTTCTGTGGGTTACCCTCATTGTGGATGGTGTCATCGAGTGTCTTCTGGACCATTGTCCAGTCAGCAGTCTAACACCAGCAGGTGATTTCACTGACAAACTCATCTGCACAAATTGATGTTAAGCCGCTTTCACACCGGACCTGCTTTGAGTTGCTTCCTGTGGCGCCATGACGATGCAGGAATATCTGCATCAGGTGCACGCAGCAGGGGGCAGAGAGGAGGTGAGGATGCAGCCTGCAGGTTCTCTGCACAGACAGAGCCAAACTGTGCACTCTGATTTCACTTCTAGTTTATATTTGTTCTTGTGCAGGGCTGCGCTCTGAGTTCTGTTATAGTTTATCTTTCTTCCTGTAACTGCGAGATGTGCGCGCGGACGAACCGTCCGTGAGTAAATGTGGAGATGTCTGGAGTTATACTTGATGTGGACATGTCCTGTCTCTGGCAATTAGTCTGTGAGCAGGACTTATGTCTTTTTTTTTTTTTTAAACACAGTGATGAGAGAGTTTGGGGGAAGAGTGAGAAACTGCCTGCAGCCAGACAGTTTTTTTTCCTTTCTTTTAATTGTTCACATGTGTGCGCGTGAATGAACCGTCCGTGAGTGGACTGGAGATGTCCGGACTTTTTACTGGATGTAGACATGTCCTGTCTCTGGCGATCAGTCTGTGAGCAGGACTTATGGATTTTATTTCAACACTTTTGTGAGAGAAGAGTGAGAAGCTTCAATCAGCATTTTTTTTCTGTGCTCTTTTTTGAGCGTGTAGTTTTTACTGCATTGTGTACACGGTATAAAAACAATCCTGTGTTATTTATACTGCGGGAACAATGGAACACAGTAGGAATCATAAATTGGCGTCGGGTAACGTTGTCTTGTGAGTCTGTGGCTTCCAGTCACGCCGAGTACCGTCCTGTTGCTCTGACTTGCGCTGAAACCACTTAATTCTGCATCATGCACAGGACGCAAACAAAAATTAAGCATGTTTAATTTTTGGCGTCCGATTTGCTTTGTCCTTTGCGTCCCTCGCGCTGTTGTGGTGCTGAGCTGCATTGTCTCGGCACTAGGTTGTTTCCACGTGGCGTTGTCATGACGACACACAACGCAACCGGGAGCAGCCCGGGTGTGAAAGGGGCTTTAATCAGGGAAATCAACTGCTAGAGACAGTTGCTGCAAAGAAAACCTGCACCCTCTTGGCCCTTTCTGGAATGTCTTGGACACCAGTGTGCTGGAACTTTGACTAGCAAGGTCCCAGCAAGGTCAGATTTTAAGGTTTTGTTATTAACATACAAAATCCTTCATGAACTAGCACCTCCCTATCTGGCTGCCCAAATTAAACCTTATGTACCGGCCTGTCTTCTGCATTCTCAGGATGCAGGATTACTGTTTCTTCTTAAGCATAAAAAGAAAACAGTAGGCCACAGTGCTTTCCCTTATTGCCCAGCTGTTCTGTGGAACAATCTGTCTGCTGAGATAAAACAGTCTGATTCTCTGGAGTCATTCACATCCAGATTAAAGACCCGTTTATCTTCTGTTTTGCATGACTACCACATTTGTGTTGTACCTAACCATATTTTCCCTTTTGTTAATATGTGCCAACGATGAAGTGGGTCTCAGCCTCATATCTAAATTCTGGGTTACTGAAACAAAGGGCCAATTGCCAGTGACCACCGTAGTATCCTCTCTGTTATTCTATTGGTTTACTGCTGGGAATTAGTGCTTTACAGTAGTGTTCGGAATAATAGTAGTGCTATATGACTAAAAAGATTAATCCAGGTTTTGAGTATATTTCTTATTGTTACATGGGAAACAAGGTACCAGTAGATTCAGTAGATTCTCACAAATCCAACAAGACCAAGCATTCATGATATGCACACTTAAGGCTATGAAATTGGGCTATTATTAAAAAGAAAAAGCAGAAAAGGGGGTGTTCACAATAATAGTAGTGTGGCATTCAGTAAGTGTGTTCGTCAATTTTGTGGAACAAACAGGTGTGAATCAGGTGTCCCCTATTTAAGGATGAAGCCAGCACCTGTTGAACATGCTTTTCTCTTTGAAAGCCTGAGGAAAATGGGATGTTCAAGACATGGTTCAGAAGAACAGTGTACTTTGATTAAAAAGTTGATTGGAGAGAGGAAAACTTATACGCAGGTGCAAAAAATTATAGGCTGTTCATCTACAATGATCTCCAATGCTTTAAAATGGACAAAAAACCAGACGCGTGGAAGAAAACGGAAAACAACCATCAAAATGGATAGAAGAATAACCAGAATGGCAAAGGCTCACCCACTGATCAGCTCCAGGATGATCAAAGACAGTCTGGAGTTACCTGTAAGTGCTGTGACAGTTAGAAGACGCCTGTGTGAAGCTAATGTATTTGCAAGAATCCCCCACAAAGTCCCTCTGTTAAATAAAAGACATGCAGAAGAGGTTACAATTTGCCAAAGAACACAACTGGCCTAAAGAGAAATGGAGGAATATTTTGTGGACTGATGAGTAAAATTGTTCTTTTTGGGTCCAAGGGCTGCAGACAGTTTGTGAGACAACCCCCAAACTCTGAATTCAAGCCACAGTTCATAGTGAAGACAGTGAAGCATGGTCGTGCAAGCATCACGATATGGGCATGTTTCTCCTACTATGGTGTTGGGACTATATATCGCATACCAGGTACCACGGATCAGTTTGGATATGTCAAAATACTTGAAGAGGTCATGTTGCCTTATGCTGAAGAGGGCATGCCTTTGAAATGGGTGTTTCAACAAGACAATGACCCCAAGCACACTAGTAAACGAGCAAAATCTTGGTTCCAAACCAACAAAATTAATGCCTCGCAGATCTGAAGAAATCATGAAAAACTGTGGTTATACAAATAAATACTAGTTTAGTGATTCACAGGATTGCTAAAAAAGCAGTTTGAACATAATAGTTTTGACTTTGCAGTGTCAACAGCAGATGCTACTATTATTGTGAACATCCCCTTTTCTACTTTTTTTAACTAATGGCCCAATTTCATAGCCTTAAGAGTGTGCATATCATGAATGCTTGGTCTTGTTGGATTTGTGAGAATCTACTGAATCTACTGGTACCTTGTTTCCCATGTAACAATAAGAAATATACTCAAAACCTGGATTAATCTTTTTAGTCACATAGCACTACTATTATTCTGAACAATACTGTATGTGCAGTTAGTTCCAGGCCGAGTGATTCTGCTCTCCCTCTCTCTGTTCTGAGGTGCTGTTGTCACTGGGCAGGTGTACAGTTTTGGTGTCACCTGCTAGACCCGTGGTCGAAGAACCAGCTGCATACTTATCCATGACTCCTGCGTTAAGGATGCTAAAAGGGACACTTAAAATAACGTACAATTGGACTGTTGAATTTGCTTAGCATTTTTTGATGATTGTTTGTACTTTGGTTATTTGACGTGTTACTGTTAGAATGACCTAAGCAGTGGCTCACCCCTCTGCGTCTGATCTGCTTGAGGTTTCTTACTCAAAAAACAAACTCTCTAACTTTTCCTTCGGGGCTATTGAGGTTATGGCCGGTCCCACGGCCATTCGACAATTCCTGAACGAAGGGAAAAAAGTAAAAAAAAAAGTCAAGTCATGAGAAAAGGTTCGAAGAGCTTTATCACTGAATAGTGCAAAAGGAACAAAAGAAGAACAAAATAAACCGAGGCTAACGTTGATCTACACGCTTTAAATGAAACGTGCCGTGGAGTCACTGCTGATAGCGCGTGTGTCTGCATCTCTGCATTCCAGGACCGGCGCTGAAATGGGGCTCATAGCACCTGAGCCCTGGAGAAAACTGCAAAACGAAGTGCGTGATCCGACCCATTGTGGAGATCTGTGCGCACATCGGTGATCCACCTGGCTCTGGTTCCTCGTTCAGAACAAAAGAGGGACATCGCCTCATCAGAATCCTCACTATCTGGTTCAGACTGACAACACGCTGCACGGTCAATCTTGCTCCAATTAAAAAATAAATAAAATAAAATAAAATGCGGGTTTGCCGTGGTGGTTGCTATTTTGTTGTATTACGTTACTAAGCCATATAGATTTAAACAGAAAACTGTCAAAAGGGATAATAAATATAAGTAAGTGTAAAGATGTAGAGAATATATGAGAGCAGCAAACTGATCAGTCCGTGTGAACATCGCGCATTGACTCCCCATGTGCGGTTATTTCCACCAGCTGCCACTAATCCACAACGTGAATTCTGCCTTCCAGAACAGCTCTCATATAATCATCTGAATCATCTACCTGTTGCCACATGTACATAAGGGTTGGACTACCATTCCTACACTCATATTGTTATATTTAATAAAAAATAATAAGTGCACGCAGGAGGTGATGGCTCCTGTTGACGCTGCGTTCAAGTACTGTCAGAAATTATACAACTTTTTTGTTGTTTCAAATTCAGCAGTTGCTTGTAGCAGGAGCATGGTTTTCATTTTATTTTTAGTAAAATAATTCATTGTATCCACACAAAAGATTAATTCTGGCCTATATAATGTGCCTGAGCCCAGTGAAGTTGACCCCCCACCCAGATAAAAAAAACCCAAGTAAATGGTGAGTTTGTAATTCTCAAGAAAACCAAAACCAAACACAGACACTACTTGTATCATTTCAGTCTGGAGTATCTAACCTTCTGAAACACCCAACAAAAAATAAACTTTTTCATGATATTCGATTTTTTTAAGATGCACCTGTACAGGAGAATTTGTCCAAAGACAGCAGGAGAGGAGAAAGGTTAGAAGAGTGGAAGTCTGGACTTTGAATGTTGGCAGTATGACTGGTAAAGGGAGGGCTTTGGCTGATATGATGAGAGGAGACACATTGAAAAAAATTCCAACAGAATTTATGTTAGTGGGATATCGACCAGAAAAACCTGCTCTATAACATATCAAAAGTTTACCTAAATAAACATGGTAAAAATAGGTCAATGGGGGGCATCTTTAAAGATGGCTGCCCGTATCTTGTTTCTTGGCAACCCAATGTTGCTTAGTTTTTTCTGATAACTGTTCAACATGAAGCAAGATACCCAGATAAAACCAACTTTATTCTTATGAAATAAACACAGGCTGCATATTATACCCATGATGTGTTATTTTTTTGGCACAGTTCTTCACAATTATCCTGATGATTAAAAATTCTAAATAATTTTGGTAATTATCACTTGTGGCCCACTTGGAATAACATTTAAACTTTCTAAATAAAGTAAAATGTAAGTAAAGAGACCTTGTGGACGGGAAGTAAGGCCAGAAGCATCTGAGGTAGTTTCAAGTTGTATCATGGTGTGGACGGGATGAGAAATGGTGTTAGGGTAATTTTAAAGGATGACTATGTTAAGAGTCTGCTAGAGGTTAAACCAATGTCTGACAGGGTGATGAGTGTGAAGTTGGAAATTGAAGGGACAATGATAAATGCCATAAGTGTATATCCCCCACAGGTTGTGAGATGAAGGAGAAAGAAGATTTCTGGAGTGACTTCGATAAGATGGTGGGCAGCATACCCAAGCATGACAAAGTGGTGATTGGAGTAGATTTCAGTGGGCATGCTGGTGAAGGGAACAGAGGTGACGAGGATGTAATGGGTAGATATGGTGTCAAGGAAAAGAGTGATGTAGGGCAGATGGTCGTAGATTTTGCAAAAAGGATGGAAATGGTGATGGTAAACACTTTAAGAAAAAGAGGAGCACAGGGTGACATAAGAGAGGAGGAAGGGGCACACAGGTGGACTACATTCTTTGTAGAAGATGCAACCTAAAAGAAATGGAGAACTGTAAGCTGGTGGCAGAGCAGAGTGCAGCAAGGCAGCATTGGATGGTGGTCTGTAGGATGACTTTAGAGGTGTAGAAGAGGAAGCGAGTGAGAAGTCAAAGGATCAGATGGTGGAAGCTGAAGAAGCAAGACTGTTGTGTGAAGTTCAGGGAGGAGGTGGGACACCACTGGATGGAGGTGAAGTGATATAGGACAATTGGAAAAGGACTGCAGATGTGGTGAGGGAGACAGCTAGGAAGGTGCTAGGTGTGACATCTGGATAGTGGAAGAAAGACCAGAAGACTTGGTGGTGGAATGAAGATGTTCTGGGAAGTATAACAAGAAAGGAGGTTGGAGAAAAAGAATTGCGCTCGTGTTTTCCAACATGAGCACAACACGAATGTGGAGTGCATGTGCTCTTGTGCACGAATGTGCTGACTGCTGTAAGAATGCTGTACGAGGTGTTCGAGTGCAGCCTGAATTTGCATGACTGTTGTTCGAATCCTCATTCGTACAGCATTCGGGCTCATTCGTGCTCTAGTGCAACGGGGATATAAATAAGCTATCACAAGAATAACCCGCTCACATTGAAAAAGAAAGATAACATGAAAATATCAAAAGATATAACCAGAGGAGTGTTTGGCAGAGGTATGCACACTCTGAGTGCTGGTTTCATAACATTCAAGAGCACATTCTGTTGCCCCAAACACAAAGACAAGTTTACAAAAATACACCACGAACCCTGCTTGCTCCAAGGCCTTATGTCATATGTTTATCTCTCCTCCATTCTGATGAGTCTGTCATGTGCCGCTAGTGGAAAAAAATATTCTTCACTGTCACACAAACACACACACAGATGTTCCGAAGCAGCAACACAATCAGCCAACTGGGGAAACAATAATTCAGCACAGCAGAGTGTGCTGCAAGGTGAACAGACATCAAGAATAAGGTGCTACACTTACACCAATGTGTTTTTGCAGCTGAAATAAGCGGGACAAACATTTTATAGCAACAGCTGATCTGTCATATGGCACATAAATAGGATCGAGATAATGACAGAGAATATGATGACGCTAAGCTATCTATATTATAATAGCCAAGTGGCCTGTGTGTGAGTGCGTGCATATGGCTTTGATCACGGAGAAACTGGGGAGAGCTGACATTTGCCGTTTGGTATGTTTATGTATTTTGGGTTAAGGATGCATGCTGTGAAAATGGAAAGTTGACAGGACTAATATTTTTGGAGAAATTAGGGATATTAACCAACAACAGTGAACAATGCTGGAATGCGCCATGGGAGTTTGCAGTTTTGGGGTTTTTAAATGTTATTGTGGTTCATGTTAGTTTATCAGTGTTAGCAGTGTTGCCACAGTTACCTCATCTTTAAATGTTGACAGCACTGTTACTGTAAAACTTAGTCTCTTACCTACATTGTTAAGAAATGTAACTATTACATTTTTTTCTAACATTTAAATTCTTTCTAAACATTTCAGTTGCTGAAAATAGTTTTATTATTTTTATTATCATTATTATTATTAAGTAGTATTAGTAATGGTATGAAAAAAATGTCATCAAAAGTGGACCTTTAATTTAGGGCTGTTGTGGAGAGCCCCACCCCCCACCCATGCTCCCTTCCCACATGGATTTGCCCCTGGCTTGCCGTTTGAGCAGCAAGAATGGATAACGTTTATTTACACAGACAACACGACAGGACTGACAGGTAAGAAGGTTTTATCAGCATTTTTACGTTGTGTCATCCTCAGAAAGAATCTCAGGTGCATTTGGGTGGAAAAAAAGCGTTAGTATTTGCGAGTCATGGATCAGCTGTTTTTAACGAGGACATGCACAGCGCAGCACAGAGTTTTAAAGAAAAAGAAAAGCGTAAAAATGTCTTTGTAAAACCATAGCTCTGAGCATCACTGCACTGGAACTGAGCTGCAAAGTTCAGACCTCTCACTGCATCTCATCGGGACACCTGTTTTAAAGGTGCCAACAACCCACAATACAAAAAACAAAACAAAAAAAAAAAACAGTAATACACAGTGACTCAGAAGTAACTTTAATCTCATTACTGATTTGCAAAGATTAATGCGTTAGATTACTTGTTACTGAAAAAAGCAGTCAGATTAGAGTAATGCGTTACAAAGCAATGCATTACCGGCATCACTGGTTGTTAATGTTATCGATTTATTGCCTTTTTGTAGTTCAACTGGTTTAGTCAGTTTAGTTAAGTGTCATGTTGTGAAGACTTCTCAACATGAGTGAAAAGTGTAGTGCGTTTGATGTCTTCCACCACTGTCTCTGTTTAGGTATGTAAAAATAGAAGCACCTACTTGCGGCAGAATGCAGAAAAGACAAAAAAAAAACTGTGGATAATTTAAATCGCAGACAAACTAGGGAGAGCTGACATTTACAGTTTGGTATGCTTTTGTATTTTGAGTCATAGGTGATAGGACTAATATTTTTGAACAAATTCTGGATTTTAGCTAACAACATTGAACAATGGACGTTGCTAACTACATTCTGGACTCACATGCCCTTCCATCAGGGAGCGGTAAATCATCTTTATATTAAAAGCGTGAGTGCTAATATACTTGTAAATATGTTAAAAATACATGGATAAAGCCCCTTTCACACAGGGGCAAATGTAGAATTGCATATTGTGGCGTACTGTCTACGCTGTTATGCAGATCTATGCCAAGTTTAAGCAGCTCTACGCCGAGTTTTTGCTCCCTACGCAGCAGTATGCTGAGGTCTACACGCAGAGAACACAAAAAATTAAACCCGTTTAATTTTTTTCTGCGCAAAGCTCTGGATGCAGAAAGCAGTTTTTAAACAGGTCTGCGCAACACTGCACTACTGTACACATCCAAAAACTGAGTGTGAATTTATGAAAATTTGTTCAATGTTAAAGATAGGGATTTTGCCAATTTTTCAAGACTTTTTCTGACTTTGACCTTGAAAATTTAATCAGTTCTTCCCTATCAAGATATGTAAAAAAAATTCATAATGATATATGAAAAATTGTGGGCTCCAGGATGTTCATAAACAAAGAAACAAACAGGGGTGAAAATATAACCTCCATCCAACTTCATTGGTGGAGGGAATTACAACAAAACACTCAACAGGAGTCATCTGGACTGGAAATTATAGGACACAAAGGATACTTGTGGTCAAAAGTGTACCACAGCCTGAAAAGCCACGCACTCTCCTGTTTGGTTTTACTGTGTTCTTCTGCCTGGGCACCATCCTGCAGAAACACACACACATAAAATGTTCTTATCTGCAAAATTTGCTGCATAAACATCAGTTGTGAAATACATCAGTGTGCGGCAGCTCGCTTGTGATCACTGTCAGAACATATCTGCATTAAATGCAGTATATGCGCTGATTTTTTTCTGCACCGCCGTGAGTTACAGTAACGCAAAACCTCCCACCCCCCACAAACCTAATCCAAGCCCTGCAGTCACAGCAGTCTGTCGATATTAAAGACACTAGTCAGTGGGGTGCAGCTTAATGGGATAACTATCCACCAGCACCGACAACACAGTAATGGGGCTATTCCACATTCCGCCATTCCTTCCCGTTTGATCCTGAATAGCAAATCGGGGCGCATTTTGAAGCATCACAGTAACTTCTCGATCCATCTTTGTCAATCCTGAACAAACCTGGTATAAGGCCATCATCATCACCAGTTTTAAAATCTGGGTCAAATTTTCAAACCGTTTAAATTTCATCCCGATTCGCAAATTTGTCACCAAATGTGTAGTTAACTTCAGGGAGTTCATAGTCTTAGATCATGTTTGAAGATCTTTAAACGAGGTATTCCACCCGAGTACAGCTTGAAACTTGCTTGATCGCGCACCATCGGGGTAAAAATCTGAAGCAAAAGCAGCGTTTGTTGCGGTTCTGGCTGAGAAAGCAACTCCGTACTTTTGTTTTCAGGCAGGTTGCCAGGTATGCACTTTATAAGCCAGCCTGTTAGGAGGCAAGCCGGATTAAGCCATTTCATTCAGTTTTTGCAATTTTCTGGGATAATGGGCGATCGTAGTGGAACGGTGCCCTGTGGAATAGGGCTGGTAGTCAGTTACTTACTAATCCCACACCCCAAAAACTATGTGATAATTTATCATACTACAAACACACACGAACAATCTGCAGTCTTTTCAGCTCACCTTCATTGAGCACTGAAACAGTTATTTAGATGTTGCCAAACTGATTTATCCAGATCAACAAAACTCAGCCACAAAGACGAAAGGTTTTAGATTTTAGACATCGCTACACTGACATGACAGCTCTGATTACTAAGGGGCCCATTTTAAATACAATGCTAGCCAATGATCGTGAGCATCAATTAAAGTCAATGTGATGCATGTCCACAATTTACGAGATAGTAAATAAAATTAAATAAGTTTGTCGCTTAGTTATTTTGGATAAAATGTTTGTGGAAAGAAGACGTTTAATTGGCTTACATGAACTGTGAGGCAACGTGTTGGGGAAAATGGGCTGCTCATCCACGGTGATTGCAATTTTCCTCAAACTAAAGCCGACTGTCTGCACATACTCACGAAGCTCTAACATGTTGTGGTAGTTGCTCAAACTCTATTGTCAGGTCCAAATACAGTATATGGCCCTAACTGTATATAACCATTGACCATGCTAGTGCACGTTACAGACCCTGCACTGACTCTTAGCTGTTCACTGACTTATGTTTTTTCAAAGTGTAATATTTTGAAACATTTAGGTGCCATTTTACAACCCCAGGAACAAGTTCTGAAATACAGGTGTTGCAAGGCTTGGAAATGTTCTAGAATACTAGTCTCTCATCACTAATCTTCAGTAAGGATTTGGTGTCATCCCAAGCCACACATTCTATCTGTTCTTTACCTCCAGATTTACTTTCCCATTCTGTCATATATTTCATTCCATATTTGTGGGTATTATGTTTCTCACCGCATTAGTAGCTTAACTTATTAGCCAACGCTGATGCGATGGTGGGTAAATAGAGTAACCACCATCATCAGCACCCCAACCGCCCCACAATGATATTCCTGAGGACAGAGTGAGTTTCTCACCCCCTGTAAAACCTGGAAACTGTCGGTAGAGGGCTGCAGGTCTTGATCTGGATCTACACCAACCCTGTAACACAAGAACAAGGTAAATTTACTCTCAAGTAATTAACACTTTGAAGTGGATTAATTATTAGCACAGCGATAATTATCTGCAACTGTCAGGATCCTTATGTATATAATATACTGTGTATGCTCATAACGCTACTGCTGGCTGCAGGCCTGATTACACAGCAGCACTGCTGCACACCAGCATGATGGGATGCTGAATTACCCTGACAAATGAAATGTGACCTCTGTTCTCTATTCTAAGCTTCCCCCCTGCCTTTTTTTTTTTTTTTTTTTAAAGAATGTTTAGCCTTCACACAGAAATACTGTTTTTTTTTACTACTAACCTGCAGAGCACAGAGGACTTGACCTCATTGTGGCTGTGCTGAGTGTCTTGTGTCGCTTTGACACGCTTTGAATGGATACAGAAATAGGTTGAAAATGCTGCACTCATCTAACCTACAAACACAAAACATTTCCATTTCATTGTCAAGCAGATAAAGATTTGTGGGAAGGTTGTCACTCAAAACACAAGACACAACATTCAACAAGCTGGAAATGATGTTGATGTGGAAAATAACTGACAATTTGCTCCTTAATCTGTGACTGACAGTGGCGGCTCTAGGCCAGGCCTCTGTTGGATGGGGTGGCATGCGGGTGTGTGTGTGGTGCACACTTGTGACAGAGGTGCCAGATCGCAGTTATTGTTCTGTAACAACTGAAACTTGCTGTACTAGAAACTGGTTTATAGTCACCCTAAATTGGTGATTCATTCCTTCCACTGAAAATGAAAAAAGCAACATATGCTAGCGCACAACAGATCCGTGCCAACTGATAGCCCATTTATTCACTTGTGTTTTATTACAGTTGTATGTAAAGGTTTGGGCACTCCTGATGATTTCCTTGATTTTCCACGAATTTCAGTTAAATATATCATATAGCAAACAAACACAGTGATTCTTGAGAAGTGAAATGAAGTTTATAGTATTTACAGAAAGTGGCAATAATTCTTTAAACAAAATTTGGCAGGTGCATAAATTTGGGTACACCAAACAGAAAACAAATACATCATATTTTGAAGATCCTCCTTTGTAGAAATAACAGCCTCTAAACTCTTCCTATAGCCTCCAATGAGAGTCTGGATTCTGGCTGAAGGTATTTTGGACCATTCTTCTTTACGAAACATTTCAGATTTGTTGGTTTCCGAGCATGGACAGCCCGCTTAAAATCACACCACAGATTTTCAATAATATTCAGGTCTGGGGACTGAGATGGCCATTCCAGAACATTATACTTGTTCCTCTGCATGAATGCCTTAGTAGATTTTGAGCAGTGTTTAGGGTCACTGTCTTGTTGAAACATCCACCCCAGCCGCAACTTCAACTTTGTCACTGATTAATGAACATTGCTCTCAAGAATCTGCTGATATTGACTGGAATCCATGTGACCCTCTATTTTAACAAAATTCCCAGTACCTGCACTGGCCACACAGCCCCACAGCATGATGGAACCACCTCCAAATTTTACTGGAGGTAGCAAGTGCTTTTTTTTTGGAATGCTGTGTTCTTTTTCAGCTATTCATACTGCCCTCTGTTATGTCCAAATAACTCAATTTTAGTTTCATCAGTCCACAGCACCTTATTCCAAAATGAAGCTGGCTTCTCCAAATGTGCTTTAGCATACCTCAAGCGACTCCGTTTGTGGCATGTACGCAGAAAATGCTTCCTCTACATTACAGCATCATACAATATCTCTTTGTGCAAAGTGCACTGTATAGTTGAACGATGCACAGAGACACTATCTGCAGCAAGATCATGTTGTAGGTCTTTGGAGCAGGTCTGTGGGTTGATTACGACTGTTACGACATATTTCTTGGCCTGCCACTTCGGGCATTAACTAGTACTGTGCCTGTGGTCTTCCATTTCCTCACTATGTTCCTCACAGTGGAAACTGACAGCTCAGCTAAAATCTCAGATATTTTTTTGTATCCTTCCCCTAAACCATGATGTTGAACAATCTTTGTTTTCAGGTCATTTGAGAGTTGTTTAGAGGCTCCCATGTTGCCACTCATTAGAAGAGATGCAAAGAGGGGAAACATTTGCAAACGGCCACCTTAAATATCCTTTCTCATGATTGGATTCACCTGTGTAAGGAGGTCAAGGGTCAGTGAGCTTACCAAACCAATTTTGTGTTCCAATAATTAGTGCAAAATGTATTCAAATCAATTAAACGACAAGGGTGCCCACACTTATGCACCTGCCCAATTTTGTTTAAATAATTATTGCACACTTTCTGTAAATACCAGAAACCTCATTTCACTTCTCAAATATCAGTGTGTTCATCTGCTATATGATATATTTAACTGAAATGTCTGATCCAGACAACCAATGATTATAAAGGAAAATCATCAGGGGTGCCCAAACTTTTGCATACAACTGTATATTTCAATCCAAGAGAGGGTAAATCAAATGTAACATTTGAAATCAGTTGATGTGATGAGGCCACATTTAACATAGCACATGCCTTTGTTTTGATACAGATTCTGGAACAACATCAACAAAAAACAGGTGTTACAAAGCTTTCAACATGTTTTGTTTCAAGGTTTCCAAAACATTTTATAATCTTCCCCAGCCACACATTCCATCCACTGTTCCCTTTGCCATTGTTATATTTCATCCTGTATTTGTCCACGTACTGTGCATCATGGTTCTCCCCATGGTTGTGAGCTTGTTAGCTGACACCAATTTGAAGGGAGGCACTGATGCGTGGAGCTCACTGACAAGCACATAGCATGCCTAGTGTTCAACACGTAGCACACAAAGCACATGTAATTTCCACCACAGCTGTTCCTAGTTTTCCATAATCAATCCAGCATCGTCTATCAGGCGGATGACATGATTGGAGATATGAGGTGTAATTGAGAGGTTTTGAGCCAGATCCAGGATAAGTGTAGTTCTACATCTTTCGCATTCTGAGAAACCGACATTTCTTAACATTGCACTCAGTGAGTCAAAATTTCACACATTCTCCAGAAATGCTGGTTTCTCAGAATCCAAAAGATGGAAAAACTCACCCTACTTCTCCTGGGTTAGGCTCAAAACTTCTCAATCGCCCCTCGTATTTCTAAAGTAAAACAGCTGCTTTTGGAATGATCTGCTGCTCCAAAATTAATGTTCGGCTAATCACTTCATGCTTACATAACACTTATTATTTTTGAGTTAGCTCATAGAGATGGAAAACAGACTAACCACCAGCCAACTCACTCTTGATTCCACTCTACATTTTTGCTGTAAAAGCCCTATGCTGCTACCAGCGCAGAGAGACAACAAATCTGACTTCAAAGGTATGATCATTTGTGATGTATGCACAATGGGTGCTTTTGATTAGAATACTTGCATAGAGACATCAAGGGAACAACTGAATTATTTTGAAATATTTCATAAATTTCTGTGTAGGCTCTCAGTTGACCAGGTGGTTTCCATAGTAGAGAAGCATGAATCTTCGACTGGACTGGGTTGCTTGATGCGAGGACGTTTCGCTTCTAATTGCAGAAGCTTCCTCAGCTAAATTCTTGCTCTGGTAGTCTGACTTCTGTTTGTTCTTCTCTACAAGAGTCAAGACAGAAGTCAGACTACCAGAGCAAGAATTTTAGCTGAGGAAGCTTCTGCGATTTGAAGCGAACGTCCTCGCATCAAGCAACCCAGTCCAGTCGAAGATTCAAGCTTCACTAATATTTCATAAATTAGCACTTGGAAGTTAAAATAGAAATTTCTAACTACTGCATTTTGTTCTGCCATTTATAATTTTGAGCAATAATAATAAAATCTCTTTTTAGAATTTTTTTTGGTTTGGAAGAGCAGAATCTAATACCAAATCACCAATGACGCAGAGTTCATTCAGTTTTATCGGGCCAGCGCAAGTCTTGTTTGAGGGCCGGGACCCTAAAGGGGTAAATTATGACGCAATTTTTCTACATCCAGGGACAACCCTCGTCTGTCATGCAAACAAAGTGAAAATGCCAAAGAAAAAGTGACGATGCGGTGGAAAGTGATCATGTCGGATACAGAATGACAGTGGTCCAACGGAAACTTAAGGTAAGTTCTGTTTTAAATCAGTTCATAGCGCATTTATCTGTTTCCTGTTCACGTTGTTGCTCTGCTGTGTAAAGAAACATCTGTTTGCGTTCACCTTAACAGTGCGCGCACACAGACATGAACGTCTGTTATTCTGCATTTTTATGGCGCAGTTCTTTGTGTCATTAGACAACACTCTTTGCTGTTTGATGAAGACATTTATTCATACATATTTGCTTGAAGTGAGCATGACTGCTAATTGTATTTTATCTTGAGCCCGACATAAGGAAAAGCTCAAAATAGTAACGCTACCACTATCGCTCATTTAAAGAACACTACGTGTGACCCGACTCTGTTTTAAACACGTGCTGAAAGGAATAAAGGCCCATTAGGAAGTTTCACCTCTCTCATTTTTTTAAAAAAGAAAAGGCAGTTAAAACGATGTGTTTGTCATTTCAATTGCAAGAAAATTCGGGGGTCATGATTTTTTCCTTATACATGTCGCACCAGACTGTAAATTGCAGGACCTTCTCAAGCTAGTAAAAGAAAAAAAAAAAAAAGCAACTTATCTACTCTGGAAAATACGGTAGGTACAACCCCAGTTCCAATGAAGCTGGGACGTTGTGTTAAAATGTAAATAAAACAGAATACAATGATTTGAAAATCCTCTTCAACCAATATTCAATTGAATACACCACAAAGACAAGATATTTAATGTTCAAAACTGATAAACTATGTTTTTTTTGTGCAAATATTTGCTCATTTTGAAATGGATGCCTGCAACACATTTAAAAAAAAAGTTGGGATGGGGCAACAAAAGACTGGGAAAGTGATGAATGCTCAAAGAACACCTAATTGGAAACAGGTGAGTGTTATGACTGGGTATAAAAGGAGCATCCCGAAAAAAGGCTCCGCCATTCACAAGCAAAGATGGGCCAAGGATCACCACTTTGTGAACAACTGCATGAAAAATAGTCCAACAGTTTAAGAACAATGTTTCTCAATGTGCAATTGCAAGAAATTTAGGGATTCCGTCATCTACATTCCAGGGTAGCGTAGTGGTAATGTCGAGGGAGCGAAGTGGACCGGGGGGGGGTTATGCGTGCGTAAGGGGGGAATTCTAGGGGTACCCAAAGGGGAAAAGCCAGGTACGGCAGCCCAAGTCCCTTCATGTCCAGAACGCTGGGGAAGTTTGTTGAGTGGGCAATCTCATTCTGGGATAGCTAGTACCTGGCCCTCCGTGGAGATTTTTAAGTCAAGACTTAAAACTTATTTTTTATTCTCTTTCTTATGAATAGTTTATTTTGTTATGTTTTATTCTTTTACTTCTGTTTTTAATTAGGTATTTGAATTTTTTTATTTATTTAAACATTTTTTATGTTGAACTGTTCTATGTGAGGCACCTTGAGACGGCTTTTGTTGTAATTTGGTGCTTTATAAGCTGATTAAATTGAAACTGAAGAACATTTTATTTAGTCTTAAAGTAAATAAATATGAAATTGGTCACTGGATCCTTAAACTCTGGACATATGAGGTCTGTTAGAAAAGCATCTGACCTTTTTATTTTTTGCAAAAACCTGATGGATTTGAATCACGTGTGCTTGCATGAGCAAACCTTGAAATTTTGTGCGCATGCGTGAACTTTTTCACGCCTGTCGATTGCATCATTTTCTGGTAAGCAGCCTTGGTGTGAGGACATGTGCAGTGCGCTCGGCGGATTTTCATTTCAAGGAAAAAGACGGAACGACTGGAGCAGCGGCGCATCAAATTTTGCCAGAAACTGGGCGACAGCCAGGTGGAAACCATTCAGAAGATTCAGATGGCTTTCGGTGACTTTTCAGGCGTGTGACTATCCGCGAAATTGTGGAAGAGGTGGGCATGTCACAGCATGCACAGTGGATGTGCCGGAAAAAGTGCTGATGTCCAGCTCTTTTGCAATTTCTCAGATAGTTGCACGACGGTCCTGCATCACCACAGTGTTCACTTTGGAATGATCTGGTCATTTCAGCATGTCGATGGCCAACCGGAGCGTGGCTCGCTCTCCACCGTTGTGCGGACGTCTTTAAACCGGTTGTACCGCTCCTTAATCTGTGTGATGCCCACAGCATCGTCACCGAAAGCCATCTGAATCATCCAAATGGTTTCCACCTGGCTGTCACCCAGTTTCTGGCAAAATTTGATACGGCGCTGCTCCAGTTGTTCCGTCTTTTTCCCTGAAATGAAAATCTGCCGAGCACACTGCACGTCCTCACACAAGGCTGCTTACCAGGAAATGATGCAATCGACAGGCTTGGAAAAAGTTCACGCATGCGCACGAAGGTTCAAGGTTGGCTCATGCAAGCACACGTGATTCAAATCCATCAGGTTTTTGCAAAAAATAAAAAGGTCCGATACTTTTCTAACAGACCTCATAATAAACTCTACATGGTGGATTCTTGATCTCTGGACATAAACAGATCTGTTTTTCCTGCATTTCTGCATCTCCTTTCAGACATTATTATTGGCATGAATGTCTTTCCATACCTATGAGCTGAGCTCTTGCAGCTGTGCTGCAGGTCAGGTTTATAAAGAATGCAAGACGTCTCATCTGAGAGGAAAAAACGTTTTAGTCGATTGTAGTTTATTGTCTGTATTGCAACGTTTGTAAAGAGGTGTCATTTTATTTAAAGTGGCAATTCGTTTTGAAGTTATTAATTCCGAGCGGACTCTGTCTCAGTAGAGAGCCGCGCACCGTTTGAAGCTGTGACAACGGAACGGAGGACGATTCTCATTTCTCGACTGCAACAGACCACGAGTCCCAGTTACTGACTTTATCCACAAATAAAGGTGACTCATGATATTTTAATAGGCTTTCTAGAGGGGTTAAGAAGTGGACGTACCGCTTCTGAAGAGCAGCAAATCAAAGAGCCACGAGCCACTGAATCGAAGCATTGCTTCGATTCATGCTACAACTGGAGTCTGCTGCAGAAATGGTTGATTACAGATGCTGTATTGAAATTAAGTTAAACGGTTCCAAAATTATAGCGTACGGGCCGTAACGCAAGTTTGCGCTAGCTAGAACCCTGCAGTCCGTATATATTCAGAATATTCAGAGAATCTGGAGATCTTTCTACACGTAAGCGGCAAGGCCGAAAACCAACACTGAATGCCCGTGACCTTCAATCCCTCAGGCAGCACTGCATTAAGAACCAACATTACTATGTAAAGGATCTTACGCGTAGGTTCAGGAACACTTCAGAAAACCTTTGTCAGTAACACAGTTCGTTGCTACATCTATAAGTGCAAGTTAAACTCTACCATGCAAGTGAAAGTCATACATCAACAATATCCAGAAATGCTGCCGCCTTCTCTGGGCCCAAGCTCATTTGAAATGGACAGATGCAAAGTGGAAAAGTGTGTTGTGGTCTGATGAGTCCACATTTCAAATTGTTTTTGGAAATCATGGATGTCATGTCCTCTGGACAAAACAGGAAAAAGACCATCCAGATTGTTACCAGTGCAAAGTTCAAAGCCAGCATCTGTGATGGTATGGGGGTGTGTTAGTGCCCATGTCATGGGCAACTTACACATCTATGATGGCACCAATGCTGAAAGGTCCATCCAGGTTTTGGAGCAACACATGCTGCCATCCAAGCAACGTCTTTTTCAAGGACGTCCCTGCTTATTTCAGCAAGACTATGCAAGCCACATTCTGCACATGTTACAACAGCGTGGCTTTACAGTAAAAGAGTGTGGGTACTAGACTGGCCTGCCTGCAGTCCAAACCTGTCACCCACTGAAAATGTGTGGCACATTATGAAGCGCAAAATACGACAACGGAGACTCCAGACTGTTGAACAACTGAAGTCGTACATCAAGCAAGAATGGGAAAGAATTCCACCTACATAGCTTCAACAATTAGTGTCCTCAGTTCCCAAATGCTTATTGAGTGTTGTTTGAAGGAAAGGTGATGTAACACAGTGGTAAACATGCCACTGTCCCAGCTTTTTTGAAACGTGTTGCAGGCATCCATTTCAAAATGAGCAAATATTTGCACAAAAACAATAAAGTTGATCAGTTTGAACATTAAATAGCTTGTCTTCGTGGAGTATTCGCAAATCATTGTATTCTGTTTTTACTTACATTTTACACAACTTCCCAACTTCACTGGAATTGGGGTTGTAGATTCTGTAAAAATGGGAGAGCTCATCCAATAAAGTTCTGAAAGTGATCAGTTTTCAGGACAGATTCAATAGTTATGGCCATGACAATAACAAGGATACAGAGGAGGCTCACTCAAACCACCATAACTGAAAAAGTACCAAGGGTAAAGTGCTTCTGCAGTAAGACCTGCAAGAAATTAAGGGGCCTCAAAATACACCAGGCCAAGACCAAATGTGGGTAGGGGGAAACACAGGTGCAGTGCACAGACCTGGTGAGATGCAGGAAAGCTCCAGTCAGAAAGTACCCCACAGTGCTGGAGATTACACATATCCCAAAGGAGCATTTCACATACCACCAACATAACACAGCCTGAACCCAGGAAGAAGAGGATTCAGTGGCCAAAGATGCCTGACACCAAGGAGTGGGTTAGCCTCGATCAGACTCAAACAGAGTCCTTGAAGTCACAACAGCGGAAACAGCAGAGCGGGACGTGAACATGTACAACCAAGAGAAAGGTCAACATCAAAGCAGCAAAACAACCAAACAGAAGAGAGAAGGAGATCCATAATTTAAGGAAAGATCAAGACAGGAGATACTAAACAAGCAGCTCTGAAGAAAGCGAAGGGATAAAGGCACTCACAAGCAGCCTTTGGGAGCATCTCAGAAGACTAAGAAGGACAGAAAGGCCAAGAAAATTGAGCTAGAAGAAGGAGAAGAAGAAGGCCCAGTTCATAAACTATCCCTGCAACTTCACCAGGTCCCTACTTGGAGAAGCAAAATCTGCGAGTCCGAGTAGCCCTGAAGTGGATGTGAAGGCATTCCCCTAGGAAACACACGTGACCCAAACAGCCATCCTCCCCTACATGAAAATCCAGAAATTGGCATGGTAGAGCATCCCACCATTATGCTCCACAGCAATGATCCAACCTGGAAGGAAGTCCAGGAAGTGGTTAAAAAGACAGAAGCAGCTTCAGGCTCAGCAGTATACCCTTCAAAGTGTACAAGAAGTGCCCGTTTCTCCAGTGGTTACAGAAGCTTCTCTGGAGGATGTGGAAGAAAGGCACAGTTCCATCAAGTTGGCAGAAGGATGCTTTGCCCTTAAAGAGGAAGCCTCAGCAAGCATAAGCTAATTTAGGACCATCTTCCTACTCAGTGTTGAATGTAAAATTTTCTCAGTGTGGGCAAAGAGGATATCCACGTACATGATCAAAAATGGATATGTAAACACCTCTATCCAAAAGGGAGAGAGTCCTAAGCCAGATGATACACAAAGCCAGATCAAAGAAAGGTGACCTGACAGTAGTCTGGCTGGCCTTGGCTAACACCTACAGGCCCATTCCTCACAATCCAATCACATCAAGGGACTAATCAGCAGTTAATTGAACAAATCAATCTCTGGTTTAAGATGAAAGACTACAATGCACAGTGGCAGTACCTCGAGAGAGGGACTATCACTGGATGCATAGTCTCTCCCATCCTGTTTGTCTTGGGTGTGAACCTCATCAACTAAGCAGGGGAAAAGGAAACCAGAGGCCCAGTGATGGACTCAGGGGTGCAGCAACCAGAAGTCAGGGGTTATATGGAAGACCTTATAATCACAACATCATCCCATGTACAGGCATGGTGGGATGTGTGTGGGTGGCAAGGTGGCACTGCTATGAAGGTGATGGGATGGAAGGAGTACCAGGGCCTGCAATCTTTATATCAGTCTGGTCTCAGGCAAGCTCAGAAGATACTGACTGACTTGTCACACATCCTTTATAAAGAATATGAACTTTTGCCTTGTGGTAGGTGATATAGAGTTCCTCAATGTAAGTTAAACCGTTTTAAAAAGTCATTTGTGCGTACATCTATCAAACCTTTAAATGAGATTGCGTAAGGCGGCAGGAACTGTGTGATGGCTTCATGGTACTTATGGTTATGGGATGCGTGCAATATGGGGGAGGGGGGAGATGGTCTGTTACACTGTTAGTTTGTTGAGTGTTACATTCACATTTATGCTGTGTGTTTTTTGTTTTTTTTGTGCACTGTATGCAGCACATGAGTCCAAGACAAATTTCCTTTTGGGACAATAAATTATACTGTATCCTAACAAACCTTAATAAGGTACCAACATGGGCTACAATAACATTCAAGTCAAGAAAGCCAAGGAGCATGATTATAAGGAAGGGCTAAGGTTGTCTTCAAGGACAATCCCATTAAGTATCTGGGAAAGTAGTACGATGAGGGACTGCAACAACGTCCACGGCACTGAGAAGCAAGTAGAGGTTTGGCTAAGAACACTGAAAAATCTAGACTCCCAGGGAAGTTTACCAACACGGCCTGACCCCCATATTGGTGTGCATCATGAAGTCCCACTTACAGTAATGGAAGGAGTGGAACGCGAGATCAACACGTACCTCAGAAGACTACTGGGAATCCCTCAAAGCTTCACATCAGTTGCGTTATACATCAGATCTGGCCAGCTACAACTACCTCCTCATCCCTGGTTTAAGAGTTCAGAGTAGCAAAGTGTAGGGTTGCTATGACCTTCAGGAACTGAAGAGACAACAATGTCAGGGTAGCTGGAGTAAAAAGACAGGTCAGGATGAAAGTGGGAGGCCTCAGCATCATTGGCCCAAGCAGAAGGGAACCTCAAACTCAAGGACATCATTGGAGCACCTTACATGGGAAGGCAAGGACTGGGAATGTCTCACTTCGAAAGGTGGGGAAAAGCCAACAAAGCCAACCCTTTGGAGAGCCCAGGCAGAAATAAGGGCCAAAAGAGAACCATGGAACGTATCCTGACAGGATGAAAGACCGTTCTAACCCAGGGGAGATACAGATGGCACCATGACAAAGTACTAGCTGTGCTTTCTGACATTCTAGAGGAGGAGAGCATTGGGAGATGTCAATACAAGAACAAGCCACCACCTGTAATAACATTCAACAAGGAGGGAGCAAAGCCACCAGGACCCAATAAAACCAGGGCAACTCTCCTGCAGTTAGCCCAAGAATGCGATCTTAGACTAGACCTGAAGAAGAAGCTCCATTTCCCAGATCATACACCAGCACGTTAAGCCCTGACGCAGTCCTGTTCTCTACTGAGGGAAAGAAGATCATCCTGGTGGAGCTCACTGTGCTGAGAAGAAGGGTGTGAGGAGGCATCTGACAAGAAATTTGAGCACTACAAAGATGTGGAGCACAACTGCAGAGACACAGGCTGGAAGACATGGTTGTACCCATTTGAGGTAGGGTGCAGAGCTGGGCTTCACCAAATTTACCAAAAGAGATTGAATCTAGGCTTGATGCATGTGCTGTGCCTTCTGGCAAAAT
This sequence comes from Thalassophryne amazonica, assembly GCF_902500255.1. Classification (NCBI taxonomy): domain Eukaryota; kingdom Metazoa; phylum Chordata; class Actinopteri; order Batrachoidiformes; family Batrachoididae; genus Thalassophryne; species Thalassophryne amazonica. The sequence goes on along the minus strand of NC_047112.1, from coordinate 99,793,108 downwards.
CCAGCTGAAATTTTACCTTTTCAAACAAGGCTGTGCCACTTTGCCATGAATTTGTAGGTGACGGAACAACAGACAGGGTACTTTATGTCCACCCTATGCCCAACTTGTGACTCTTTTAGAGTTGTTGTTGGGCTACTGGACATTTCTGTCACTTGTCCGCTTCATTTGCCGTCTGAGACCACTAGCAGAAAACATCCTTCCTGAAACACAGAGTGCCTTCTGAACATCGAGAGGGACAACAGATATGATTTTCACTGTCCACCATTTGAATGAAAGGTGTTGAGAGCAATATCAACCATTGTACTTCGCATTCATTGACCTGACAAAGGTGTTGAGTCATTAAGAGCCTGAGGCTTCGCCACGGTGACATATCTGTCACATTTTTGGTAAATAGCACAAAAACTGAAGCCTTCAATGTTCAATCAGGGGTAAAGCAGGGATGCGTCACCACCCCTACACTCATTTTCGTGGCAACAATCCCCCATATGATCAAGGACAAGGTGCCACCATTAACTGACATGTACAGATGGAAAGCTCTTCAACCTTAGCTGACAGAGCCAAGAGGAAAATCACCATCACTTTGCTCCTGGACTTCCACTCTGGTGACAACAGCAGAGTGCCATCTTTATGGAAGAAGGTCTTCAGAAAATCCTTGAAACCTTTGACAAAGCCTACACAAAGCCAGCGTCTTCACATCAACCTAAAGAAGACACAGGTCCTGTAACAGGCCCCACCAAACGTGGTCAATCCAAAGCTTCCTGATGTGAAACTGAAGGGACAGGTCATAGAAGACATGACCTACTTTCCATATCTCGGCAGCCATGTGTGAAACGTTGTCATCAATGAAAAGAGCAAACACCGACTCAAGTGTGCAGGAATTGCCTTCGGCCAGCTTCGCACCAGTATTTTCAACAACAGACTTTCGACACAAGACAAAAATCCTCATCTACAAAGCCACTGTCATGTCAACCCTGCTGTACAAATCTGAAACTTGGACCACCTCCCGCCACCACCTGAAGACCCTTGCGCGATTCCACCAATGCTACCTGCGGAATACTCTCCACATCAAGTGGGAAGAATACCACACCAACCTCAGCGTTCTGGCTGAAACCACACCCCAGAGCATCGAGTGTCATCATCAAGAACCAGCCTTGGCGGGTGGGTCACATCGTTAGTGTGGATGACAGCAGATTTCCCAAGCAAATCTTCTACTCCCAACTGAGGGAAGGAAAACTGTCATGAGAAGGGCAAGAAAAAAAAAAAAAAAAAAAAAGCAACAAGGACCTCCCGAAGCACAACATTAAAAGCTGCTTTATGGACTGGAAAACCCAGGAAGAACAAGCAAGAAAAAAGGCCAGAAGGTGAGAAATGATTCACACAGGAAGTCTTAAAAAATGTGGACAAACAACAGAGGAGGAGAGCAAGATTCTGACCGGCAGAAGCTTCCTGCAGCAACCCCATACAGCATCTGTCAAACAGTGTGCATCAAGACTGCGCCTGTTCACTTATCTCCATTTTCACCATCCTGTGCAGGAGTTTATCAAGATATGAACTTCCTTGTCACCACAGTATTGCCACGAAGTTTTGTTTACTGTTGCTCTGCTGTTTGGGTTTACCATCTTTTTAAATATTGTTATTTTTAATAATTAAATAATAAATATAATTTATTTCTTGATTTCAAATGCATACCTGTAAAAATGTTAATCTGAAGCCAGACTTAAAAAAAAAAATTAATTCCATAATTAAAATGTGTAAAACAACAGTTCCCAAAATTTGACAGTCACCGAACAAAAAAATTTATATGTAAAATCTTCATAGTTTTCCAACAATCATCGATGGATTAAGCTCAATTAAAAAAAACAAAAAAACATGCACGCATGCACGCACGCACACACGAAGATAATCCTTGTAGATAGAAACAAAAGGCAAAAGATTAGAACTAAAAGCCCAAACTACCAACTGCTGCTGTGTCGATGGTTCAGTTCACACACACACACACACACACACACACACACACACACACACACACACACACACACACACACACACACACACACACCTTATTACACAATGAGCGCAAGCTAAACACATTTTCCATCACAGCGGTGCAGCAGAACCAGCACTTCAGAATGACAGACAACAGGTGGACAAAGAACAAGCCCATGTGCACAGAATGTGTCAAGAATCTCAACTTTGTTACTCTCACACACACACACACACACACACACACACACACACACACACACACACACACACACACACACACACACACACACAGACAGACAGACAGACAGACAGACAGACAGACAGACAGACAGACAGACGGTGGAAGTGAGCCAGAATGTCAGAGCACCCGCAAAAACAAAGAGGTGCAAAGATGTCAGGAAGGATTTGGGAGGAGTGACCTGAGATTAAGATGTGACTGCTGGGGGCCCAGAAGACAAACGCACGGAGCAGCACACGTTTCCGCTGATAGGAAACCGTGTGGACCAGCTGCATCTCTTCACAGACATGCACACGCTTGCATAACATTGTTCCACTAGTCCCTCATTAACCTTTTGATCATGAAAACCTTCCGTCCTCTCACTGAGACGTAGCAGGGAAACAAAAACAACCTGAACCATCACCTACAACACTCTGCTGAGACAACTTTCAAACACCCAACCCCCCCAAAAACAAGACAAAACAAAAAACACCTTTTTAAAGCAATGTGTCCAAAAGCACATTTTTGTAAGTAGCACTCAGAATAAAGTACCCCATTCTTCTTGGACTGACCAAAAAACAACAACAGTGTTTTTGGCAGGGATCATCATTACTGAGATTCACTTTCTCCTGACAGTTTCCACAAACATGGACAGAAATTTAATAGCACACTCCATTAGTTTGTGGCTCTATAGCCATAGTTCAAAGTACAGGGAGTATTGGGGTGACCCAAAAATAGGTTAAAAACCACAGTATTTTTTTTTTTTTTTGGGTGGGGGGGAGTCCCAAAACATTTATATAGCCACTTGTAATTATAAATACTACAATATATTTCCCATATTCATACCTGGAAGAACCTTGTAATATGATTTCAAATGCCCCCAACACAGATCCTTGGTTCCTTTAAGTCCATCCTCCTGGTTGGCAGGACCTCATGCCACTTTCAGTTCTGCATTTCACAGCTTTGGCCATACATGTTTCAGATACAAACAAACAAATGAGCAGGTGACTGGAGTTCTGTATTTTAGCAATCTGTTAGAAGAATTTGGGGTCTGAGATATTACCTGCCACAGAGATGACCTCAGATTTTTTTTTTTTTTTTTTTTGAATGGCAAACCTGTGACTTGGTCCTTGTAAGTTCTGACTTACACTCAAAATATTAACACCCTCACCCAGCCAGCTTCATATATATATAATTTGTACTTATGTGTTTCCGACAGGTGATGTGACTTTTAGAAGCCTCCCAGCATGCACTTGACCGGAATGTAGCAGCTAACATTAAAAACTGAGGCATAGATTAATTACAAAGTTTACATAGGTGTGATGTTGTGTTATAATGACTCGTTTTTAAGTGAAAACTGTTCATTCTGATGCAGTCACGGTAAAAGGAGCAGCTCTGAGTGAGAAGGTTTAGTGCGCCCGTGGCAATTAGTCATAAATCCAGCCTGTCAATAACAATTTCTGCTCACGGCTCAGCTTTGTGCATGATTAATTACAAGTGTTATTAATAAAATCTAAAAAGATGCATCTGTTGCTGGGGAAAAAACATCTTGAAGACACTCATTCATGTTCACAGCAGCAGTAAAACAGCTGAGAGGAGCAGCGAGCTGTGCAACACACACACACTTTCCACATCCAAATTCAACTCTCTCAAAGTTGGTGTTGTCCACTCGGCTGCTCCCGTTTTTTTGTTCGGGGTCGCCACAGCGAATACAGCTAGATGCACATTGGTATTTGGCACAAGTTTTATATCAGATGCCCTTCCTGACTCAACTCCAGTTTTACCTGGAGAAACACACACAGCCACTGGTGTTACAAAGAGGTCTTCCATCCAAGTACTAACCAGGTCCTGCACTGCTTAGCGTCTGAGATCTGATGGGATCAGGCTCACACAGAGCAGACTGGCTGCTAAATTCAACTCTCTCAAAGTAAAAAAAAAAAAAAAAAAAAAAAAAAGCTTGCCAGCTCCACTAAGGAAAAAAAAAAAAGACAAGAGGGGGAAAATCCTGAACAAGCCAGACTGACCTAGTTCTAGATTGTTTTCCAAATGTAACATCCACACGATCAAAGAAGCATACACGCATGATTGCCGGCTGCAGCTCCGCCTTTAGTTCTCTCACAATTGTGAGACGTTAAATAAAGTCCATTATATCCTGGAAATAATGTATTCTGACTTTTTCCAATGTAACAAATCTATCTCTGTGTCAGGAAGTCTGTTAAAAACAGGTTCATGGAGATGTTCCACGTCCATGTACACAGCTTCAGTAAACCAGCATACACACAAAAGTGCATCACCACACTTTAGCTTCCAAAAACTCTACTACTTCCAAAAACCTGTCGGGCCTCTACTGGTGGTTGGCTCTCACTGCGGTATTGTATCACTTCCTGTTCCGGAGCACAGCGGTGTTTTGCTGTACCTGTTAGCTGTTTAATCTGCGCAGTTAGATTGATCTAGTTAACTAGATAACGATTTGTTTCACAGTGTAATCTTCACATGCCTTAACTAAAGCAGTCCCTCTGCTGAATCACCTCTAAATTATTTACACATTATTCACTTTGTGTGTTTTTAGGAATCTGCTAGCTTAGCGCAGCTACTAGCTCTTAGCCGGTTTAGCATGGCGGCTCTCCTGTCTCTCCCGCACTTTTCTGCTCTGGGTGTGAAATGTTTAGTTATTCCTCGGCCTCCTTTAGCAGTAATGGTACTTGTAATAAGTGTAGCTTATTTGTAGCTTTGGAGGCCAGGCTGGGCGAATTGGAGACTCTGCTCCGCACCGTGGAAAATTCTACAGCTAGCCAGGCCCCTGTAGTCGGTGCGGACCAAGGTAGCTTAGCCGCCATTAGTTTCCCTCTGGCAGATCCTGAGCAGCCGGGAAAGCAGGCCGACTGGGTGACTGTGAGGAGGAAGCGTAGTCCTAAACAGAAGCCCCGTGTACACCGCCAACCCGTTCACATTTCTAACCGTTTTTCCCCACTCGACGACACACCCGCCGAGGATCAAACTCTGGTTATTGGCGACTCTGTTTTGAGAAATGTGAAGTTAGCGACACCAGCAACCATAGTCAATTGTCTTCCGGGGGCCAGAGCAGGCGACATTGAAGGAAATTTGAAACTGCTGGCTAAGGCTAAGCGTAAATTTGGATAAGATTGTAATTCACGTCAGCAGTAATGACACCCGGTTACGCCAATCGGAGGTCACTAAAATTAACATTGAATCGGTGTGTAACTTTGCAAAAACAATGTCGGACTCTGTAGTTTTCTCTGGGCCCCTCCCCAATCGGACCGGGAGTGACACGTTTAGCCGCATGTTCTCCTTGAATTGCTGGCTGTCTGAGTGGTGTCCAAAAAATGAGGTGGGCTTCATAGATAATTGGCAAAGCTTCTGGGGAAAACCTGGTCTTGTTAGGAGAGACGGCATCCATTCCACTTTGGATGTAGTTGTAAAACAGCTAACTGATCATCTGCAGAGGAATGGTCTATTTGAAGAGTTTCAGTCAGGTTTTAGAATTCATCATAATACAGAAACAGCATTAGTGAAGGTTACAAATGATCTTCTTATGGCCTCAGACAGTGGACTCATCTCTGTGCTTGTTCTGTTAGACCTCAGTGCTGCCTTTGATACTGTTGACCATAAAATTTTATTACAGAGATTAGAGCATGTCATAGGTATTAAAAGGCACTGCGCTGCGGTGGTTTGAATCATATTTATCTAATAGATTACAATTTGTTCATGTAAATGGGGAATCTTCTTCACAGACTAAGGTTAATTATGGAGTTCCACAAGGTTCTGTGCTAGGACCAATTTTATTCACTTTATACATGCTTCCCTTAGACAGTATTATTAGACAGCATTGCTTAAATTTTCATTGTTACGCAGATGATACCCAGCTTTATCTATCCATGAAGCCAGAGGACACACACCAATTAGCTAAACTGCAGGATTGTCTTACAGACATAAAGACATGGATGACCTCTAATTTCCTGCTTTTAAACTCAGATAAAACTGAAGTTATTGTACTTGGCCACACAAATCTTAGAAACATGGTGTCTAACCAGATCCTTACTCTGGATGGCATTACCCTGACCTCTAGTAATACTGTGAGAAATCTTGGAGTCATTTTTGATCAGGATATGTCATTCAATGCGCATATTAAACAAATATGTAGGACTGCTTTTTTGCATTTACGCATTATCTCTAAAAATAGAAAGGTCTTGTCTCAGAGTGATGCTGAAAAACTAATTCATGCATTTATTTCCTCTAGGCTGGACTATTGTAATTCATTATTATCAGGTTGTCCTAAAAGTTCCCTGAAAAGCCTTCAGTTAATTCAAAATGCTGCAGCTAGAGTACTAACGGGGACTAGAAGGAGAGAGCATATCTCACCCATATTGGCCTCTCTTCATTGGCTTCCTGTTAATTCTAGAATAGAATTTAAAATTCTTCTTCTTACTTATAAGGTTTTGAATAATCAGGTCCCATCTTATCTTAGGGACCTCATAGTACCATATCACCCCAATAGAGCGCTTCGCTCTCAGACTGCAGGCTTACTTGTAGTTCCTAGGGTTTGTAAGAGTAGAATGGGAGGCAGAGCCTTCAGCTTTCAGGCTCCTCTCCTGTGGAACCAGCTCCCAATTCAGATCAGGGAGACAGACACCCTCTCTACTTTTAAGATTAGGCTTAAAACTTTCCTTTTTGCTAAAGCTTATAGTTAGGGCTGGATCAGGTGACCCTGAACCATCCCTTAGTTATGCTGCTATAGACGTAGACTGCTGGGGGGTTCCCATGATGCACTGAGTGTTTCTTTCTCCTTTTGCTCTGTATGCACCACTCTGCATTTAATCATTAGTGATTGATCTCTGCTCCCCTCCACAGCATGTCTTTTCCTGGTTCTCTCCCTCAGCCCCAACCAGTCCCAGCAGAAGACTGCCCCTCCCTGAGCCTGGTTCTGCTGGAGGTTTCTTCCTGTTAAAAGGGAGTTTTTCCTTCCCACTGTCGCCAAGTGCTTGCTCACAGGGGGTCGTTTTGACCGTTGGGGTTTTTCCATAATTATTGTATGGCCTTGCCTTACAATATAAAGCGCCTTGGGGCAACTGTTTGTTGTGATTTGGCGCTATATAAATAAAATTGACTGATTGAAAAACTGACACTCTGAAAAAGCTCAGTGTTTCGGGGTGTGTCCTCTGTCTGTAAATTCAAGCCATCACTTTCGAATGAAAGCTCAGACGTTTCGTTTTTGGACGGAGCAGCTTCGCTTCCCTTTGTCAGTCATCGTGATGTTTCTGCTCATTCTAAAATGTACGTCACATGCTGAATAATATCGAGAAATGCCGAGTGAGACGTGTTCAGGAAATGCACCTGCTGATGCTCAGAGTGAGAGGAATCAAATACATCAGCAATCACTAATTATTAGCGCATGCATCCGGACAGACTTACAATCATGAGTACTTTTATGTTATCTTGCTAACTGGGACATTAAACACGTGTGACATGTCCTTTAACACTAGAACAGACCCAGCAATGCCTGAGCCACGAGCACAGACATTACATTAAAAAAGACACTGTTTCAGGTCCCACTTTAGTTATGCAGAAAAGTTAAATTAACTAAACATACTTTTATATGTCCCATCAGTTAAACTTAGTCCAGAACCATAGTAAAACTGAGGCCCAGAGTAATACTGATATAAACATTTTAGCTGTTAAAATTATTATTACTACTACTACTAGTGTGTTGCCCATGGAGATCCACGGGCTCTAGATTGGGTAGTGTTTATAAAATAGGTAGCTAACATTTTTCAAGGGTGGTAATAAATTAAGAAAAGTTTCTATAATGAGTTGGAATGACATGTGAGTCCAGAATTGAATTATCAACGTCCATTGTTCACTGTTTACTGATAGCTAATTTCGCCTTAACTGACGCCATACACATGCAGGCACACATACAGAGGGCACTTGGCTTTTAATATATAGACTCTCTCATTGCCCATGGGGATCCACAGGCTCTAGATTGGCTAGTGTTTATAAAATAGGTAGCTGACATTTTCAAGGGTGGTAATAAATTAAACAAAGCTTGTATAATGAGTTGGAATGGCATGTGAACCCAGAATGTTTTTAGAACCTTAGACATCAACAGTTTTTAGGAGAGGAACTCAACCCTTTTACAACCTCATTTCCAATGAAGTTGGAGCGTTATGTAAAATGCAAATAAAAACAGAATATAATGATTTGCAAATCCTCTTCAACCTATATTCAATTGAATACATCACAAAGACAAGATATTTAATGTTCAAACTGATAAACCTTATTGTTTTTGTGCAAATATTTGCCAATTTTGCCATTCTTGCTTGATGTACGACTTCAGCTGTTCAACAGTCCAGGGTCTCCATTGTCATATTTTGCGCTTCATAATGCACATGGCGACAGGTCTGGACTGCAGGCAGACCAGTCTAGTACCCACACTCTTTTACTACGAAGCCACGCTGTTTTAACACGTGCAGAATGTGGCTTGGCATTGTCTTGCTGATATAAACAGGGATGTCCCTGAAAAAGACGTTGCTTGCATGGCAGCATGTGCTGCTCCAAAACCTGGATGTACCTTTCAGCATTGATGGTGCCATCACAGATGCGCAAGCACAGCGCACTTTTCCACTTTGCGTCTGTCCATTTCAAATGAGCTCGGGCTCAGAGAAGGCGGCGGTATTTCTGGATGTTGATGTATGGCTTTCACTTTGCATGGTAGAGTTTTAACTTGCACTTGTAGATGTAGCGATGAACTGTGTTAACTGACAATGGTTTTCTGAAGTGTTCCTGGGTCCACGCGGTAAGATCCTAATGATGTCGGTTTTACATGCAGTGCCGCCTGAGGGATCGAAGGTCACGAGCATTCAATGTTGGTTTTTGGCCTTGCCGCTTACATGTAGAACGTTCTCCAGATTCTCTGAATTTTCTGATTATATTATGGACTGTAGATGATGGAATCCCTAAATTCCTTGCAATTTGAACGTTGACAAAACATTGTTCTTAAACTGCTGGACTATTTTTTCATGCAGTTGTTCACAAAGTGGTGATCCTCGCCCCATCTTTGCTTGTGAACGGCTGAGACTTTTGGGGATGCTCCTTTTATACACAATCAGAATGTCCTCAGTTCCCAAACGCTTACTGAATGTTGTTAGAAGGAAAGATGAAGTAACACAGTGGTAAACATACCACTGTCCCAGCTTTTTTGAAACCTGTTGCAGGCATCAATTTCAAAATGAGCAAATATTTGCACAAAAACAATAAAGTTTATCAGTTTGAACATTAATATCTTGTCTTTGTCGTGTATTCAGTTGAATATAGGTTGAAGAGGATTTGAAAATCATTGTATTCTGTTTTTATTTACATTTTACACAATGTCCCAACTTCATTGGAATTGAGGTTGTATTTCCTGTTAATTATGTAATTTTTAAACATTAATTTACTGTCTTAATGTATTTATAAATTGTTTAGGTTCTTGTCATTATATACACACACTATTATTATCATCATCAGTATTATTATTATTATCATTATTATTATTATTATAACTTCTATTTTGACATTTGATTTTTAAATGGCCCACAATGGAAAGAAGTGATTTCACTTTCTTGTGTCATCCATGTATTCTTAACGTATTTACAATTACATTATGAAAAAATTACCAAATAAAATCATGCACACACTAACTCACGCATGCTTTTAAGATGATTTACTGCCCCCTGCTGAAATGGTGTATTAGTCCAGAATGCAATTAGCAAAGTTAGCTAATAGCTATAATTTCTTCAAAAATATTATTCCTATCAATGTTCCATTTTGGTGCTGTTCAATGTTGACCCAAAATACATACGCGTACCAAAGTGCAAATATCAGCTGTCTCCAATCACACGTACGTAGACTTTTTTTGTGTTTTCTGCATTCTGCTGCCAGCAGGTGCTTTTAATTTTTACACACGTATAAACAGAGACGGTGGCAGAGACACCAAAAGCAATACTCTTTGCACTCCCTGGTTACGACAACATGACACTTAACTAAACTTAACCAAATGAACTGCAAAACACAATAAATTAAAAACACTGTTAAACTAACATTAACCACAATAACATTTAAAACTCCAAATCCCCTATCTCCCATGGCGAATTACAGCACAATGTCCATTTTTAATGGTTTGTTAAAATGGCTCATTTCTCCAAAAAATATTGGCTCTATCAACTTTCCATTTTCGCAGCATTCATCCTTGACCCAAAATACATAAGCATACCAAACGGAAACCAGTTTCTGCGTTATCAGTCATACACGCACACACAGTGGCCCCTCGACTATTATAATATAGAATGATAATAATAATAATATGAAAAATGTCTTCAAAAGTGGACCTTGCCACCCTCTGGAAGAGATTACAGGTGTATTTTGGGGGAGGAAAAAAAAAAAAAAAAAAGAGTTTGTTGTTTATGCATCACAGGTCTGAAGTGAAACTGTGTGTTTAGTTTAACAAACAGCAAAAATAACAAAAACACACAATTTTATTAAATGATCTCATTTGATCAAAAGCATTTTCATTTTAAAATCTGCTACTTGAACATTAAAACCAAACATTTTTTTCACTGGTGTAGATGCTCAAGAAAGAGGTCTGTGGTTGTGTTTAACCAATGATCGCATAGGCCTTTCATGCAAAATTGTGCCAGAAATCCACCCCACACACACATTCCAGATACATTAGTTTGTGGTCCTATGGGACTAGTTTAGGTGGTAGAATATTCAAGGGCCTTTCACACCAGACAAGCAAAGTGGCATACACTGCTCTGAAACCATTTTCAAAGGCAAGCCCTGCGTAGAAAGTATCTCCTCACAGCAGGCTGACCTCCGCCACAAATGGCACCGTTTCTTCTGCTTTTACTGTTCCTTTGCTGTTCTTCATTTGCAGACCTAGTGGTAACACCCAATCCCTCCTACACCCATACACCGTCACAAACACAGTGATTTTTGGACTTGTTCAGCAGTCAAAACATGGTAACGTAGAAAACCCCTACTCTCTTTGCATGACTGTAGGCAGCAAAATGCCACATTTGTTGCGTCTGTTGTGAAAAACCCTTCAGACTGATCCCATAGGAACCATAAGGGGTTAGTGTTTTACAGTTATGGCAAAATTTAAATAATTTCTGTGGGAAATATTGATGGTAGTTCAAAGTTCCAACTCCATTAGCTTGTGGTCCAGTGGGATTAGTTTATTTGGTTGAGGGGAGACATCGGACTCAACCACACATGAGCTTTGCTGGTGATCTTCAATTAGTGAAGCTGAAAAGGGGAACTTTGATGATTCAGCTGTCAGTCTTCTATTTATAACCTTCCTGTTTTGCAGATATTTTTTTTAAAGGTTCACCTCTCTGTAGAGTGGCTATCGTGGAATGTTTTACCTGGTTTGTTCGTCACACTTCCCTATGAAATTCTGGTGGACATTTCACAGAGAAAGTTATCTTCATTCACTACAGTGACACATTTGATGGTGCAAAAAACCTCCCTTTTTTAAAAGTTACATACTAAACCCTACACCAGAAAAAAAAACAGAAGTGCCAGTAAAAACAAAAAGTTCCATCTGAAGCAACTGCATGCTTTCCCAACACCACTGAAAATTCACACACGACTCCTGACGTACTCCCACAACCCATACTGATGTTGCTCAGGCTGTATTGCGTTGATGTCGACAACTCTGTCCCATCTCAAACACAAACTTTACTTTAAAGAGCAACAGCTTTTTTTTTTTTTTTTGTAGAGAAATAAAGTTTCTCCATCGTCACAGCTGACATAAGACGTGCAAATCGTTGAGGCTCCCTAATTCGCTAGCATGTCAAGATGTGGGTTAGATGACAGATTAACCAGATAATCCTGACTACTCGGAGGAAATGGCCACACTCTCAGCCAAATGCTACGCGATCGTCTAATCCAACAGAAACCCAGAGATATTAAAAGGAAGAATTAATCTGACAGTCTTCATCATTCCTACAGACACACCACACCAACATCTAATCTGCACTGCTAAAATAATCCATCCTGAAAATGCACATAGTACTAAAAAAATGAAGTTTTCTGATTCCATCAAAACCTGAAATGTTCTAGATTAGAGTTGCGAGATTAGTTGCTGAACTCCTGCAACAATATGCATACTTTTTTTTTTTAAATCCTCTGATGCCCAGATGCAGCTCTGCACCCAAATTAAACTGTGTTAATTTCTATCAATTTTCTCTTTCTTTCATCTTAATGGACTCAGAATGATTCAATCAACAGTCCCCCGCCCCCCCCCACCCCAACCCACATTTTTTTATTTTTATCACACGCACAGAAACGCTACGTCTGCAAAATTAATCACACAAACATTGATTTTTATTAAATTTGGAGATTTTTGTTTTTGATAGAGGACAAAAATAATATTAATTTGGTGATGATTCAAAGAAGAATGGTGGATGAACCACAACAACAACAAAGGCTGTTAACATCCTGGCTGTCCCAGTGACCATCTGCAGGTTTAATGTTAGAAATTGGAAAACAAATGAAATCAAAATGCTTAATTGAAAACAAATAAATAAATAAATAAATCACCATGTGCAGAATGCATCATCCAAAGACAGATGTTGACAGACTATCTGACAAGAAAATCTAGTGGCAGAGGCCGATTGAGATGTTTCTTGAGAATGTGTGAAGTTTTGACTCACTGGGTGCAAATGTTGGTTTCTTAGAAGGCCTTGTCCACACTGAAACAGAACTTCCCCTATGCAATCTTTTTCTTTGTCATTTTCAAAAATTGTTCTACTCAAGAAATGTCTCTGTTCTCACAGATCCTGTGAAACCGCTTGAAAATGCTGTAGTGCATATGCCAGGCCTGTATGTAGCGCTGTAATGCTTCAAAAAAAAAAAAAGAAAAAAAAATCAATGTAGCAACAGAAGCAGGTGCCACCATAGACAATCCCACAATAGACAGGTATTTTGGTCACGTGACCTGGAGCGCTGAGCTAGGGCCAAGGCAAAGACTCCTTCCTCCCGTGCTGGATTGCAGTTTCCAGTTGGCCGTGTCCACCGTCTGCTGAGGAAGGGCAACTATACGGAGCCGAACCCCCCTTTACCTGACAGCTGTGCTCGAGTATCTGACCGCTGAGATCCTCGAGCTGGCTGGCAACGCTGCTCGGGACAATAAGAAGACTCGTATCATGAGCTCCTCGTCATTGCAGACAGCCAGCTGTAGGTGACAGGGAATGATATGAGAGCAGTGAGCCTTCGCCTTGGCCCTGGCTTTACCGCCTGTTTTGCCTCTTCCACTCATGATTTCGTTCTAATCCTTTGCTGTCAAAGCAGAGGAAAAAAAAAAAAAAGAAGAGAAATCAGCCAGTGAGTTGACTGATGACATGAGCTTTCTATTGACAGGAGCCCCACTTTATGCTCAATTCAAAGCCTTATAGCGAGAAAGGATCAACAGTTATGATAAATCTCACTTCAAAAATCGAATCTACGTATCTGAATTGACCTAAGCACAAGTTTTCACGTCTTAAATGTAAATAACGGCGGAGAAATCGGCCAGAGAATTGACAGTGATTGCAAGTGCAGAGCATGCATTTTTCACTGACAGCGCGAGACCTCTGCAGCAAGATGGCGGGGCCACGATCTGCTAGGGGCAGGCCTGTTGTATAGCTCAACCCTATCAAGTAAATCTGTGGGTGGCACACAGATTAAAGACTTCTAATCAGACCTGTTGCCAGGATTCATCATCACAGCTGAAAACTGTTCTCCACATGACATCTTTGTTTTGGAAGATGACATCTGAAAAATGCATTAATTCCTTATGATGGAAGTTACTTGCTAAGGGGTTTTTAACGTTTTTTTTTTTTAAAGTAGTCCCTCAGTGTCTGTCTGCTTGCGGTTCTCAGTCTGACCTGGAGGACACTGGTGCTTTGTCCCACCACCAACGAGAAGAAAAAAATAATACACCAAATTACAACATTAACAACATGATGTTATATCAACAGAACTGATTGTTTTAAACAAAACAAGTGTAACACGACATTCAACGACATCATGTTTGATGACGTCGTCACTGTACTGTCTGTAAGACCCTTTGGCTGTTCCCTTGTTTTCATTTGGGGTCGCAACAGCAGATCAACCTGCATGTTGATTTGGCACAATTTTTACCCCGGATGCCCTCCTTGATGCAACTTCATGGAGAAATGTGGCCGGGGTGGGGTCTGAACCAGGAATCTTGTGTACTGAAACCAAGTACACAAGATTAACACAAGTAGAGGCAAGCTCTTGCTTGCCTCTACTGGTGGTTGGCTCTCACTGCGGTATTGTATCACTTCCTGTTCCGGAGCACAGCGGTGTTTTTCTGTATCTGTTAGCTGTTTAATCTGCGCAGTTAGATTGATCTAGTTATCTAGATTACGATTTGTTTCCCAGTGTAATCTTTACGTGCCTTAACTAAAGCACTCCTTCTGCTGAATCACCTCTAAATTATTTACACATTATTCACTTTGCGTGTTTTTAGGAATCCGCTAGCTTAGCGTAGCTACTAGCTCTTAGCCGATTTAGCATGGCGGCTTCTCCTGTCTCTCCGCACTTTTCTGCTCTGGGTGTGAAATGTTTAGTTATTCCCGGCCTCCTTTAGCAGTAATGGTACTTGTAATAAGTGTAGCTTATTCGTAGCTTTGGAGGCCAGGCTGGGCGAATTGGAGACCTCGGCTCCGCACCGTGGAAAATTCTACAGCTAGCAAGGCCCCTGTAGTCGGTGCGGACCAAGGTAGCTTAGCCGCCGTTAGTTACCACCTGGCAGATCCCGAGCAGCCGGGAAAGCAGGCCGACTGGGTGACTGTGAGGAGGAAGCGTAGCCCTAAACAGAAGCCCCGTGTACACCGCCAACCCGTTCACATCTCTAACCGTTTTTTCCCACTCGACGACACACCCGCCGAGGATCAAACTCTGGTTATTGGGACTCTGTTTTTGAGAAATGTGAAGTTAGCGACACCAGCACCATAGTCAATTGTCTTCCGGGGGCCAGAGCAGGCGACATTGAAGGAAATTTGAAACTGCTGGCTAAGGCTAAGCGTTAAATTTGGTAAGATTGTAATTCACGTCGGCAGTAAGACACCCGGTTACGCCAATCGGAGGTCACTAAAATTAACATTAAATCGGTGTGTAACTTTGCAAAAACAGTGTCGGACTCTGTAGTTTTCTCTGGGCCCCTCCCCAATCGGACCGGGAGTGACATGTTTAGCCGCATGTTCTCCCTGAATTGCTGGCTGTCTGAGTGGTGTCCAAAAAATGAGGTGGGCTTCATAGATAATTGGCAAAGCTTCTGGGGAAAACCTGGTCTTGTAGGAGAGACGGCATCCATCCCCACTTTGGATGGAGCAGCTCTCATTTCTAGAAATCTGGCCAATTTTCTTAAATCCTCCAAACCGTGACTATCCAGGGTTGGGACCAGGAAGCAGAGTTGTAGTCTTACACACCTCTCTGCAGCTTCTCTCCCCTGCATCCCCTCATTACCCCATCCCGTAGAGACGGTGCCTGCTCCCAGACTACCATAACCAGCAAAAATCTATTTACGATAAAAATTCAAAAAGAAAAAATACTATAGCACCTTCAACTGCACCACAGACTAAAACAGTTAATGTGGTCTAATTAAACATAGGTCTCTCTCTTCTAAGTCCCTGTTGGTAATGATATAATAATTGATCAACATATTGATTTATTCTGCTAACAGAAACTGGTTACAGCAGGATGAATATGTTAGTTAAATGAGTCAACACCCCGAGTCACACTAACTGTCAGAATGCTCGTAGCACGGGCCGGGGTGGAGGATAGCAGCAATCTTCCATTCCAGCTTATTAATTAATCCAAAACCCAGACAGAGCTTTAATTCATTTGAAAGCTTGTCTCTTAGTCTTGTCCATCAAATTGGAAGTCCCAAAACCAGTTTATTTGTTATTAATCTATCGTCCACCTGGTCGTTACTGTGAGTTCTCTCTGTGAATTTTCAGACCTTTGTCTGACTAGTGCTTAGCTCAGATAAGATAATTATAGTGGGCGATTTTAACATCCACACAGATGCTGAGAATGACAGCCTCAACACTGCATTTAATCTATTATTAGACTCTATTGGCTTTGCTCAAAAGTAAATGAGTCCACCCACCACTTTAATCATATCTTAGATCTTGTTCTGACTTATGGTATGGAAATAGAAGACTTAACAGTATTCCCTGAAAACTCCCTTCTGTCTGATCATTTCTTAATAACATTTACATTTACTCTGATGGACTACCCAGCAGTGGGGAATAAGTTTCATTACACTAGAAGTCTTTCAGAAAGCGCTGTAACTAGGTTTAAGGATATGATTCCTTCTTTATGTTCTCTAATGCCATATACCAACACAGTGCAGAGTAGCTACCTAAACTCTGTAAGGGAGATAGAGTATCTCGTCAATAGTTTTACATCCTCATTGAAGACAACTTTGGATGCTGTAGCTCCTCTGAAAAAGAGAGCTTTAAATCAGAAGTGTCTGACTCCGTGGTATAACTCACAAACTCGTAGCTTAAAGCAGATAACCCGTAAGTTGGAGAGGAAATGGCGTCTCACTAATTTAGAAGATCTTCACTTAGCCTGGAAAAAGAGTCTGTTGCTCTATAAAAAAGCCCTCCGTAAAGCTAGGACATCTTTCTACTCATCACTAATTGAAGAAAATAAGAACAACCCCAGGTTTCTTTTCAGCACTGTAGCCAGGCTGACAAAGAGTCAGAGCTCTATTGAGCTGAGTATTCCATTAACTTTAACTAGTAATGACTTCATGACTTTCTTTGCTAACAAATTTTAACTATTAGAGAAAAATTACTCATAACCATCCCAAGACGTATCGTTATCTTGGCTGCTTTCAGTGATGCCGGTATTTGGTTAGACTCTTTCTCTCCGATTGTTCTGTCTGAGTTATCTCATTAGTTACTTCATCCAAACCATCAACATGTTTATTAGACCCCATTCCTACCAGGCTGCTCAAGGAAGCCCTACCATTATTTAATGCTTCGTCTTAAATATGATCAATCTATCTTTGTTAGTTGGCTATGTACCACAGGCTTTTAAGGTGGCAGTAATTAAACCATTACTTAAAAAAGCCATCACTTGACCCAGCTATCTTAGCTAATATAGGCCAATCTCCAACCTTCCTTTTCTCTCAAAAATTCTTGAAAGGGTAGTTGTAAAACAGCTAACTGATCATCTGCAGAGAATGGTCTATTTGAAGTGTTTCAGTCAGGTATTTAGAATTCATCATAGTACAGAAACAGCATTAGTGAAGGTTACAAATGATCTTCTTATGGCCTCGGACAGTGGACTCATCTCTGTGCTTGTTCTGTTAGACCTCAGTGCTGCTTTTGATACTGTTGACCATAAAATTTTATTACAGAGATTAGAGCATGCCATAGGTATTAAAGGCACTGCGCTGCGGTGGTTTGAATCGTATTTGTCTAATAGATTACAATTTGTTCATGTAAATGGGAATCTTCTTCACAGACTAAAGTTAATTATGGAGTTCCACAAGGTTTCTGTGCTAGGACCAATTTTATTTACTTATACATGCTTCCCTTAGGCAGTATTATTAGACGGTATTGCTTAAATTTTCATTGTTACGCAGATGATACCCAGCTTTATCTATCCATGAAGCCAGAGGACACACACCAATTAGCTAAACTGCAGGATTGTCTTACAGACATAAAGACATGGATGACCTCTAATTTCCTGCTTTTAAACTCAGATAAAACTGAAGTTATTGTACTTGGCCCCACAAATCTTAGAACATGGTGTCTAACCAGATCCTTACTCTGGATGGCATTACCCTGACCTCTAGTAATACTGTGAGAAATCTTGGAGTCATTTTGATCAGGATATGTCATTCAAAGCGCATATTAAACAAATAGTAGGACTGCTTTTTTGCATTTACGCAATATCTCTAAATCAGAAAGGTCTTGTCTCAGAGTGATGCTGAAAAACTAATTCATGCATTTATTTCCTCTAGGCTGGACTATGTAATTCATTATTATCAGGTTGTCCTAAAAGTTCCCTAAAAAGCCTTCAGTTAATTCAAAATGCTGCAGCTAGAGTACTGACGGGGACTAGAAGGAGAGAGCATATCTCACCCATATTGGCCTCTCTTCATTGGCTTCCTGTTAATTCTAGAATAGAATTTAAAATTCTTCTTCTTACTTATAAGGTTTTGAATAATCAGGTCCCATCTTATCTTAGGGACCTCGTAGTACCATATCACCCCATAGAGCGCTTCGCTCTCAGACTGCAGGCTTACTTGTAGTTCTAGGGTTTGTAAGAGTAGAATGGGAGGCAGAGCCTTCAGCTTCAGGCTCCTCTCCTGTGGAACAGCTCCCAATTCAGATCAGGGAGACAGACACCCTCTCTACTTTTAAGATTAGGCTTTAAAACTTTCTTTTTGCTAAAGCTTATAGTTAGGGCTGGATCAGGTGACCCTGAACCATCCCTTAGTTATGCTGCTATAGACGTAGACTGCTGGGGGGTTCCCATGATGCACTGTTTCTTTCTCTTTTTGCTCTGTATGCACCACTCTGCATTTAATCATTAGTGATCGATCTCTGCTCCCCTCCACAGCATGTCTTTTTCTGGTTCTCCTCCCTCAGCCCCAACCAGTCCCAGCAGAAGACTGCCCCTCCCTGAGCTGGTCTGCTGGAGGTTTCTTCCTGTTAAAAGGGAGTTTTTTCCTTCCCACTGTAGCCAAGTGCTTGCTCACAGGGGGTCGTTTTGACCGTTGGGGTTTTACATAATTATTGTATGGCCTTGCCTTACAATATAAAGCGCCTTGGGGCAACTGTTTGTTGTGATTTGGCGCTATATAAAAAAATTGATTGAATTGATTGAAGTGCACTAACCACTTGGTCACCACCCCTGCCGAGTGCTGTCTCTTTTAAGTTGCTGAAATGGTTCAGTTTTTGCTGCCGATATATGCATGAGTGGAACTGGAAAGAAGAGAAGTCTGCGTTGCCTAAAGAACTACACGAGGAACAGCAGTGGGGACGGATAAGCCAGTGACCCAGTGTCACTCCTGGCAATTAACCCTCAGAGAACAGGGCCTCTGGACAGCAACCAAATCACTGATGGTTTTGCTCTTAACCACAACAACAGGCGCATGGCGCTGTTAGGTGAAAGATTTTCTCTCTGCCTGCCGTTGGCATTTTTTCCTTGAGGCTATAGGCTACATGTGGAGGTCTGTGGATATTTGTATTGAACAGTAGCCTAGGTTTGTTTATGATTTTAATCATTCTGCATGTCATCAGTGATTGTCGCAGATCAGAACGTGGCTATGTGTGTGCACGCCCATGAATGTGGCAGAAGTGTAGCAGAGCACTGTCGTGACACAGGAGCCCTTATTTCATAGCACCCTCATAAAAATACCAAGTTACCCCATATCACCTGAAGAAAAAAATCCCCGGAGACACCACTGACGCTCTGTAGTTGTGCACTACATGCCATGGTCACCGTGAAGTACGAAGCTGCACCCGACAAACGCAGAAGAGTCTCCAAGGCTGGAAGATGCTCAAATGATGCACAGGTGATGCACCATGACCACCAAATGGACACACAATGATCATGGCTTTTGACAAGAGTTTTATGAATAAAACTGTTTTTAGAAAGTGCTGTTATAAAGCACAAAATTAGTTCCTTGTCAGTTGGTGTCCGCCAAGTTCATCAGAAAGTTGTGTACATGTTAAACACATTGAACGGAGATCAGGCAGCGAGCTTTGTCATACTTTTCCTGCGACTGATGGTTCATTCTGAGTGTCAATTCAGCACAAGCGGACATGCAGCAGAGCTCAACTGACACCAAAAGCATGAGTCATGTCAGACACGCTGGACTTGCAGCTGCTGAAGTAATCTGCTCCCTGATTACTGTCATGATGACAACTTGTAGCATTAATTAACTAACAAGCTGTCGACATGGCAGACAAAACGAGCTAAATATTAAATGAATCTTTTTTCCATATTTCTGTGCAGTGCACATTCAGCTTGGATTTTTTTGTCTGTTACACACACAAATGCGCACACACACACACGCACGCACGCACGCACGCACACACACACACACACACACACACACACACACACACTGCCATGTACCTGACAGCCAGCACCTGCATGAAAACACCTTGTGTGGAACATTTTAACATCTGAACAGGTACGTTAAGTTCACTGTGGATTCACCATCCATTCCATGATTTTGTACAAGTCAGAGTTTTTAATCACAGAGCGCTGTGTGGCACAACAGTCGAAAGAGGACAACGCAAGTTTTCTGAACCAGACAACAGTCATGTGAAGGAGAAACACATGCAAGATAAATCCAAAATCCCAATCTCTCTCGGTAGACAGCATCACATATGCATTGGAAGATATGCCAGGACTTTAATAGTAATGTCACTGAAAAACGGTATGATCACCATCTGGAAACACTCACAGAAACTAATGAAGCAATAATGTTGTGGAAAATGTACAGTCACACAAACAGTTGTAACAGCCAGTAAATCAAACATACTGATCAAGATCACAAAAATAAGACATGCCAAAAAACTGCAGTATCATCTGACAGAAATACTTTATGAAAGGTAGTTGATAAACTCTCAGCATAAGGAAACTGAAATAGCCCGAATGTGGAAGATACGAACAGAAACAGTTCCAGCTGTGAACAGCACGCCTATCGTTAAAAAGGGACTAGATGAATACGTAGAGAGGATTACAGACTCAAACTACTTTGAGGATCAAAAGATTAATCTTCTGGGACTGGCTCATATTTTCGTTGTCGCCCGGTATGGCGGAACCGGGGTCCCACCCTGGAGCCAGGCCTGGGGTTGGAGCTCACGCGCGAGCACCTGGTGGTCGGGCCTTAGCCCATGGGGCCCGGCCGGGCTCAGCCCGAAAGCGCAACGTGGGCCTGCCCTCCTGTGGGTTCACCACCTGCAGAGGGGGCCATGGGGGTCGGGTGCAGAGAGGATTGAGTGGCGGTCGAGGGCGGGTGGCCCAGCGGCCCGGTCCATGCTCACAGCCCCTGGCTGTTGGGACATGGAATGTCACCTCACTAGGGGGGAAGGAGCCTGAGCTTGTGCGGGAGGTTGAGAGATACCGACTAGAGATAGTCGGGCTCACCTCCACGCACAGCTTGGGCTCTGGTACCCAACTCCTGGAGAGGGGCTGGACACTTCATTTTTCTGGCGTTGCCCACAGGGAGAGGCAGAGAGCTGGGGTCGCATTGCTTATTGCTCCCCAGCTCAGTCGCCATGTGTTGGAGTTCACTCTGGTGAACGAGAGGGTCGCGCCCCTACGCCTTCAGGTCGGGGACAGGTCTCTCACCGTTGTCTCGGCCTACAGGCCGAGCAGCAGTGCAGAATACCCAACCGTCCTGGAGTCCGTGGGAGGGGTACTAGATAGCGCTCCGACTGGGGACTCCATTGTTCTCCTGGGGGATTTCAACGCCCACGTGGGCGGCAACAGTGAGACCTGTAGGGGGGTTATCGGGAAGCACGGCCTCTCTTCACTCGAGTGTCCAAGACACGTGGCCGAAGGTCAGATGATACAACTACAAAGTCGATCATCGATCTCCGGCTCAGGGTGTCCTGGTGCCACGTGCACTTATGGACACCCTTGTGCTCGAACATGGTGTTCGTGATGGACAAACTGTGACTAGCACAGAAGTCCAACAACTGAACACCACTCGGGTTCAGATCGGGGCAGAGCTGTCGACCAATCACCATCTGGTGGTGAGTTGGATCCGCTGGGAGGGGAGGAAGCCGGTCAGACCTGGCAGGCCCAAACGTATCGTGAGGGTCTGCTGGGAACGACTGGCAGAACCCTCTGTCAGCGAGGTCTTCAACTTCCACCTCCGGGAGAGCTTCTCCCAGATCCCGGGGGAGATGGAGACATGGAGTCCGAGTGGACCATGTTCTCCACCTCCATTGTCGATGCGGCCGCTCGTAGCTGTGGTCGCAAGGTCTCTGGTGCCTGTCGCGGCGGCAATCCCCGAACCCGGTGGTGGACACCGGAAGTAAGGGATGCCATCAAGCTGAAGAAGGAGTCCTACTTATCTTTGTTGGTAGGTGGGACTCCAGAGGCAGCTGACAGGTACTGCCAGGCCAAGCGTGCTGCAGCCCGTGCGGTCGCAGAGGCAAAAACTCGGGTCCGGGAGGAGTTCGGGGAGGCTATGGAGGAGGACTATCGGTTGACCTCGAAGAGATTCTGGAAAACCGTCCAACGCCTCAGGAGGCAGAAGCAGCTCTCCACCGGCACTGTTTACAGTGCGGGTGGGGAGCTGTTGACCCTGACTGGGGATGTTGTCGGGCGGTGGAAGGAGTACTTCGAGGATCTCCTCAATCCCATCATCACGTCTTCCGAAGAGGAAGCAGAGACTGGGGACTCAGAGGCGGACTCATCCATTACCCAGGCCGAAGTCACCGAGGTGGTCAGAAAGCTCCTCGGTGGCAAAGCTCCTGGGGTGGATGAAATCCGTCCCGAGTACCTTAAGTCTCTGGATGTTGTGGGACTGTCTTGGCTGACACACCTCTGCAACAACGGGCGGCTTTGCTTGAGCTGCTGCCCCGGCGATCAAAGCGGAAGAAAATGTATATGTATATATATATATATATATATATATATATATATATATATATATATATATGGGTGGGCAAAGTGCCACTCGGTCCAGGTTTGGATAGAGATACAGTTCTGGTAGTTATGGGTTTGAACTGAGCAATGCTCTCGTTTTTTCCTCTTTGTGGGTCTTTTGTATTTATATTATATTCAAATTAAAACCAGTGTTTTGTTAAAAACAATTTGTGTAAATTGGGAATTCTGTTATTAAAAACTAACATTTTAAAATCTAGCTGGTTAATGTCCTGTGTATAGTACTGATTCCTTCAAAGTCTAAATAAATCCTTTCATCAGAATCAGCATCTGACTGCCATCCACTATGTTACCATGACAATGGGTTCAAGGGAGATTTTGGTAGCACTAAACCTCAAGCACAAGTTTGTACTCTATCCGAGAGAGCATTACTCATATTATATTCTGTCTCTCTCTCTCACACACACACACACACACACACACACACACACACACACACACACACACACACACACACACACACACACACACACACACACACACACACACACACACACACACACACACACACACACACACACACACAATCCGCTTTAGCGTGACACACTGTAGTGCCTAATGCATTATAGTCAATTACATGGGGGGCGAGCAAATCACAGTCTGTATGACACAGAAATCACATCTCACTGTGAGACAGCTCATGGCATGGCAATCTAGTTATTTCAAAGCTGGCCTCAGTGTGGATTTAGCGTCACCTCAAGATTAAGAACAATCTGAATAAACAAAGCGGCAATGCAGAAAATGTTAAACTCAAGTGAGATTCTGCAGCACATTGTGTGGCATAAAATAGAGGGAACTCATTCAAATAGCAATGAATAAGTCACAGTGACTCAGAATGGAAGAACTGATGGGAAGTCGGCACCAACAGAGAATTATGGCACCATCTGCTGGACAAACCAGTCAGAAAGGACATGTAAAATTTCACATCAACTGGGAAATGAGTGCTTTGCTATTGAAAATGGTGATTATGAAAGTGCCACAACTGAAAGAACTGGTTACAGACTTTAGGTTACCTGATGTGTAGCCAGGATAGCATGGGCGTCGTCCCACCACCAAACACCCAGACCGTGAAGAAGACTATCAGCAGTGTCGTGGTGAACATCATCTGCCGGGCATAGGTGGCTGTATCCCTGATGGCCAACGCAAACGCCATCGCCCCACGTAGTCCTGCAGAGGATCAGTCAAAAATCAGAAGATATGCACAGGCTTAAGATTAAGATAAACTTTATTGATCTCACAGAGGAGAAATTCACAGGCTTGTGGGGAGGAGCAGAGAATTATGTCACACACACTCACCTGCAAACATCATCATGTGTTGGAAGTTTCCTTTGATTTTATTCTGACGACCAAGGTTGAGAAGGAGGGAGAGTGGATATATGTTGAAGGCTCTTCCAAGGAATATGGCAATCTGACAAATAAGGTGTAGTCAAGACAAATAAGATGCAAGAAATGGCAGCAAATTAGAGGACAAGGTCTTCCGACCTCACAGATGTCAAAATCCAGTTATCTCATTTTAGCATTCTCATTAAGAATGAACAAGACAGAACTTTTCAGATGGCCCGGGGTCAAGATTGTTCAAGATCCTGGACAATTTCTTATTGTCAACTTTTACATGCGAGAGGGCGAAATGGGCCGCATTTATACAGCACCTTCACTTTACAATGATGCCCAGGGAGCGCCCAGCCTCGGCCGCTTGTACCCACGATCTCGTTCTTTCGGTCATGAGCCAAATCTCATGACCATAGGTGAGGATCGGAACGTAGATCGTTCGGTAAATCGAGAGCTTTGGCCCCCTACTCAGCTCTCTCTTCACCACAACGGTCCGATACAGCGACCGCATCACTGCAGACGCTGCACCGATCTGTCTATCGATCTCACGCTCCATCCGTCCCTCACTCGTGAACAAGACCCTGAGATACTTTAAACTCCTCCACTTGAGGCAAGGACACTCCACCGACCTGAAGAGGGCAAAGCACCTTTTTCTGGTCGAGAACCATGCCTCGGATTTGGAGGTGCTGATTTCCATCCCGGATGCCTCACACTCGGCTGCAAACCGCCCCAGTGCACGCTGAAGGTCCTGATTTGACAAAGCCAACAGAACCACATCGTCCGCAAACAGCAGAGACGAGATTCTGTGGTTCCCAAACCAGACCCCCTCTACACCCTGGCTGCGCCTAGAAATTCTGTCCATAAAAATAATGAACAGAATTGGTGACAAAGGGCAGCCCTGGCGGAGGCCAACGTGCACTGGAAACAGGTTTGACTTACTACCGGCAATGCGAACCAAGCTCCTGCTGCGGTCGTACAGGGAATGGATAGCCCTTAGCAAAGGACCCCGGACCCCGTACTCCCGGAGCACTCCCCACAGGGTGCCCCGAGGGACACGGTCGAACACCTTCTCCAGATCCACAAAACACATGTGGACTGGTTGGGCAAACTCCCATGAACCCTCGAGCACCCGATGGAGCGTGCAGAGCTGGTCCAGTGTGCTGCGACCAGGACGAAAACCACACTGCTCCTCCTGAATCTGAGGTTCGACCATCGGTCGAATTCTCCTCTCCAGTACTCTGGAATAGACCTTACCAGGGAGGCTGAGGAGTGTGATCCCCCTATAGTTATACAACATCTGAGATTTTCAACTTAAAAGCATTAATAAAAGACACTGACACTCGGGGTGGGAGTCAGGGTGCTGCTGTGGAGGGTGGCTCCGGAGCCATCGGCTACTGCACCCTGCTGTAAAGGAAGTATTTGGGAACTCAACACCTGAAACCTCCCTGATTTAACTCAGAAAAAGCAGGTCAAAGTCAGCGCCCTCTGAACTCTGGAGAGTCTCAGTCTTTGCACTTCACCCAAATGAAGAACGGTCAAGTGGAACTAAACAAGTCCACTGGACCTGACTCAGTATTCTCTGAAACCCGCAAAACCAGTGGTTCTCAACCCAGTCCTCACGCACCACTTAGACTCCACATTTTCCATCTCTCTCTACTCTTCCACAACCTGATACCCTCATTCAGGTGTGCGACCAATAAAGAACCAACAGACACCTGAAGGAGCTAATGAGGCTGTGGCAGAACAGGGAGAGATGGAAAATATGGAGGGTAGGTGGTCCGTGAAGACCGGGTTGAGAACCAATGCTCTAACATAACATCGTCTTAACATATCATCGCAGACCCAAGAAATGATCAAGTAATCATGTAGCAAGGTCTACAAATTAGGCTAGCACTGATCTAGCACTTTTTTCCCCAGGAGCTGAAGAATGCAGGAATGCGTTAATTAAACATAAAGTATCAAGTAGACTTTATTAGCCCCCCAGGGGCAATTTGTTGTGCAGCCAGCAGTAGAACACATTCGGACATACATAGACATAACATGATCTAAAATATAGCATAAAAACTCACCATGAAAGGTCGTTTAAGGAAACGCCAGCAATCTTGTTGCACTCATTTACAATACGATCCAGACGGTTTTTGTTTTTCAAATTTAAAAACCCATATCAACAGATAAAAGAAATGGTAAGAACAGATTCAATAAAACAGGAATAAAACATCTTCATAAAAGTACTGTCCACATTAAAATGCCTGAGTTTACAGTAAAAATGCATGCGCTGGTGAGCTTTCTTACATACCTGGTCAATCTGGTGCTCAAAGGTTAATCCACTGTCAATAAAGGTTCCAAGGTACTTATAGTTCTGTACAACTTCCACAGCCAGTCCATTAATAACTACAGGAGAAATGTCATCCTGCTTTTTCCTAAAATCAATTAACATCTCTTTAGTTTTGTTCACGTTGATATCTAAAAAGGATGACTTACACCAGCTAATAAAATCTGACACCACAGGGCCATGGTCATGATCGTGTGAATTTAAAAGAGACACAATGACAGAATCATCAGCAAATTTAAGGATAAGTCGACCTTGATGTTGACTTTGACACGTTTGTATATAGAACAAAAAAAGAGGTGAAAGGACACAACCCTGTGGAGAACCAGTGGAAGAAATTAGAGCATCAGATAAAACGTCACTGACTCTAACCCGTTGAGATCTGTTAGTTAAAAAATCCATAAGCCAGCATAAAATTCCTGGGTCAAAGTTGTGCTCATTTTTTAACCTCTCTGCTACGATATGTGGCTGAATGCAGTTAAAAGCAGAAGAAAAATCAATGAATAAAAGACGTACAAAGGTTTTAGCCCCCTCTAAATGTGCAATTACTGTATTCAGTAAAGTGCAGAGTGCATCATCAGTTCCTCTACCTGACCTGTATGCAAATTGAAGAGAATCCAAATCATCTTTGACGAGGTCTAAAAGAGCATTTTTCACAATTTTTTCAAATGTCTTCATCACCAAGGAGGTAAGTGCAACAGGCCTATAATCGTTTAGCTGCTTAGGTACACTGATTTTTGGCACAGGAACAATTATTGAGTCTTTCCATAAACTGGGGACCTTGTGGAGACAAAGAGAACATTCAAAAAGAAAAGATCTCTGCCAGCTGATCAGCACAGTTCCTAAGAATGTGACCACCAATGCCATCGGGGCCCGGACTTTTCCTCTCCTAAAACATGAGAAGGTTGATACAAACCCTGAGTGCTATACACTTTACATGCATCCATGTTTTGGGATTACCTTTCACTGCTATGCAGATGATACTCAGTTATACATGCCGATAACTGCTGGTAATCTCATTCACATAAAATCCTCAGAAGATTGCCTTGCAGCAGTGAGAAGCTGAGTCTAGAAACTTCCTACTTTTAAACTCTGAAAAGACTGAAATGATGGTTCTTGGTCCAGTGAGACATCGGCATCAATTTGACCAGTTAACACTCAGCCTAGGGTCGTGTGTCATACATCACACTGACAAAGTGAGGAACCTTGGGGTAATTTTTGATCCTTCGTTGTCCTTTGGTCTCCATATTAGAAATATTACTAGGACTGCTTTCTTCCACCTGCAAAATATAGCGAAGATTCATCCCATCCTGTCTATGGCTGATGCTGAGACCCTGATCCATGCATTCATCTCTTCTAGATTGGACTACTGCAATGTTCTATTTTCTGGTTTACCGCAGTCTAGCATTAGGGGTCTCCAATTGGTTCAGAATGCTGCCAGACTTTTGACACGAATCAGAAAGTTTGACCACATTACACCCATTTTGGCGTCTCTTCACTGGCTTCCTGTCCCAGTGAGATCAGATTTTAAGGTTCTGCTACTAACCTATAAAATTATTCATGGACTGGCACCTCCCTACCTAGCTGAACTAATTAAACCTCACGTACCGGCCCGGGCTTTACATTCTCAGGGTGCAGGACTACTTTGTGTCCCTAGGGTGAATAAGAAGTCTGCGGGTCACAGAGCTTTCTCTTATCGTGCCCCTGTTCTGTGGAATGATCTCATTGCGTCAATAAAACAGATTCTGTGGAGACTTTCAAGTCCAGACTTGAAAGCACTTATTTTCCCTTTCATATGACTAGCATACTGGTAGTTTTGTTTTACGCTTTTTATTCTTTTAATTCATGTTATTAGTAATTGAAGTGGGCCGCGGCCTCAACTTTACCTAAATTCTGGGTCTTTTAGTGAAGATTAGGGCTAGCGGCCGGCGATCACCTTAGTATTTCTTCTGTTTTTCTTGTTGATTAATGCTGGCAAATTATACAGTATTTTTTGTCTTTCTGATGCCTGATTCTGTTTTTTTTCTCTGTTTTAGGTGCAGCTCCATCCAGAGATGGGAGTTGTGTTTGTGTTGGCGATCCTCCTGTCCTGTGCACCAACAGCAATTTCTTGTATATTCATCCGTGAATTGTTCTGTGAATTATTTCTGTAATTTATGTTTGTAGCATGGCCCAAGCAGAGAGTCACCCCTTTTGAGTCTGGTCTGCTTGAGGTTTCTTCCTCAGAGGGAGTTTTTCCTTACCACTGTTGCTCTGGGGGTTGGTAAGGTTAGACCTTACCTGTGTGAAGCGCCTTGAGGCAACTCTGTTGTGATTTGGTGCTATATAAAGGAAATAAATTGAAATTGAAATCCATGTCAGATATCGTGTATAAATATAAAACTTGACATCATCTCTCTTGGTCCACCGGTTGCAGAAACATAGCAGAAAATGTTTTTATGACCTTTCTCCGAGCCGCTCCACATCTTCTCATTTCACAATATTTAACCAAATCAGATTTCCACCATGTTTGAGAAAATCGGTCCAGCCATTTTTTGGTTGGGTGGGGGCTCAGCTCATTTACACACACGCACACAGAGATTATGCTACCCTGCTTTGCTGGTGTGCAGGGTAAAAACGAAAGCAGTAATTTGAATATGAAGACATGCAGAAACACACTTGTTCTGCACTGAAAGGATACAAAAGCTCCTATGATGAAGATGGGGCTGAAGATGTGGTTCTGGAAGGTGAACAGAGCCAAACCCATGTAGGAGAAGATGAAATTCTCAGCCAGGAAGTGCAGGACCTCAAAGAGCTGCACAGAGAATATTTGGAAAATGTTAAAATTGAGAAATGGGGAACAATTTCACAAAAACAAATGGGCAGAAAACTGCTGACACTGTTCTGATCACTGATTCCGTCAGAATGCAGAAAGACTTTCATTTTGTGCCACAGGCTAGAAGAACGACACTGTGATTATAGAGTTGACAGTGCCAGTGGGGGTTGTGGGGGCACCAACAAGAGTGATCACAGCAACACAAATAAAAACGCAGTCAGTAAAAATCAAAGACAACAAACAGCATTGTTCCCACTGTGGCACTGATCCACACTGTGCTGTAATACTGATCTGTATCCGCGCTCACGACTGCACTGCTCTGCACAGCAGCCGTGTCAGCAGAGATGTCCTCACACAGCTTTGATTGAGGTCACGGCGTGCTAATCACTCAGCCATCTGGCTCCGGGGCCATCGAGCTTCTTTAAAAAAAAAAAACAGGTGAATATGAACAAAGAGGTCACCTGTTTGGTGCGTTTTGTGGACTCCTCCGAGAGGTTGTTGTATGTGTAGTGAGCCTGTGTGATTCCACAGAACAGCACGGCCACGACGCCTGTCAAGCACATTTAATACAGAACACATCACAAAGTGGGCGGAGCAATCTCAAAGCACAATTACTCACCTCAGTCATGAGGCAGGATTAGCCTCCGAGTCAGTGTAGAGTCTCTGCTTCAGGTGTCTTAAAGTAACCATTACGTTAGATTTCAACAGTACATATGTTCATTTCTCAGACATCTTACAGTGGCAGAACTGAGTTTGACACCATCTAGTGGTAAGGTTTGAAATTGCAACCCATCCAATACCTTGTAATTGTAAACTAAAAAGGATGTGTTCACATGGAGAAACCCATGTGGTTTTGACCACACGACTGCCTTTCCCTGACGTCTGTACAGCAAACAACACAGACTCTGATGTTGTGTCTCCAGCCCATTTAATTGTATCATTTATAATGCCTTGTGAGCTTGAAGAGATCAACTTTGCAATGTTCAGGTTGTGTTTGTTTGTGTCCACATTGTATTTAATGTAGTAACCCACAGTTGGTTGTACAGAGCTATTTAGCAGATGCCAGTTTTAAGATTATTATACATGACGTGTGTGTAAAATTTTATTTCAAGAATAACTGCAGCAGAGCAGCACAGTGGCTTAGTGGTTAGCACTGTTGCCTCACAGCAAGGTCATGGGATCAGTTCCCACCTGTGGCCTTTCTGTGTGGAGTTTGCATGTTCTCCCTGTGTTTGCGTGGGTT
This sequence comes from Thalassophryne amazonica, assembly GCF_902500255.1. Lineage (NCBI taxonomy): Eukaryota > Metazoa > Chordata > Actinopteri > Batrachoidiformes > Batrachoididae > Thalassophryne > Thalassophryne amazonica. Next base: position 99,762,462 of record NC_047112.1, on the reverse strand, counting down.
CCCTCTGGAAAGCAAATGCTTTTTGGAACGCTAACACACCCAGCCTCTTTGTTTCAGTTGCTTGACTGGCTAGGTCCAAATAGTGTAGATGAAGTAGTTGTTTAGCAGCTTTAACACATTATGAATATTGGCTCTGTTTTGCAGCTGTAAGGGACAAATTTGTCACCGCCTGTTTTTCCCACTATTGGGTTCCTTGCACATATTCCACACAACTATATGACGAAAAACAGAGCAAAAAAGCGATACATTTGCCAATTTTCTGTACCAGCTAACTCCAATTAAGGATCACTGGAAGGGGGGGTGCTATCCCAGCAGTCATATGGTGTTAGACAGGGTACACCCTGGACAGGACATCAGTCTGTTGCAGGGCCACATATACTTTCACTGATTAACATCACTTTGAGCAGATGGGATGAGTTCATGAAATCACCTGCTGGAATCTGTGGCTGCAAAGAGAACCTGCACCCCTTTGGCCCTTTCTGGAATATCTTTGGACACCACTGACCAACAGTCAATTTAAACTTCCAGTTCATCTATCATGCATGTCTTTGGAGGTGAGAGGAAGCTGGAGGACCCGGAGGGAACCCACACAAACACGGGGAAACATGCAAACTCCACACAGAAAAGGCCACAGGAGGGAATCGATCCCACAACGTTCTTGCTGTAAGGCAACAGTGCTAACCACTAAGCCACTGTGCTGACGGCCTTGTGCCCTTGGTCACAGAAATGTTCGTAGTTCCATACATATTTGTGAGTTGGCAATATTTCCATGCAGCCTGGTCATAATAACTGTGAAAACTTCAAACTTCAGCATGATAATCACTGTGGAGATTTGGTTCTAAATGTTATTGGGGAGACTAGATTCAGAGAAAAAAAGGAAAGGAAAGAACAATTTTGTGTCCAAGTCAATTTTATTGGTTTGAAAATGGTGTGGGATACATGAAGGCTACAGTACTGGAATAGGAACTTGACCAGTCAAGGGATACAGCCTGTCCACAAATGAAATCCCTGGAAATTTATATAGGTCAGTGCTCATCAATCACACAAAATTTTTGGCTCTGTGACCTTCAAAACTAGGTGAAGGCCATTCATCATTGAACTTGACCTAGTCCTTTAAGAGATGCATCATTGCTCACAGTTTGGAAAACCTGTGTTATTTCTTTTAAAAGTTTTGAGAATACAGTGTTGTGGATATTTCTGTCTCATTACCTTCAAAAATAGATCAAGGTCAGTCCATTATTTAAACTGGCCTAGACCTTGAAGAATGCATGTTTGCTTTAAATTTGATGAACCTGTCTAAAATCCTTGGAAAGTTACTGCGAGTACAGTCTTCATGCAACACAGACATTAGTTTAGACTCTGTAACCCTCAATATATGGTCAAGGTCACTCATCACTGAGCATCAGGGATGCAGCCCTGCTGCAAAGATTGCCACAACTGCCATAAGCACACAAGCGCTTGGTAAGGGAGGGGTAACATTTGGTTGCAGTGTAAAACCTCAGCACTCAATGGCAGTGAAAACTCGATCATGCCGCTTTAAACTAGGCAAGTGCTTTAATTAACAACTCCTAACTCAGATTTAAATTTTAATCCTCTTGCGCAGCAGTGAGCATTTTTGAGACTTAAAGTTAACTGTAGCACCTTTGTTTTAATAATTATTTAGATATATATGAAAATCTGTTTCATCCTTGATCAAACCTTGGCTTGAGGCTGGCAAATTGTGGCTGAAATTTCATATCGTTTAGAGATAATTCATTGTGCTACTCCACCCTGAAACTGCATAAATAGCGATGCAACAGACTAAAGTTGTCCCATCGCCAGTTCCTACAATCATTGTCACCAGTGTCTTGGTGGCTTCTCTCACTCATTTCCTTCTTGCACATTATTTCCTGTGACCCAACAGAAAGGAGATTCGCCTTTGAAATCAATTAAGTCTAATCAGTTTCAGGTTGATATGCACCACTTATTTTATAAATTGTTGAAATGGTTTTCATTTGTGTTTAAATGAGATACACTTCAGACTATTGGCAGTTCTGCCAACATCAAACCATCATCACGCTCCATATACACTGATGGCGCTCACCTGTAAAGCCGCAGGCCTCAGCCAGCAGAAAGGTGCTCCATGACATGAGGAAGAACAGCGCTGTCTCCAGCAGGGGGAAGCAGTGCAGCTTGGTGAACTTGGTGACGTAAGAATTCAGTTAAAGAAGGGAAAAAAAAAAAAGAAGACGAAGATGACGACAATCTGCATTTTTTTCAACTTCTGTAAAACAGAAAATGTTCCCACCCACAGCTACTTGTTGGTTTGTTAGCAGAATAGGATGCTACTGTAACATCTTGAAGCTTGCTTTGATCTGGAATAGCTGTCACTGCCTGTATTTTAGAAGTGTGAATCAAAGAGCAGATCTGGGAAATGCATTCTCATGTTCAAAAGATATGTCAAGATTACAGAACATTCAGAAATTAATAAATAAATTTCAGTTTAATGATTGCTCAGAAAAGGATATGAGGGCAGTGACGACGGCTGTGGCTGCACCCATCACAAAGGAGCCACTGAAAATCCCCAGGAACACACCCACCGACTTGAAAAAGGCTGAAGCATCAAACATGTGCATATTTGCACCACTCGGCTGGTAGGCCACAATGGAACTGAAATAAAAAAGCAATCATGTAAATGTTTAACCACATTTAATATGTACATCATGCAGTTTATTTGTGATATGATGGAAGAAGGTTCTATTAGGATGTGATTTGTTCTGCTCCTGTAGAGGGAGGCAAAATACTACTGCTCAGTTTCACACTTTAATGTTGAATTTCACCACAATGAGAGAAAACTGGCTCAAAACAGTACTGAGGTCCTGAAATGTGGCCTGTGAGGTCGTGTTGTGTCACCAAGCAACATCGCACTGAATAGACAAACATGTAAAACATAGTTATTACTGTACTGCATAACCACAGCATTTCTAACAAGCTGCCCATTTGTATAATCACCTCACTCAAAATCTAAAGAAGCAGAAAGGGGAGAATTGTTACAAGTGTTCAACTCATAAGTTGAACACATGTTCCAATGCCAAAATGACTTTGTGGAGATTTAAGTGAATTTATTTTGAACTGTACTTGTGTATGTGTCTATGATCACACACTACTTTGTTTCATAAACTGCACCAAAGTTATTTTGAGAATAAATCAAAATGGCTTCGTCCTTCCTTCGTCGTTTCTTCTTTCTTTGGTGAAGATGAGCTCTACTGTTTCTCTGATTAGTTTCATTTGGGCCGGTGTGAAAGTTGTGATTCTACAAGCCACAAAACACCCACTTCAACATCACAGCAAGATTTTGATCTCCAAAAGCTTCATGTTACATCAAGGTCCGTCATGTTCTAGCTTACAGGTGTGCAAATCGCTGTCATGATTTTGGCCTGATCAGGGCTTTGAGCCTATTTCCCCCCCCCCCCTTGTTCTCTTTCTGCCCCAGCTCTGATTTATTAGTTGTTTATTTTCATTATGGTTTATTCTCTGTTCTATTTTACTTTGCCACTTTTCATACTTCAGCCATGGCTCAGTTCTATTCTAGTTTGTTTTGTGGGTTTTTGTTTTCATTGTTTATGATTTAGTTATCAGTTATGCTGTAATGTCGGGCTTTGTTTTCTGTTATCATGTAGTCTCTGTTTTTCCTTTAGTTGGTTCAACCACTTTGTTTTCTTAGTCAGTTCCAGTTTAGTTTTACTTTGATATTTGTTCGCTGATTAGTTCTCATGTCTGTTTCTAGTTCTCCTCATAGTTCTATTATATTCTGTGTTAGCTTTGTTCTCAGTTTACCCTCACACCCATCTGATTTGGTTCACTTCACATCACTGCACCTGCCTCGTATCTTTCACTCACTCTTGGCACCTGTTCATGCATCTTTGTATCTCGCATCACTCTACCATATAGTCCTCCCTCACTATCTTGCGTAGTGTATCATCTTTGTCCAGCAGCCACACCCCTCCTTTCTAGAATCTTCCCTCCACATGTGCACCTTGTTACCTAATCAGCCTGCACGTGCGCCTCATTAACACCACCTGTTATTTAAGCCCTCACAGTCTCATAGCTCACTGCCAGATTGTTGTCTTTTGTACACAGCTCTGTTTTTGTCTAGCTGTGTACTGTATTTTTGCTCTGTGTTTTTGGCTGCGCCTTTTGCCTTATCCCTGATGTCTGCGTTTGCTTGTGCCATTGAACCCTGCTCGTCAGTGACTGTTTTTGCCTGATCCCGATTATACCTCTACTCCTCTGAATGACCACATGTACCGTACCTGTGCCTGCAATAAAGACCATGTTATCTCTTACACCAAAGCCAAGTCTGGGAGTCTGCATTGCGGGTCCAGCCGCTCCGGGTTGCTTCGGTTTAGCAATTGCATGAGGACACACACAGAGGGGTTATTGTTTTTTTTTTGTCCTGTGCTGTTGAGAGTGAAAAAATTAACTGTCAGGTTGGTGCAAATCCGTTAAGGTGCCAGAAAGCCTTCCTCGATCACGGCTAGTGCACTCCCATTTAAAGAACATGTCTCGTGGTTTCTCACATCCCAGTTAGCAACACAACATCAAAGTATTCATGACTGTAAGTCTCTCTGTGCACATGCGCTCATAATTAGCAGTTTCTGATGTTTTTTTATTGCTCTCGCTGAGTGAGTTAACAGGTGTATTTCCGGAAAACATCTCATTCTGCAATTCTCAGCATGTGACGTACTTATTAGCAAAACAGAAACATCTGATGGCTGACAAACAGAGGGAAACAAATGCAGTTTTGTCCGTTAACGAAGCGTCTGAGCTTTTATCTGAAAGTGATGGCTCGGATTTACAGAGGAGATAAACATCACCCTGAAATTGTTAACTTTTTCTGAGTATGTCGGATTTTGAAACCTAAAGTGTTGTGACGCTGCTGTTTGTGTCACAGGATGCTGGTTTACTGCTGCTGTGAACATGACGTGCCTGGACACACAGATGTATGTCTCATATTGGAAAACTCTGAAGATGCCATTTTCAGGAGACAATGGACTCTCTAACGTGCCACAATCGTGACAGATTTTGAGTTGAAGGCAGAACTGGGATCGGATATTATGCATGCGCGCGATCAGAACCTAAGAGCAAGTGGACCTGGACATTATTCTCTGGCCGGGCATCCGGACCTGAGGACTAATAGAACTCACTATCCTCACCGTTGAGCCGAGTGAGGACTAGTGGACCCTGTTACGGCATATGTTGTCATAGGGTATACATTGTTTCAGGGCATATATTGTCACCATGACAATATATGCACTGTTCAAAGGCACAAGCACATAATGTCACCAGCACATATTGTCCCAAGCGACAATATATACTGACAGTCAAAGCACACATCGTTGCTGGTCATCAGAGCAGAACTAAAACTTGATGTTTAACTATGAATTGTTTTTTTTCCTCTCCGTTTATTTAATATGCTGTTTAAATTCAGCGGGTGGTGTCATCTATCACTCTTTTCCTACAGCAGTTGTTTTTCACAGGCTGTTTGCCCGCTGCTCTGTGTGTAGCTTTCCACAGTAGATCAGGGCTACTTTGCCATTTGGTGGCTTACATTTGTAACACCTAGTGTCAGTTTGTGGGCTGTGAGTGCCACCTCTCACTACTGCTCTTACAATTAACACCTGGGTGTGAGCGCTCTTGCTCGCTGCACCTCAAAATTTTGTGTCTCTCTTACTGCTGCACCCACACGCGCTAATGTCTATTGCACTGGTGCATGTGTGAAGCAGAGATGTCCTCTGCGACACTGGCACCACACTCGCGTAAGCGACCACATGCTGAGCCCCTTACTGCTACGGCGAAGAAGGGTGCCCATGACTTTAACTTGTCTAATAAGGTTGACAACCTGGCCTCTGAATTTGCTCATATAGTGAGGAGGAGCTGATCCCCCCACCCACCCACCCCACACTGCCAGCCATCGTGATGATGATGTGATGTCAATTGCGGCATCAGAGTCTTTTTTTGCCGGGACCTGCAAAAAAAAAGACTCTGATGCCACAATCGACATCAGAGTCTTTTTTGGGGGGACCAGCTGGGTTGGATTGGAGATCAACATCAGGGGGAGCATTCCCCCTGTCCTACAACCACGAATTCCCACACTTTAGATGGTGATGCTCCTCTGGCGTCTGAGACTGGCCTGTTCGTTGTTATACGGGCCGTTCAGTTGGCCTCGTCACGGCTTGGTGTGGATGCTCCTCCCATGGAGACTGCCTCTTCTAGTGCCTTTTTTAGGGACACTCGGAAGCCAGCTATCAGTATCCCACCCTCCTTGCCATATATTGAAGAGCTGCAGAGGTGCTGGCCTGACCCAAAATCCTTCACCCATATGCCACAGGATTGCAGGGCGCTGTGCACAATGTCTGATGCACCACAGTATGGCTTAGACCACATGCCTCCAGTGGATAGTGTTGTTAGTAGCCTGACTGTAGCAACCGTCGATGATGCCCGGCCAGAGGCCCGTTGCCCGCGACCTCAATGTAGGGTCACTGATGACCTCCTTACCAAGAGCTATGACACTGCAGCTCGAATTGGTCATCTAGGGAACTCTCTGTCTCACCTTGCCCTTGCACTCTCCTGGTCTCTCCAGGATAATGGAGCTGACACACAGAGCCTGAGTGATGCTTCGCTCCGGGCTTTCACCTATTCAGTGAGGAAAATAAGTATCTGGAGGGGTCCAGAAATATCCAGAAATCACAATGTATGATTTTTTAATAATTTATTTGTATGTTACTGCTGCAAATAAGTATTTGAACACCTACCAACCAGAAAGAATTCTGGCTCTCACAGACCTGTTAATTTTTCTTTAAGAAGCCCTCTTATTCTGCACTCTTTACCTGTATTAACTGCACCTGTTTTAACTTGTTACCTGCATAAAAGACACCTGTTCACACACTCAATCACACTCCAACCTGTCCACCATAGCCAAGACTAAAGAGCTGTCTAAGGACACCAGGGACCACAGTCACAAAGATTACATTAGTAACACATGATGCTGTCATGGTTTAAAATCCTGCAGGGTGGCAAGGTCCCCCTGCTCAAGCCAGCACATGTCCAAGCCCGTTTGAAGTTCACCAGTGACCATCTGGATGATCCAGAGGAGGCATGGGAGAAGGTCATGTGGTCAGATGAGACCAAAATAGAGCTTTTTGAAATCAACTCCACTTACCATGTTTAGAGGATGAGAACAACCCCAAGAAAACCATCCCAACCATGAAGCATGGGGGGTGGAAACATCATACTCTGGGGGTGCTCTTCTGCAAAGAGGACAGGATGACTGCACCGTATTGAAGGGAGGATGGATGGGGTCATGTATTGTGAGATTTTAGCAAACAACCTCCTTCCCTCAGTAAGAGCATTGAAGATGGGTCATGGCTGAGTCTTCCAGCATGACAATGACCCCAAACACACAGCCAGGGCAACTAAGGAGGGGCTCCCATAAGAAGCATTTCAATGTCCTGGAGTGGCTTGGCCACTCTCCAGACCTGAACCCAATAGAAAATCTTTGGAGGGAGCTGAAACTCCAAACCTGAAAGATCTAGAGAAGATCTGTATGGAGGAGTGGACCAAAATCCCTGCTGCAGTGTGTGCAAACCTGGTGAAAAACTACAGGAAACGTTTGACCTCTGTAACTGCAAACAAAGGCACTGTACCAAATATTAACATTGATTTTCACAGGTGTTCAAATACTTATTTGCAGCAGTAACATACAAAAAAATAATTAAAAAATAATACATTGTGATTTCTGGATATTTTTTTTTTTTAGATTATGTCTCTCATAGTGGACCTGCACCTAAGATGAAAATTTCAGACCCCTCCATGATTTCTAAGTGGGAGAACTTGCAAAATCACAGGGTGTTCAAACTGATGTCCACTCTGACCATAGCCCGGCACAAGGTGTGGCTGGCTCAGTCCCCTCTGTCTGAGACTTGAAGGGGATTCACTATGCACTCTGCCTGTTATCCCAGGTCAAGTTTTCGGCCCTGCAGCCCAGCAGGCCCTGGAGTGTGCTGTTCAGGCTAACAGGTCTCGGCAGCAATTTGCCAAATTACAGCACACTCCCAGGTGCCAACCTAAGTCTGGCTTCCTTCCAGCTAATGGATGTGCTCCCTGGAATTGGGGTGTACCGCAATGAGCCCATTCAGCAGTCTATCTTTCGGCCACCCGTGGGTAGGCCACCCATGGGTGGACCAGCCAGAATTGGCCACTGTGACGGACAGGACCATCGTGCTCACCTCTCAAAATCAGCGCATTCTACAGGGGACAGCATAGTCGAACATTCTGGCTCATTCTTTGGGTCTTTTGTCGCTTTTGATGCTTTCAAAAGCGATCGTGTTAAAAATTAATTTCAGCTTCTTAGTAATTGCAAATGTACCAGAGAAAACACCGGAATTAATCGGTTATCGATTATCTGTAACTTCCGATACATTTTTGGGTGGTTTATCGGTTTATCTTTATCAAAGATAACTTTTCAGTTATCTTATCTGTTATCGAAGTTAATTTTTGGGTTATCTGTGCCCACCACTGGCGCAGGGCCACAGCTGTCGGGTTTGACAACCAATACGGAGCCACCAGTCATTTCTCGTTCTCAGGCAGGAGATTCTCGAGTTCCTGAAGAAAGGAGCCACAGAGCGGGTCCACAGTTCAGATCATCTAAGGGGGTTCTATTCAACCTATTTTGTAGTTCCTAAAAAGGATGGTGGCTTTCGCCCCATCCTCAACTTCAGGAAGTCGAATCAGTATGTGAAAGTGCTGCGTTTTCACATGCTCCGCACAATGGAAATTCTCCAGACAATGTTGCTGGGGGACTGGTTTACCAGTGTGGACCTGAAGGATGCCTGTTTTCACATCCTAGTGTCAGTTCACCACAGGCAATTCCTCCAGTTTGCCTTCGAGGGACAGGTGTACAAGTTCAAAGTCTTCCCCTTTGAGCTTTCATTTGCTCCCCGTACATTCACCAGGTGCGTGGCAGCAGCACTCTCTCCCTTGCAGGCTCACAGGATATGGATTCTTTCATATCTGGACAACTGGCTTGTATGCGCACAGAGCCGGCAGCAATCATTCGACAACACTTCAAGTCTACATGGTGGGGTATGCATGTATACAGACTTTGTACATCCAAAGATACAAGGATATCATCACTTGCACAATTTCAATTATTGATTAAGTTTAGAACATCAGTAGTATCCCCAAGATACGAAGGTAAACTGTGTACAAATTTTCCCAGAAGAAAAATCAACAAATTGTGAAAGGGGCTCAGTAAGACTCCCTATCCCAGAGACAATAGGCCATAAAGGGGGATCATCCAGAGCTCTAAAATACTGATCGTGCCACTTTACTTAAGAAATCTAAATCTCCTTCAACATCTAAACTGTTTTTTTTCTACCTGCTATACTCCACTAGCGAGAAGAATAAAAAAACATAATTTACAAATATTGGCACGTTCTTAAGAGCAATCCAACACTTAAAGACGTGTGCTGAGCTGCTCAAATTTATATTCAGACATGCTCATAATATTCGTGATCAACTGGTTCATTCAGATAGGCCTACTCCTGTCTCGACTACTTGGCTTTCCAGCCCACCGAAAGGTTGCTTTAGATGCCGTAATTATGCACAATGTTCTAATTCCACCAATGCAAAATGCTTCTCTCACCCCTGTACTGTAAGCAATATTCCATTTCTTCTTTTATCAACTGTCGCACTACACACGTAGTATACCTTCTAAAATGTCCTTGTGGATTGGCATGTATAGGCCAAACAAAACGTCAGCTCAGGTCACGGATAGCTGAACATAAAACCGCAATCCGTACTCAGAATTTAACTTGTGTCATGGTGAGGCATTATAAACAGGCTGGTCAAGGCTCTCCAGCATCTTTAAAATTCTGGGGGATTGAGAAAATTACAGTCCCACCCAGAGGAGGTGACACCATTAAAAAAACCTTTATGTAGAGAAGCATTTTAGATTTAGACTTTGGGTACTTTGGAACCATTTGGTTTGAATTAAGAATTGAACTTAATTTGTTTTCTTTAACATTAATATTTGTTTTTTTTTTCTCTGGGTTACTGTCATTTTATGATTGTTCTTTTTTAATTGGGATGGTGTGTCACTAATTATGAACTAATTACAAATTGAGTGAGTGCCTTGATTGATGGATGGTAATGCTCCCTTACATATTATGACACCTGGCTCCTGTTAGTATTTAGGCTGCACCATCCAGGTCTTTTCAGGACTCTGAGTATGTGATTTGCACATCGAAACGTTCTATGTCTTTAGCACCTTAATAAACTTTTCAGCACCTACTTCTGTTTTGCACCAGCTGTTTTCCTTTTTTACAAGTCAGTCCTACATGGTTGCACTGGATTTTTGTGCTGTACAGAAGTGCAGAGATCTCTCCTTTTTTCTTAAAACATTTTTTTTTTTACTTTGAGAGATTCTGTGGATGTGTACACGTGTGTGTGTGCAGCTGTTTTAACCCCCAATTTACACAGATGTCTGGTTGAATTTGAACACTATATCAGCAGTATTAAGCTTATAGACTGTCAAATGTCATAAAACTGTCAATCTCTATAAGGAACTTTTTAAGAGAATTAATGTTGAATAATCCCTTATAAAAATAATTAAAAAAAACTTAAACAACTTACATGCAGCTGTTACACGGTTTTAACCTGCATGTCAGCTGTTTATTGCTGCTTAATGGACGTGGAATGTCTGACATTTTCACAAGCAAAATGATGACACATATATATCTGTGTCATCATGTCTGTCATATATATATGTGATTTTTCACCATTATATACACAACACTTAGCTTTTTTTTTTTTTTTTAAACAGGCTGCGTTTATGACTTAAGGCTGCAGGTGCACAAAACCTTCTCACGGCTGCAGCTTTTACACTGACTGCATCAGAATGAACAGTTATCCCTTAAAAACGAATCATCATAACGACATCACATGTGTGTAAACTTTGGAATTAATCGTTGCCTCATTCCATTGAAGCGCATGCTGGGACTCTTCTAGTAGCTACGTCACTTGTCAGAAACACCTGAGTACTTTGTTTTTGGACGTCTCTGTGTTTGTTGCGAATGCCGTATGCTTTGAAATTGGCCACAGAAGTGCACAAAGTAATCCCGGTTGATTATCGGATGGTCACTAACAGCCTAAATCTAAATTGTTATGATTTCAATGTGACATATCCTTTAAAAAGGCAGCTGCCCCTCTGGTTGATGTCATGTTCACACTACTACAAAAGCACGTTTGGTCTTCCATGGTTAGAGGTTTTTAATTAGTGCTACAAGTTGTTATCATAGCAGTTATTGGGACGCAGATTACTTGTCTGATGTGAGGTGAGCTTTTGGTGACAGCCAAGCTGCATGTCCACTTGTGCTGAATTGACACTGGAGCTTTCAAAAGCCCAGAATGAACCATCAGCCGCAGGAAAGGTATAAGACAAATGTCTCCGCCTGATTTACGCTCAAGGTTGTTAACATGCACAAAACATTCTGATGAACTCAGTTGACATCAGCTGACAAGGACCTCATTTTGCACTTTATCAAATTAACTTTATTCATAAAATCACAGCCCTGATCATTGTGCGCCCGTTGACAGTGATATTGAAACGATATTGCCCCCCATTTCCCATTCTTGCTTGATGTACGACTTCAGTTGTTCAACAGTCCGGGGTCTCCGTTGTCATATTTTGCGCTTCATAATGCGCCACAAATTTTCAATGGGCGACAGGTCTGGACTGCAGGCAGGCCAGTCTAATACCTGCACTCTTTTACTATGAAGCCACGCTGTTGTAACACGTGCAGAATGTGGCTTGGCATTGTCTTGCTGAAATAAGCAGGGACGTCCCTGAAAAAGACGTTGCTTGGATGGCAGCATGTGTTGTTCCAAAACCTGGAGGTACCTTTCAGCATTGATGGTGCCATCACAGATGTGTAAGTTGCCCATGTCATGGGCACTAACACACCCCCATACCATCACCGATGCTGGCTTTTGAACTTTGCACTGGTAACAATCTGGATGGTCTCTCTCTTCTTTTGTCCAGAGGAAACGACAAACTGTGTTAACTAACAATGGTTTTCTGAAGTGTTCCTGAGCCAACGCGGCCCTTTACACAATGATGTTGGTTTTTAATGCAGTGCGGCCTGAGGGATCAAAGGTCACGGACATTCAATGTTGGTTTTCGGCCTTGCGCTTAAATGTATAAAGTTCTCCAGATTCTCTGAATCTTCTGATTACAGTGGTCCCTCATTTATCGCGAGTTACGTTCTAAAAATAGCCCGCGATAGGTGAATTCTGCGAAGTAGTCAGCATTTTCTCACTTTTCTCTCCTGTATAAACACTCTCAAAGTTCAAACCTTAGTAGAAAAATAAGTCCAGTATTATAGAATGAAACCAAAGATCAAAACCTGTTTTCAGGCCCAAACATTTGTTTGAGAAATAAAAATAGAACGTTTTCCTATAAATAATTATGATGGCTTTTAGAACTAACAAATTTAATTTT